>NC_136811.1:11745002-11770002 GCF_951216825.1 Electrona antarctica
GTGTCTCGGCATGTGCGTGTGTGTGTGTGTGTATGTGTGTGTGTGTGTGTGTGTGTGTGTGTGTGTGTGTGTAGGCTACTGTTTATGTGTGTGTGTTTACGTGTTTGGGTCTGTAGTTTCAGCAGCATACCAGCAGATATGTCATCTCTCGTGTTACGTGTACTGCACGCAGACGGGGGGGGGGGGGGGGGGGGGGGGATGGGGGGGGGGGGGGAGGAGGGGGCTCATCATATAGCATAGACCCCCCCCGCTGTGTTCCCATTACCTACAGTTGCTGTACCTTTCAGCCCCCCCCCCCCCCCCCCCCCCCCCCCCCTCCATGCCGTAACATGTTATTCAACCGCTTGTTGTTGTCACACAAAAGTATATTGGTATCAGAAGTTTCTTAAAGTACCAAAAAGTAAATGTACTCATTATGCAGAATATGTCTCATGTATATAAAAATCACACCCGTGTGAACCTCTCTCTCTCTCATTAGCAGGCAACAGTGCAGCACTATCTCTCTCTCTCTCTGTTTCTGGCACAACAGCGCCACTTTTGCCCCTACTGGTACTCATAGTCACATAGTCACATAGGTTAACACAGAGTCACATAGGTTAACACATAGGTTAACACGGACATTGCTGTTCCTTGGAGTGGTTGCACCACTCAAAAATACCTTGAAAATAGCCGATCTACAAGCAACGCATTGCGAGCTTGTAGATAGAAAACTTGATATGAGACATTCAATGCATAAGGAGTATTTTACTTTTCGTATTGATGTCAATACTTTTGTACTTTTACTCGAGTACATTTTGAATTCCTTTTCACCGTTCACTTTGTGTCTTTGCAGTGCTGCAGCTCAGGATCCAGAACCGGCGGCAGAACGAGATCAATGCGGACTCCGGTGAGTCCGTTTTGGATTGGATGATGATGATTATTGTGATGATGGATCTGCCCGTGTCGCTGCCGCGCTGTCGGATGTCCCGCTAATGACTTTCAACTTGTCTCTTAAGATCTCTGCATGCTGATTACACAAACCGCCGCCAATGATTGATGCCAGGCCCGCTCCGCGGTCTAGTTCCTGTGTGTGTGTGTGTGTGTGTGTGTGTGTGTGTGTGTGTGTGTGTGTGTGTGTGTGTGTGTGTGTGTGTGTGTCGCCGCGCCAGTTAGTGTGCCCTTTTATGCCAACGATATCAGATCTACAAAGCTCACGATATGTGTCGCGTGGTGATCGCTATTCGTCGTCGCACAACAAAGTACACGTATAGAGGGTAAAAGACGCTAATATTCAACTGGTGGCTCGCGGGTCATATCCGCCCACCCCCTGGGGGAATTTCTTGTGGCCCCTGGAACACATTCCATAGTGTAAAAATGTATTGTACAATGCCTATGACATACAGTAGGGATGAATAATAATAAAGTGACCATTGGCGCTTAGTATTAACCAGTTACAATGTATGTGTCTTAATGGTTACTTACGGGTAACAATGTTTGTTAATTTTAGTTGGTCCTTTCCCAAGACATATCTCCCTAATCGGGTTGTATTGCCCTAAGTGGTTACTATAGGGAAACGACTAGGTAGGTTATTAGGGGGGAAACAGCGATCAGAGATGCAATGAATAGGATTTGCCTATTTATATTCATGATACATTTTTTTTTAATTAGGGCCGAAGCCACAGCCTCTGTTCATCTTAAAAATACTCTCTGTGCAAGTCGATGTTAGGTGGGTGTTAATGTAAATTAAAATGACAGAATTGAATTGACAGGACACGTATAATTGAATATACACCGGAATAAGAAGTAAATGTAGCTCGTTAATATCTTACATTAAAGTTCACTTGTGGGAGAACAGTTTGTGGGGGTGGGGGTCACAAGCTGATTTTCAGGTGGCGAAGTAGTGGCATGGAACATACAGTTCCTTTCTTTCAGCATGATTGATTGGATCTGACCTGAGCTGTTCATTAATTTGTTCTTGTTCTGTTTGGCGCCTCTCTCTCTCTCCCTCCTCCCTCCTCTCTCCTCTCTTCAGGGTTGAAGTCTACCTGTCCCTCTCAGAAAGCAGAGAAGGAGCAGAGTGGAGCTCTGGTGAGTTAACTAGCGTAGCGGCCAGGTTCATCTCAGAACACTGCACTGCACACATCCACACACTGTTAGCAGGAGAACATGTACAGAGCCCGCCTGGAGACCGACCGCTAGCTGCTCCCTAAACGCGCTGTGCGCTGTCCATCTTCTCAAAGCTGTCATGTCACGTCTGCTCACTTGACGGCTGCATGTACGCGTTCCATATCCTCACCACTGGATTCTGTTTGAACCACTCTTAACCACCATCTTAACCCATTTTGGCCTGACGTCGAAATTTAAAAAATGTCTTCTAAATCATGACAGTTTTCTGGAAAACCTTATGTTTCTGTATCAGTGGTGCTCAAGGACCCCAAAACCAAAACTGAAAATATGTTGTTCCAGGGACCCTCCTCAGAAGCTTAAGTTAAGTTAAAATGTTCACTCAATATATACATTATATGTAACAATATATTCAAAGATTTGAAGACAGTGATCAGGATACCAATTTCACCCAATCAGAGAGCGAACTCATACATACAGGAGGTCGGGATAAACAAGTGCAATTTGAAGTAATGACAAAATTGGAACTGTGAAGAAGTGAAGCTGATAAATGGGTAGTCCGTCTCTATGGCTGACATTTGCAGCCCACCTGCAAATGTATTTCTTGTTTATTGAAGAGCTGACAGGATGGCAGAACAAACACTCTATACAGCAATGATTAGTATGAGAATATGGAGCTTTACCCGTTTCACAAAATAACGCTTACAATTTAGGCATTTAGCAGACACGTTTTATTCAAACCAAGAAATATCACTTACCCTTAAATTGAGACAGGTTTTCTTTTTTTTTTTTTTTTTTTTTTTACTGTGTAGCAACCTACCGTATATGGTTTGGACAACTTCTGATGCTTCAGGGTCCATTTCAGAGTTCAAGTAACACCCAGGCTTTGGGCTGTGGATCAACAACAGCAGAAATCCCAATATAAACTGTATATACGCTACTACATATTTTATGATCCACTTCAGCAGTTTGTTCAGGTGCAGGAGGATAGAACTTTGAAGTCATTTTTCTCAATTCCTTCCAGGCCCTCAGGGGAGTCATATAGTGCCGTTTGTCTTTTTACCGGACACGTCACGACACATTGTTCGCGGTTCGAAGGAAGCGCGGCGTCGCTTCAGTTCACCGCACTTGCATTCATATAGTCGGTGGTTGGGAAACAAACGGTTCAATTTCCCACCGCATTGACGAGGGCCGCCTCGAAAAGGGAATGCGCTGTGTACGAGTAGTTTAGAACAACATTTAAACTAACGATACCACTGAATGCGTTGGATATACTGTAGGTCGGCGGAGCCACAGTGGAACTGCCACCACCTCGCCTGAAATCACGGAAGGCTTTTAGTGTCCCACGTTGAAACCCTGACAGCACTGTGTTATTGCAGCGTTTGCACCAATTTACCGATGTGCAGACGCAACATAAAAAACAATATACACAGTGCTATACTGACAAAGTACCTGGAGAAATAAAACTCGTCTATTGTACTACATATACACTGAATGAGGGTGGGGGAAAAAAACATAAAAACCTGGTATTCGTTGATCGGCTTAATTTATTGCAAGCAAAGACTAAAAGTGTCGAGTCACGTGAAAACATATTAACTTTAACTTGTGTGGCTTCACGAGAGCAGGCTCATTTCTTCCAAAATCGATGATTTTGCAATTTTGCACTGAAACAGTGTTTCACGGTCGGTGAGACATTTGTCACAGCATCACAGACTATAGACTACACTTTACGGGTAAATAGGGCAACATATATAAGACCAGGATTGTGTGACTTCACAAAGAAAGGTGACATTTTATCAAAACCCATCGAGAACCAACAGAGAAAGAAATGACTAACTACAGTGTCACGCACGCACGCACGCACGCACGCACGCACGCACGCACGCAATTGGGATTTATAAATATTGAACCAATGAAAAGTATTAAGAGGAGCTTGTTAAACTAAATAATAAAGTACATTGGATCTGTTGGAACACATTCATGAAAAGTAACAGGTTTGAACGTGGAAGCTTTCCACCCGACAGTGGCGAATGGCTATATATATTTTATTAGGTACACAGTATACGTATTAAACATCACTCGTTCACAAACACTGGGTCGGTACCCATTTGTGGGTCACAGACAAACCTTTTTGGGGTCCCTATGTTTTTTTTTTGTTTCCTACATTTTGATTTTAGTTATTATTATTTCAAAATTTTCCAAAAACATGTAATTTCATGAAGAAATAAAATAAAAATCCAAGACATTCCATACATTAGAAAACAAATGTTTATAGTCAAATAGTCAAACTACTATAGCTCACAAGTACGGAGCGAGCTTGTAGATCTGCTATTTTCACTAGTTTGTGTAATGCTTAATTGGGTCGTCCACTCACAGTTAACAGCCTTTGTATTGAGTTTGTGCTTGAAATGTACTGTAATTCTGCAAACTGTTAATACAATTTTTCAATCAATCAAAAAAAAAGTGTCACGGGCAAACGTCTTGAGCTCCAAAGTTTGGGAACCGCTGTTTATTCACTAGAGCGGTGCCCGCGGGGGTCCAGTGGCAGTGGGAGACTGGGCACTGGGCAGGGGCCCTGCATGCATGCCCAGAGCCCGGGCAGAGGACCTTTTGTGGCGGTTCTGGACAACCGTGGGTCTGACCAACTCGACACCGGGCACTGCACTCACTGTGGGGGTGTGGAACGCGTGTGTCGAATTTGAAGTATATAGGTGGGGCGAACGGTTCTCGAGTTACGTGGATTACAGACGTACACACACACACAGAGAGACTTGGTGCATTAATAGTTATTACATTAGGCTCCATTGGGAACTAAATAGATACGATAGGTGTGTGTGTGTTTGTGTATGTGACTGTGATAGAGCTGTATATTAGTGAGTCATGGGTCATGGCTGTTGGTTTGACCTGCTGCCGTTTCCTCACACAGCGCTTAACAGACGATGCTGCCACTCAGAAGTCGCCCCCTAGTGGTCGGAAAACGGAAACTGCACAAGGTGAATGCCCTGTTTTTACCGTCTTTTATTTTCTTTTCTTTTCTTTTCTTTTCTTTTCTACTGCTTTGTATGCTTGTGTATAACTGTATATGCTCATTGCTCACAGTAAATTGATTATTAACACGTTTTAGTGTGTATACAGCTTTTCCTGTATCTTTCTGCACTCCCCGTCTAGCTCTCTCTCTCTCTCCCCCCCCCCCCCCCCCTCTCTCTCTCTCTCTCTCTCTCTCTCTCTCTCTCCCTCTCTCTCTAATATATATATATAATATATATATAATACCTTTTAAGTTAGACTGTGCTTAACAGAAGAAATCACACACAAATCAACAACACACATAAACCAATAAGCATGACAGGGAAATCATGATAAAAAAACAAGACATAAACCAATAGGCATGCAAGGGAAGTTTTGCTTAACAGAAAAGAAAAACAACAAAAAATCAATAGGCACAACGATAGAAAAAACAGCAACTTAAAAGCACGCTGTCTTGGTTCCATTGATCCGAGAGGGAACACGATCCATTAAAATAAACATGCGCAGCAGAGCCTTCCCTTCTGACCACTTAACCAATGGTTTTCAACCATTTTCATGTCAAGGTCCATTACGTTTTAGCCATTGAAAAATAGCAGATCTACAAGCTCATAGCGCGCCACCGAGTGGCGCGCTATGAACTTGTAGGTCTGCTATTTTTGAAAAATCGAAACATAGCTTTTTCAGAAAACTGTCAGGATGTAGAAGACATTTTTAGAATCTGATCTCAGGTCATGCGCAGGGCCTTCCCTTCTGACCACTTAACCAATGGTTTTGAACCATTTTCATGTCAAGGTCCATTATGTTTTCAGCATTTCAACCACGAACCACCATTAATGAGATTTAGCCTCAGGCCAAAAACTAAAGAATATTTTGTTGTCGTTGGATAAGATTTTGTCCACTTCTATGTCCACTAATTATGCTGTTTGGTATACCAGCACTTACCCTACCCCCTTAGATAGCATTTCTGTAGACTTAGATATAATTTGATACAGACTTAGTATAGTATATATGTATAGTTTATATGTATAGTTTAATTATATAGATATTCCACTGTTACGTTCTTAGCTTACGGTACGCATGTTTCATGATAAATGCTTTTTATGTGATGTATTCTTGCTTAATGTAAGTCGCTCTGGATTAAGAGCGTCTACTAAATGCCTAAATTGTAAATTGTATACCAATAGGAGAAATAACAGGCAAACGTTGATCATTTCATTCTGTAATCTCGTATGAATGAAAGTTCACTAATATTTTAGAAATAGGTCAACAATACAAATGACATTAGTTTTGTGGATTAATTTATGTTTAATGCGTGGCCCCCTGTGTCCCCCACAAAATGACCGGAACTACTTAATATTGACCAAAACCAGAGCAGAACTACCACCACGGGACTATTTCATACAGCTTAAATAAAACAAATCTGAACTATCCCTTTTAGGTTAAGTGGTGGTTAAGAGGTGAGGTCAGTTAGGTGGTGGTTAAGAGGTGAGGTCAGTTAGGTGGTGGTTAAGAGGTGAGGTCAGTTAGGTGGTGGTTAAGAGGTGAGGTCAGTTAGGTGGTGGTTAAGAGGTGAGGTCAGTTAGGTGGTGGTTAAGTGGTGGTTAAGAGGTGGGGTCAGTTAGGTGGTGGTTAAGTGGTGGTTAAGAGGTGAGGTCAGTTAGGTGGTGGTTAAGTGGTCCGTTAATTAAGTCAGTGATTTTCAACCCTTTTCATATCATGGTCCATAATCAGACCCAAAATATTTAGTTGTCATTGGATAAGACTTTTCCCACAATTCCATGCTGTATTGATGTTGGTACTATTAGGAGTTATAACAGGCAAACGTTATCAAAATGACAATTCTTCTACATTTGTAGACTTCTTGTAAATTAATTAATGCAGATGTTTAACTCTTGAGAGAGTTAAAGATCTATAAGATCTACAGTATACCATCTCTCCATCATTTAGCTGCATGGGGACCACCTGGAACCCCCTCAAGGACCACTGGTGGTCCCCGGACAACTGGTTGAAAACCACTGAGTTAAGTGGTGGTTAAGTGGGTCAGTTAAGTGGTGGTTAAGTGGTCAGTTATGTGGCGGTTAAGTGGTCAGTTAATTGGTGGTTAAGTGGTCATAATTGGTGGACCGTGAATGCTTTGGACCCAGCTCACCCAGAAAGGGTTTTATCTCTCTCAATTTTACATTTGATGTTATGAGCCCCCCCGCCCCCCCGACACCCCCGCCCTTTCCCGGTACCTTTTTGTGTCGGTGTAATCCGTGTGAGGAAATGAAGTGTGTGTGAATCCTGCAACAGGCCAGGCATTTTCATCGGCTGTCAATCAAAAGTGAATGTGCACCAGATGTGCCTTGTATATCAGTCCATTCTAAAGCAGCCTATAAAACATAACGGTTGATTGACAGAACACCATATACACGCTCAGCCATCCATGGAACACCAAGCCTTCCTCTCCTCTCCTCTCCTCTCCTCTCCTCTCCTCTCCTCTCCTCTCCTCTCCTCTCCTCTCCTCTCCTCTCCTCTCCTCTCCTCTCCTCTCCTCTCCTCTCCTCTCATGTCCTGTCCTCGATCAATTACTACTCTTGGCACTCTAAAGAGGTGTGTGTGTGTGTGTGTGTCTGTCTGTGTGTGTGTGTGTGTGTGTGTGTGTGTGTGTGTGTGTGTGTGTGTGTGTGTGTGTGTGTGTGTGTGTGTGTGTGTGTGTGTGCATTCCAGTGTTTCGGCCTGGTCATTACAACTGTAAATCTGGCAACAGCAACGTGCATCTTCAAACCACAGCTGTTCTCCAATCCTGTTGCTTTCTCTCTCTCTCTCACTATTGATGTCCCATCTGTTCTAATTCACGCACGCACGCACGCACGCACGCACGCACGCAGGCACGCACGCACGCACGCACGCACGCACGCACGCACGCACGCACGCACGCACGCACGCACGCACGCACGCACGCACGCACACGGGCAGATACGATACAGACTACTATTCGTTTTCAATGGAAGCCAGCGACATGAAGATTCAAAGCTATACAACCAAAAGATACAATCTTTGAATCTTTTGACGTCGCAATAGTCTGTCCACGGTGAAGTGAGAGGGGGAAAAATAAAGAAATATAAATAAAAAACACCAAATGTAGCAAGTAGTCTGGATCCCAGGCTATCCCAGATGTCCGTCTGTTGGATTCTGAATGGCTGTCAATGCTACTATCGCTCATAAAATGTCTCTGAAAGTGATCCAGACCATATAATTTACAGCTCCCCTCGCCGTTATGCCGCGGCTGTGCCATCCACTTCAGTCAGAAGCGTTTTTAAAAGCTTGTTTATAGTTATCGCTTGTAGTTACGATTCATAATTATCATTATACGGTAGTTATTGTGCTCTCAGTGTTGAACTGGCACTCACATAAAAAAAGATATGTCTTTGAACCACGAAACAAACATTTCTCCAGAGAGGACCGGGGAAAATGCTCCTCTCAAATTCAAATGTCAGTTTCTCAGCTTCTACACGCACGCACGCACGCACGCACGCACGCACGCACGCACGCACGCACGCACGCACGCACGCACGCACGCACGCACGCACGCACGCACGCACGCACGCACGCACGCACGCACGCACGCACGCACGCAATCTCTATTCACCTTCCATTCTCTGTGTGTGTGTTCCAGCCACAGACAGAAGTGTGTGTGCTGCTCAGAGGCAGAAGAAAGCTCGGCACACGGAGCAGCCCAGTCCGAGGTTCCAACGACGGCCCGGCTCCCTGGAGCCAGCACATGCACACATGCCCGCCCTGGACCACTGTTAGTACACACACACACACACACACACACACACACACACACACACACACACACACACACACGCGCGCGCGCGCGCACCCGCCCGCCCCGGACAACTGTTAGTACACACACACACACACACGCACGTGCACACATTCACACAAACACACACAACGTCCGCCCCGGACAACTGTTAGTACACACACACACACACACACACACACACACACACACACACACACGCACACGCACACGCACGCACGCACGCACGCACGCACGCACGCACGCACACGCGCGCGCCGCACGCACACACTCACACTCACACACACACAACGCCCGCCCCGGACAACTGTTAGTACACACACACACACGCGCGCGCACACATGCGCACACACTCACACATACACACACACACACACACACACACACACACACACACACACACACACACACACACACACACACACACACACACACACACACACACGCTGCATTGTGAGCTTGTAGATCTGCTATTTTCTAAAGATGCTTATACATTTGAATTATTATTATTATTACTTTCACTTTTGGTAAACTTTAATTACATTTTGATACCAATACTTTCGTATTCAAAATACATTTTGAATTCCTGACTTTTACTCCTAACGGATTGTTTGTATATTGCAATATTGATGCTTTTACTCAAGTAAAAATAAATGCCAGTATAGTTTTCCCATGCATATTAATGACCCCTGCTCCTTCCTCTCCTGCAGGTCCCGTGGTCTCCTTCCCTCTGTCCTCTGATGTCTTCGAAGGTGACATCTCTTCCTGCTCCTCCTCCTCCTCCTCTGCCGAGCATGGCCTCCTCCTCCCCCTCCGCCAGTCGCCAGCCTTCTCCTCCTCCTCACCGTCGGGCCTCCTCCCGGGTGACCAATTACTGAGTGACTTGTCACCCGCCGGCCCGCCCCTCCACCACCACCACCGCAGCCCGAGTCACGCTCAGGTGAAGATGATGATGACCGATTTGGATTGAAAGGGAGGGGATATACCTCAAAGAGGGCGTTCGTTCAAAACCAAATGCCAAATATCAAATGAACTACATTATAACATAAACACGACGACACAACGAGAACCGTGTAGTTGCGATTCACTGGATTTGAACGTCAATTTTGTCCGATTCGAGGCGCCCCTTGAGTAGTTTCAACTGGCCAGCCAAATTATCGCTATATACAAGTAAGATTGCACTAATTGTACACCTGTGCATGAGGTCATTCTTTATCCCCCTAAATAAGTCAGTGTCTTCAAAAACGTATAGTTGCTGCATTTCAGAATTAAAATGACACATTATAGGCAGAGACAGGGTGCGGCGGCAGTGGGTTCTCAGGACGTATGTGGACACAACACGTTCCCAGTTCTATCCCTGGCATGATTACTACGGCAGTGGTTCTCAAACGTGGGGTCTGGGGACCCCCAGGCTTCCTTGAGAGCGGCGTTCCGGCTGGCAAAGTCACATGATTGATAGTTATATGATCCAAATGGACCCTCTATGGGTCTGTAACTTTGAAATGTACTCCTGAAGGGTCCATTTGAGGACACTGAGGATTTGACACCGTAGATTGGGGTCCCAGAGATTAGAAGCCATTAAACCAAAGTATCAACTGGGGTTCTGATCTGTGGCCTGCCTCGTATCAAACCGGAGGTCACCTTGAAATGAGAACTGCTTGAGAAACACTGGACTAATAATAAATGAATATCTGCCAAAAAGGGGGTCTTGATGAGCGCATTAGGTTTCCGGAGCACGCCGTGGCGAGAGTAGAGAGTAAATGTTAGCAGACAGACAGGTGTATTAATAGGCTCACGGTGTCGCTCTGACATTCTCTCTGTTTTCTTTTCTTTTCGCTTTTGCCTTTCAGTCGGCTTTGGTGTTGCTCCCGGCAACCGAGGGCACCGGCCAGCCAATGAGCATGACGCTGGGCGAAGCGACCTCCACGGCAACGACCGGGAGACCCGGTGGAATGTACGTGACCTCCTCACCGGCCACGCCCCTGCTGCCAAAGGTATAACCAAGCGGCTCGTTAGGAGGCACAGGAGACAGGCTGGTGGGTTTTTCTCCCCCCCCCCGCCCCCCAGCCTGTCCTTTGAACCACTTTTAAAACCTGCATGGCCTCCTGACTTTTGGGGCATGTGAAAAGTGTACTGCCAGTCACACGGTATGCCTGTCTGTCTGTACTTTAGTTTAGACAGTTTTTGGTTTAGACTAGTCATTGGTTAGACCAGTCATTAGTCCTACAACTTATCTCAAACCCTCACCCTAAACCTAACCTCCCACGGGGCAGCACACCTAAACCTAACCTTAACCCATGTCTAACCAATGACTAGTAGATACAGTATGGGTCATGTTTAACCCATTGAAACCGGGAAAGCATCTGAGACATTTTGGATTTAGCCATATTTTATACTTTGGCTATTCCAAGCTTGTAGATCTGCTATTTGCGAAACATCATGACAACTTTTCTTTTTTTTTTTTTTTTTTTAACTAAAAGCTTTTCTTCTGGGTGTCCCTGGAACAACATATTTTGAATTGTTTGCCGGTACGCGGCCAAAGACATGCAATTTCGGGGGTTCGTTAATTGACACGAAGACCACTGTACGTTTTTCAGAAAAGAAAACCAATAGGATTTAGAAGACATTTTGTAGAATCGGCCTCTGGAGAGAAAAATAAACCGTGTCCGTTGTCATTCTATTTCATTTGAGTTTGTGATGAGTGACGGACGTGCAACAGCACTGTACATGTTTTTCATTGAAACCCAAAGGTCAGGTCAGTCAGGGATCCGTGACCCCTCTGCATTCATTACTGTCAATTCACACAATTCATGTAGGGGCTCCATCCCAGGGCCCTGCAGGTTAACGCACACACACACACACACACACGCATACACGCACACACACACACACACACGCACACACACACACACGCACACACACACACACACACACACACACACACGCGCACGCACACATGCACACGCACACACAGACACACAATGTCAGCTACATATCGGTGTGTTGGCTCAGGTCTCGCGTTGGCATTTCATATCAGGATCTGACCTTGGCATAAATCACTTTGAGTCACACATGACATGACCTGACGTGACGTTTTGGTGTGTGTATAATATTCCCTCCTGGCACTGAGAACATATACAGTATACAGTACCTCATGCTGCTGGGGTTACATATATGCATCGTTTCAAATGTACTTAAAACAATGTAATGATACGTTTTTTATTATTATTATTATTATTATTATTATACAAAGAAAACAATTTAACTATCTTAACTTATGTATTCTTTGTTTTGCAAAATTGTATTAATTATTCACATTTATCAAGAGTTATTATTGGATCATGGATGAACCCTATATCTTCCCTATTCCGGGAAAGAACATCAAAATATATTTTTTTTCTTCTTTTTCGGGCAAAGAGATTTGGTGTAGACATCACTAGGGGCGAGGTATAGAGGGTATGCTCGTGACATCATCATCAAACCCGGAAGTTATGCAGGAATGCCCACTGAGTGGCGACAAACTACTTTCTGGCCTTGACAACCCATACATCCAAACAGAAAAGTCCTATCTGATTGGATTAAACAACGTTAAACAATGTTAAACTCACTTTGCATGTTGCTTTGCCACTCGGTTTGCCACTCGACATGCCATTCACTTTAAGCATCCGCATACCCTCTATAGCGAGGCTGCCGGTCAATTAACTCAATTTAAATCAGTGGTTATTTCAACCTTTTTCACATGAAAATCCATGATTTATTTATTTTGCATTTGAGCCTTGAATAAACCACCATTTGATGAGATTTATCGCCTCTCAGACTGAGATCTTGGGATAAGAGCTTGTCCTCAACTACATGCCGTGTTGATGTTGGTATACCATAGGATAGATGACAGACTAATTATACATTAAGTAATGCAGATGTTTAACAACAATTTAACTCTTGAGAGCGTGAAAATGAAACCAAATGGACCCGTATACGACGGGTCCATTTGGTTTCATGTTCACGCTCTCAAGAGTTTAAGATCTTATATTAAAGGAGCATTCAGTGATTTGGCTGATTTGGAAAACCACCCAGTCCGCCCCGGTAACAAAATGTGCACATGCACGCTCTACAGTGGGGGGAAGTGCAACAGGCCAACAGCATGTGCACCAAGGCCCGCCCCCAGTCGATCATGATTGGAGGAAGGCCCCTCTCATCCTGATTGGATGAAGGCTTTGCCACCCGCCACCAAAACTGAAACTAGGGTTTTTTTTACCCCAGGGGCTCACTGGGGACAGGGAGGAACTCCTTATATGGTCAGCACACTCTATAGTAGGGAGGATTATCCAGAAAAAAAGAAAAAATAAGTGATATTTGAATTAAGTAAAATCACTGAATTTACCTTTAAGGGTCCAACCATTTGTTTTCCATGCAGCTCTACATCATTTAGCTGCAGGGGACCACCTGGGTCCAGGTATAAATGGTTAAATAATTAACCCCTTCTCTCTCTCTCTCTCCATTTCCCTCATGGGTCCTCTCTCTGCAGACAGCTCGGCCCCCCGGCAGCCCCTCGGCCTCCGCCGCCCTGATCCCCTCCCTGGCCTCGGCCCGTCCCCCCCGCCCGCGGAAACCGCGGGAGACCAAACCCAAGATGAGGAAACTCAAATACCACCAGTACATTCCTCCTGACCAGAGAGTTAGCCCTGCGACCGCAGGTAACGTAACCCTCTACTGTTCCTAATATATGTAAACGACATGACTTCAGCTTGTGACTGCAACTTGTTCCTGTTCGCAGATGACTCAGCACTGCTGGTCTCGGACAGGGACAAACTGCAGGTTGAAAATGCCCTCAGCTCTGAACTCGGTAGAATCTGCACCTGGCTCGCTGATAACAAACTATCTTTACACCTGGGAAAAACTGAATCCATTCTCTTTGGCTCTAATAGTAATCTCAGCAAGGCAAATGGCTTCTTGGTTAAAGTGGGTGACAATGTTATCACACGTAAAGATGAAATTACCTACCTAGGTTCCATCCTGGAAGCTAATCTTTCCGGTGATAAAATGGCCACCAACGTAATCAAAAAGGTCAACCATAGAACAAGATTCCTTTACAGGATCTCCTCACTGGTCAACAAAAACACCTTGAAGACCTTAACAGGAGCCCTTGTACAGGGTTTCTTTGACTATGCATGCACCTCCTGGTACCACAGCACCTCAAAGGCCCTTAAAACCAGGCTCCAGACTTCCCAAAACAAACTGGTCAGGCTCCTACTTGACCTAGCCCCCCGAATGGCTTAGGGTCGACGACAGAGTACAGCATCTTGCAATGGGTCTGGTCCACAAGATTCGATACACCACCAAGATACCCATGTACCTGTCTAGATACTTCCTTAATGTTAACGAAGTCCACACCCACAACACCAGAGGGAGTGCAACGAACCATGTACAACCCAGATTCGGCACAAACAAGGGACTAAATTATTTTCGCTCCTATGCCACCAAAATGTGGAACGCCCTACCAACTGTCATTAAGACATGCGAATCCCTTGACTCTTTCAAAACCGCTCTCAAAGGGCACCTACGGACGGCTGCAATTCGAAACTGGCCCCTGTAAAATCGGAATCCCTCAAACACGAACGCAAGGACAACACAAGAGACGGTCGCGGCCACACAGCCAACTCAAGGTATGGCCACTGAGCCGACTTGGGGACCCAACACAAGGACAACACAAGAGACGGTCACGGCCACACAGCCAACTCAAGGTACGGCCACGGAGCCGACTTGGGGACCCAACGCAGCTCCTCCAAGGAAAACAAACAAATTAACAGAGCTGAACGTGAATCCCCCCCACCGCCCACCCCTTTTTTTCCCCTCACTGTATATGTTTCTTTTCCCTTTTTACCTCCTTTATGATGAATTCCTGTTCTGTCTATAGAAGTGTCTATTTGTACGTCTCTAAATGTTTTGATGATTTGAACATGGTGGACCCTATTGGAAACAAGTGTAATGCTTAATTGGGTCGTCCACTCACAGTTAACAGCCTTTGTATTGAGTTTGTGCTTGAAATGTACTGTAATTCTGCAAACTGTTAATACATTCTTCAATCAATCAATCAATCAATCAAAACCCCAGGTTATGCCGTATATACACCGGACACTTCAACTCCAGATGGGTTACGGTTGAGAATTACATGTAAGGATTACATTCACATATTTTTTCGGAAGTGTTATAGTTAAGAAATGTTATACTTAAGGGTGTGCGTTGTCGTGATTATGAGGCGGAGATGAGAAAGCGCCGTTGAAGTGCCAATAATCACGATAACGCACAGCCTCTCATGTAATATATGCACAATAACACATATCAAAATGTATTCATATTGTGGGACATGGAATGTAAGCACAAAATGTTATTAAAACACCCTATGATTTTGGGGAAGCGATGTATTATTCTAAATATATATTTTTCCCCCTAAAATGTTAGAAGTTTTAGTTTCCCTTAATAAAAACAAAATCACATTTAAAAAAAATCTGTTTTAAGTCTGAACTATCGTTTTCATTTCCTCTAGTGGGAGGGGCCAGTAAGAAGAGCCCCACCTCTGCCCAGCCCATCGTCGACCCCGCCTACTCTCATCTCCTGCAGAAACAGCAGGTGTTCCTGCAGCTGCAAATCCTCCAGAACCAGCAACAACACCAACAACAACAACAACAACAACAGCACCAACAGCCAACACAGCAGCAGCAGCAGCAACAACCAACTAATGCTGTGCCCAGGTATGCAGTCTTTGACTTCAGTTACCTCATTCACACATCCAGTGATAAAACACAGAAAACTGATGAAATATTGCACGGCTAAAATTATTATATATATTTTATTATTTTTACAGCGAGATAAAACAAGTTCTCTGTATCAGATCTCTGTATTTTTAGATCTCTGTGTCAGACGAAAGATCAAAGAAATAATATGTTTTTATAAATGTTCAACTGACAGCCCTCCCCCACCCCCGTTTCTGGGTTTTCACCTTGCCAGGCTTTTTTTTCAAAATGTCCTTACCTTTTTAAGTAGTCACAGAATATTCATCTTCACTACGATCGCACTACCTGGACCGTTTGTATTGAGAGCTGCGTTCGATACACAATTGCAATTTTTTTCCCAATGTGTTCGGTAGTTAGAGTGCATTGAAAATGCAATGGCGGCCGCGGCGAAAGTGGAACGATCCGAAAAGAGAAATATGAAGAAAAAAAATCTAACTTGGAAAAATAAAGTCGTAAAAGTTGTCCTTGGCAGTGGATGGGTTTTAAGTAAGAGAGAGGGAGGCGACCAGGACAAGAGCAACAAGAGCTGAGAAGCGGAGGTGGCAGGAGGATTTAGTTAAAAGCCCTACGACTGAAATTGCAGTGGGGGGGAGAGGGGTTCTGTTTCAGTGGGGGGAGAGGGGTTCTGTTTCAGTGGGGGGGGGGGGACGAAGGGACTCGCTTGTCAAGGAGATGAGATTTCATTTTCCTATGCCATCTGCAGCGGAGGAGAAGCCAATCAGATGGTCAGGTTCTCCGGGGCCCAGCCTGTCGGCGCACGGACAAACCACACCCCAGCGGATGAAAGTACCGGTACCCCGAAGCCCGAGCTGCTGCCTGCCAACCTCGTGGACCTAACGGTAAGACACAGCGCCACCTGGAGGTCAAGCACCTTCATCACGGCTAAAGAAAGAAAAGCAGGGCCTGGGCCATGGCTCAGTGGTCCAGGCACCTTGGCTGGTAATCCAGTCTGGCAGTGTGCCGTGGGTTCGACTCCCGATCCCGGCGGCCTTTACTGCATGTCTTCCCCCCATCTCTCTCCCCATTTCCTGTCAGCCTACTGTCTGTCCCTCCAAAAATATAAAATAAAGCCACAAAAAAAAAAAAAAGAAAGAAAGAAAAGCAGGTGCGCTTGCTTAACTCTGGAAACCGTCCTTGGTTAAGGAAGGCAGTGGGTGCTCAGCTTTGAAAATCACTTAACTCATGAACCACTGGAAAGTGGAAGAAGCGGCACTCCAAAATTAAAGATGCACGACTGGCTCAGATTTTTCTCATGTTTATTTGAGAACGCTGACGCGTTTCTTCTCTGCTCTGAAGAAGGCAGCTGTTTGCCCGAAACACGCCAGCGTTCTTTTTTAAAATTAAATCGATTAATATCGTCGAGATTCACGACGCTAATCGTTGGGATTAATATCGATATATATATATATATACAAATCATACATTAACCGCTGCAACCCTATAATTTCGTCCATTCGAAAATAACTAGTCTCTTGGCAGAAATGTGAACGTTGACCCTCCCTTGACCCTCCCCCCTCCACCTGCCCCTTCTCTTCCACTGTCACACCCTCCCCCCCTCACCCCCCTCTCTAACCATCATCCATTAACCACCCCCCCTCTCTCCCCCTCCCCCTCTCCACAGGTGTCAGAGCTACGTCAGCAGCTGAGGAAACGCGGGCTGCCCGTCTCCGGCACAAAGCCGGCCCTGCTGCAGCGCCTTCGGCCCTTCCAGCTGCCCCACACCTGCCTGACCCCCACCCCCCTCTGCCAGCTGGAGCCCCTCCCCTCGCCGGCCCCCACCCAGACCCCCGCGCCGTCGCTGCTGCTGCTGCCGCCACCGCCACCGCTGACCCCCATCATGAGTCACAGTCCCAGCGGCAGCTCGGCGTCCAGTTCCGCACCCGACTCGCCCGCCTCCAGCCCCGGACAACGCCTATACATCCAGGTTATTATTATTAATAGTTTTTAGCATTTTTATTTATTTATTTTCCCTTTTTTTCTTTTTTTTATGGATTTTTAACGTTTTAAGCTTGCTAGTTTAGTTTTTGATTTGTACTAAAACTAAAATTGTAGATTTAGTTTTTTTTTTTTAATAAAATTACTTTTAGTGTTCGTTTTATGTTTTTTTGTAATATGGGGTGGTCATGGGCCAGGATTCAGTAAGCTCATTTCGTCGAGTGCTTGTAGGACGACTTTGGCTATTTGTGAGGACATTCGTTTACTATAATAACCTTTGGTCTATACATTCAGCCCGGCGGCGGAATTCCCAACGGAGTCCTCCACGGCGGCGTTCCGGGCGGCCTCCCGTACGGCACGCTCGCCGGCGTCTCCTCCTCCAGGGCGGTGTCGGTGAGCATGGCGGGCGAACAGTGCGTCTTCCTGGCGCCTCCCGCTGGCACCCCCTCGGGCACGACCAGCCCCAGCCTGCCCCTCTCCTCCTCTTCGTCCCCTTGCTCCGCCTCCTCGCCGCTGCAGCAGTGTGGCGCCCCCTGGAGGACGGACCTGGAGCAGCAGATGGAGCTGAGCTTGGAGGAGGCGATGAGGGAGAGGAGAAGGAACCGACCCCGGGACCGCGCCTTCAGCACAGTGACTGAGGTGAGGACGGATCCATACGATCCACATCTCTCTCAAACGTTTTTAATTTCAAGGACCCCCGTAACTCTGAGAGCATAACAAGTGGAACCAAATGTCACCTGTAAGTGTCTTGCTCAGGGACACTTTCACACATAAAGACCGTGGCTGGACTCTCTCTCTCTTCGCAGTGTTTGCACATGGTTTTGAGTTTAGGCATAGTTTCTGTGAACTTAGGGTTAAGGTTCGGACACCAAAAAATATATGTTAATGATGTTTAGAAGATTTAGAACACTTAACTGGGGTCCGGTTTTAGATATTTTAGATTTTTACAGTGTTCATGGTGTCACAGACACTGGTCTCACTTCCTTCCTGGACTACATGTTGTCTCTGCCCTCCCCCTATCCACAAGGAGGAGCAGTGCACCAAAGCATTATGGGAATTGTAGTCTTATTGTAGTGTTTATGTCTTTGCAGTCGTGTGTTGGAGCGCTCCATCCGTTCCTGCAACAGGATCCAGGCAGAGTCCGAGTGAAAACGGAGCCAGTGGACGAGCAGACAGAAGTCCTCTTTACCCAGGTAAAACACTACCTCTTTACCCAGGTAAAACACTAGCTCTTTACCCAGGTAAAACACCACGTCTTTACCCAGGTAAAACACTAGCTCTTTACCCAGGTAAAACACTAGCTCTTTACCCAGGTAAAACACTAGCTCTTTACCCAGGTAAAACACTAGCTCTTTAAGGTAAAACACTAGCTCTTTACCCAGGTAAAACACTAGCTCTTTACCCAGGTAAAACACCACCTCTTTACCCAGGTAAAACACTAGCTCTTTACCCAGGTAAAACACTATCTCTTTACCCAGGTAAAACACTAACACCAGCCATTCCCAGGCTTAAAGTGGGCTCGTACTGGGCTTTTTTTAATTTGATTTATTTGATATATTCATGATACAATTCACCAAAGTGCATAGTACAATAGAATTATCAGGATTGCACAAAATGTCTTGGACTTAATTCCATTATGATCCAAATAAATAATTGCAGCACAGGTATGGTATCTCACTCACAAAACATGTGTTAACTAACATCACTGTAATAATAACATTAACAACAAAGACAGTCATGAAATCAGTATACAAAAGACAAATAAATAGATCAATAGAACATTAAATTAAAGACAACATCTCCATGCAGCCATACCAACAAGGTCCAGTACAGACCAAGCAGGGGTCCCTCAGCCGCTGCCTCTATTCTATCTAGCCCATCAGCCAATTCTTCAACAGATTTAAAAAAAATGTTCAAAGACTGGGCAAATTTAATTTCCCATGGGATTTTGTTCCACTCCTCCACCCCTGTATATTGGAATGAGCTCTTAGGTTTGGTGCTTTCAGATCAGCTACACTAGCCCTCGTGTTCAAGCTATGGGACTCTTTAACATACTGGAAGTAACCTTTGAAATATCTTTTCAAAAGGCAAACACGGCGGCTTCCATTATAGCATGCTACCTTTCCAGGAATAGAAAGCCTGCCGTTTCTATTATCTTGGATGGTCCTAAATCCAACGGGACTTGGACGGAAATCCTTCTTGTCTGTCTCAATAAAAATAAATACAGAAATGTTTCTCTCTATATAAGAATATTTACGGTCCCAGACCGCTGCTCTCCTTGAAGAAACACAACAGAACAAAGTCACTTATAGCTAACGGTATTCACTGGAGTGTGCGCCGCAGTGCCCTGAATGCAGGGTAGGCTACTATACTTTATAGTACCAAGCTAAAGACCAATAGGGTCTTATAGACACAACAAAACGGTTTTAGCGTTCGTAGCAGCGGTGTGATATGTCCTGTTGCATGTCGGCGCATGGTGGCGCATGTCGACGCAAGTGATTCATTTGGTTCGGTTCAATGGTTGCTTGCAACTACATGCGTCTACTCACAACCATTTGGTTGCAAGGAGTTGGCCCATAGGTGTGGTTTGGGCCTAAAATAGGGTAATGTACTCAACTCAACTCAACTTTATTTATATAGCACGTTTTACATGACCAGGTCAACCAAAGTGCTGTACAGGTTCAAAAGAAGCAAAGAACAAAACAATACAATATAAACAATTGTACATTTAATGTATGTGTACCGGTATAAGGCACGCACGCACGCACGCACGCGCGCACACACACACATAGTATAAATATATATTTGCCTCTGAGATAGTGGTAGTTATATCAATTAAGTATCAAACATTTAAATACTTTAATACAGGCATGTGACCTTAAAATAAAGTAAAAATGCTATAGTTTGCCGAACCGCATCCTCTAAGGAACACGCACGCACGCACGCACGCACGCATGCACACATGCTCACAAGCACTTTGACACGCGCCACATTAGTCAAAGCATATAAATAGGACCCAGTTAAAGGGTAACTGAACGGGACGTACTGAAAATGTAAGAAAGTTGTTTGACCTCACAAAAGAGAAATATACCAAGGGGAGACTGCATGCTGAGCCTCTGAGGAGAGCAAGATATTAACACACAAACACGCACACACGCACGCACGCACAGTGTCGCACACGCACACGCATACTGTTAGATTAGCTTAATCACATAAGGCAGGGTCCTATTAAAGGGTCTGATTGCCCTACATGTACAGCACAGCAACATGACCTTACAGCGGAAATCCTCCAAACTTTAATTTCAAGGAGCCCAGAGTTTGATATGCGAGGCATATCTCTTATACTCTTATACTTTTATTACAAGATCCAACAGCATCGTATCAAGTTAACAATAATGATGTTGTTGTGTTTAATATTGTGTCACAGAAACACTGCAACTAATCTGGGCGGCTTGAGCTGCGTGTAACTGGAGAACAAAGATAGCTACGGCCAATCGAAACGACTATGTAAATACGTGCAGGAATGTTCACACCCCTAAAATGCGCAAATAAAACTGTAAATACAGAGACATTTTTGCAATGTAATTGCAACGATTTAATGACACTAAAAAATACTTTCTGTTGGAATAAAAACCTTCTTTAACATTCCAACTGTGTTAATGTGGCCAAAAACGAAAACCACCAAAAAATTTGTATTTTGGTCAATTGTGGAGTTTCATTAGCGCCGACTTGTGTCTCAAACCACTGGGAGCTAGGGGTCACATATGTTAACGTTTTGTGTTCTTTCATAATGCCAAACTTAATGATACCACAGCGTCACACAAAATAACACAGCGTCACACAAAATAATCAAAAGTAGCAGCAGAACTGCAAGTCCGAAACGTGGCTCGAAACGTAGCGCAAAGTGACGCGTTTTGAGCTTGTACACTACAGTAACTTTTGATGCATTTGAATTAGAATTTTGGACATACAAGGTTCCCATCCAACAGAGTCGATATATATTTATTTGTAAATATATATATATACACAGTATAATGTTTTGGGGACTTGACTTATTACTTACTGACTGTTGGAGTAACGGTGCCTTACAGTTAGCATGCATTATGACCTGTCAACTAACTGTGTTCCTCCAATCATCAGGTGTTCTGCTGCCAGCCGTGCGACCCGATTGGCCAGGACTTTGAGCTGCCCGTTCAGATCACAGCCAGCCCGGTTCAGACTCCTCCCACTCCCAGCGTCCGCAGCTTGGAGGAGGAGCTACAGGAGGCCATCCAGAAAGCACAGGTCAGTGTCAATTCATCTATATATTCATCTATATATCATAATATATATTCGTCTATATATAGACGGTCTATATATAGACGGTCTATATATAGACGTTCAAACAACCGCTAATCAACATCTAATCTAAGAATAGATTTGTATCGCATTTTTAGACGGCCCTTTAGACGAATATTAGATGTATGTTAGACAAAAAAATGCTCAGTGGGTATGACATCATATAGAGGGTATGCGTGTGACATCATCATCAAACCAGGAAGTTATGTGGGAACGCCCACTGAGTGCCAAAAAATTACTTTCTGACCTTGACAGCTCATACATCCAAACAGAAAAGTCCAATATGATTGCATTAAACAATGTTAAACTACATTAAACTCACTTTGCCACTCACTTTGCTACTCGATTTGCCACTCGATCTGCCATTCACTTTATGCATGCGCATACCCTCTATTGATGACATCAGGGACCTCCATACAGTACATGGGGACTCGTGAATGCATCGATATTTTTGGAGAAGCGCCAATGCAACCGATTTCCCACTCGGCACATATCACTGCCACTCCCTCAGGTCAGGTCATGTCAGGTCAGGTCATATCACTGCCACTCCCTCAGGTCAGGTCATGTCAGGTCAGGTCATATCACTGCCACTCCCTCAGGTCAGGTCATGTCAGGTCAGGTCATATCACTGCCACTCCCTCAGGTCAGGTCATGTCAGGTCAGGTCATATCACTGCCACTCCCTCAGGTCAGGTCATGTCAGGTCAGGTCATATCACTGCCACTCCCTCAGGTCAGGTCATGTCAGGTCAGGTCATATCACTGCCACTCCCTCAGGTCATGTCAGGTCAGGTCATATCACTGCCACTCCCTCAGGTCAGGTCATGTCAGGTCAGGTCATATCACTGCCACTCCCTCAGGTCAGGTCATGTCAGGTCAGGTCATATCACTGCCACTCCCTCAGGTCAGGTCATGTCAGGTCAGGTCATATCACTGCCACTCCCTCAGGTCAGGTCATGTCAGGTCAGGTCATATCACTGCCACTCCCTCAGGTCAGGTCATGTCAGGTCAGGTCATATCACTGCCACTCCCTCAGGTCAGGTCATGTCAGGTCAGGTCATATCACTGCCACTCCCTCAGGTCAGGTCATGTCAGGTCAGGTCATATCACTGCCACTCCCTCAGGTCATGTCAGGTCATATCACTGCCACTCCCTCAGGTCAGGTCATGTCAGGTCAGGTCATATCACTGCCACTCCCTCAGGTCAGGTCATGTCAGGTCAGGTCATATCACTGCCACTCCCTCAGGTCAGGTCATGTCAGGTCAGGTCATATCACTGCCACTCCCTCAGGTCAGGTCATGTCAGGTCAGGTCATATCACTGCCACTCCCTCAGGTCAGGTCATGTCAGGTCAGGTCATATCACTGCCACTCCCTCAGGTCATGTCAGGTCATATCACTGCCACTCCCTCAGGTCAGGTCATGTCAGGTCAGGTCATATCACTGCCACTCCCTCAGGTCAGGTCATGTCAGGTCAGGTCATATCACTGCCACTCCCTCAGGTCAGGTCATGTCAGGTCAGGTCAGGTCATATCACTGCCACTCCCTCGGGTCAGGTCATGTCAGGTCAGGTCATATCACTGCCACTCCCTCAGGTCAGGTCATGTCAGGTCAGGTCATATCACTGCCACTCCCTCAGGTCAGGTCATGTCAGGTCAGGTCATATCACTGCCACTCCCTCAGGTCAGGTCAGGTCATGTCAGGTCAGGTCATATCACTGCCACTCCCTCAGGTCAGGTCATGTCAGGTCAGGTCATATCACTGCCACTCCCTCAGGTCAGGTCATGTCAGGTCAGGTCATATCACTGCCACTCCCTCAGGTCAGGTCATGTCAGGTCAGGTCATATCACTGCCACTCCCTCAGGTCAGGTCATGCACAGTAGATTTGAGAAGTACACCGACCGGTTGGTTGTGACGCTTCAACATGTACGAGTTCTAAACAGAAACTTGAGATCAAAAGCAATGTAAAAAGAAGCTGAAAACAGGAAGGACATTCAGTGCAAATACCTTTAAGAGAAACGTGAACGAAATCCATTAAAGCTGGAGACTGATTCAGATAGCTTAACATGGCTATTAGCAAAGTGTTCCGTAATTTAGGGGATATTGCAGTTAAACACAAAGTGCCATTTTAAAAGGACCCACTTCACTTTAGCTAGAGCCATGGAAATATTAACACCACTTGAACTACTAATATTCTGATTATGGGGAGAACATTCGCCCCAGAATAGCCTATCTAAAAGCTTGCGATGTGATAATCCACCATAAGAGAACGGTCAGCGATGCCTTCACTTGCCCATTTTAAAGTTGAACTTGTTTTGATAAAACATAAATATTATCGGCCCATGGAATATTGAACATTATGATGTTCTATAAGTCTGCTCAAAGCTCAAACTAGAACAAAATGAATTATTGAGCGGGAAATTGACCTCTGTCCAACACAATGTAGCCTGTAGATGAATATCATTATGGAATGAAGGTTTTGTGCAGTTATAAAATGAAATGTTGTATGTGTCTCCTCTACAGATGGGCCCCAGTCAGTCCTTAGAAGACATTCTGGATGACTGGATGCCGTTGCCGAGCTATTCTGTCGGTCAGTATCTCCTAACCACTGTAAACCCGCCGTGGCAACAAAATGTTGTAGCATACTAAACATGCAAGTGAAAATAGCATACAAGCTTCACGTCATGTCGCTTTATGACACGTTGTGAGATTGTTCTTTTTCTTCCTTTCTATTCTTCTGTAAGACATTTTGGGGGTTGTAATGTGTTCCAATGACTCTCAATGTCCACACACGTGTACAAGTAGTAGTAGTAGTTTACTGTACGCTTTAAGCAGGTAACAAGTAACAACAACACAGCAGCATGTACCGGTAGATATATATTACGGCACAGAGTCCCGTACGATCTGCTTTACGGCAGTGTCGTAGCGTTCCCTTAAAGGTGCAGCAGCATACTGTACATATATTCCATATATGACAGGGGTCTTTTTCTGCCTTTATT
>NC_136811.1:11775002-11989522 GCF_951216825.1 Electrona antarctica
CCCCCCCACACACTTTGCATAATCAAGTCACCGTAATGACGAAGATTTATCACGGACGTCGGCTGTCGTTAACCTTTCCTGTGCTTGATTAACGCAATTTAGATCTTAAGATCTCATTTACATAGAATTATGATCTGACCCTGATTGGCCGCGCGCCCTGTCAATCACCTTTCGACTAGAGCCGCGATTAGGGTGTCATCCTCCTCGCCGCATTATCTGTCCTCTGGTCCGGTGTCTGACAAGCCCATCTCTCTCTAAGACCATTAGAATGAAGAACAAACTGTGATCCTGCTTTGTCCCCTACTCTGTCTCTCAAGTGTCACTGTGCTGAGTGCAATATGCTTTGTTTGTGTAAAAGGGCACACGCTGTTTTATGTTGTACATTGTCCCTGCCGTCTGCACGCCAGACTGTTTTCTTGTTCCTAACCACTGTCTTATCAAAGACAAAGACGTTGTTGCTGTCAGCTAGTGGAAACCTTACACTGCTAATAATGATGATGATGACATCCAAGAAAGACCATTATTTTGGTGTGTGGAAAAAAGAACCACGCGCTCCATGGGATCCAAAGTAGTTATTATTTAGTCACACGCTCTCGTTAATAGTTTTCATTGGTTCAATAATTACAAAAACCACAGACTTCCTACCTGTCATCTGAATTTTGGACATACTTTTGCACAACATTGTCAAACGAATGTATGAAATAGGAAGCCATAGAAAGATGAAATATGGAGATGGATACAAGGTTTCTGCCATTGCAACAACAACAACAACAACACCACATTATTGGAATATGGAAACCTCTGGCTCAGATGGCAACCCTCGAACCCGACACTATCTTTAAGTTGTTGTGTTTCATGTGCAGCTTTTCACTTGTAGAAACTTATATATAAAAATATGAAATACAGTCAAATGTGGATGGATCGCTATGACAATCATAGCGATCAGTAAACTTTGCCTGTGGCACAAAAAAAATGTAAAGGCGGGAGAGTAAGATGCTACCTCCTGTGTGTGAGTGTAAATGCTTTAGGAACCTACAGTATGTACCAGTGCTTTCCTAGTTGTATCCAGGCTAGTTTCCTCGACACTGGTGCAGAGCTCCCTGGTTCACGACCTGGACATGAAGCCCCTATCGGTGGTCTCAAAGTCTTCACTTAGCTCAGTCTAAAAACTCTGTCTTATATTATATTTTAAATTGGAGCTTCATCGTGCCTTTGTTAAGGGCCGTCTAGACCAAGCACAATAGTCTAACTGCAATTATATAATAAGTAGTTTAATATAATTACGCGAGCATCAACACTGGCGTTCACCCTGGCATCCCTAATGTCATAATGGGCAAAGGTTTTCCAGAATGGAAAGAGTTTCAAAAGTTGTAAAATGTATAGCCGATTTACAAGCTCAGATGTTTTTTTTTGTATTATTAAGTGGTTAGTTATGGTGCTTGCTATGGATGCCCCATAAAGACAACCTGTTTCCATCCAGTTCTTTGTATTGACTATCACAAAAATCTGTATATGCAACTTGAGCTAAAATGTGGTCTCAGCAGCGTCACATGAATGTTTTTACACTAGCTCGGTTTGGTTTCGGTCGACGCAAACACATTTGAACGGTTTGAAACACACCTAAAGGGCTAACGGTTACAGTGCAACCAGTGGAGACTGTAGACCACGTCTGCTGCTCAAAATGTCAAACAGAAAATCTGTCGTTGTTTTTATTTATTGTGTTAAGTTAAGTTAAGTTATTCATGCAAAATTCCTGTCCAAATTGTATTAAAAAAACACCTGAGAAAATTAAAGTCTTAATAGATTTTCCACTTGCTTGTCCTTTTCTTTCTGTACTTCAGTTCACTGAGCAAAAAAATGGTCAATATGAGATTAAAGGCCTATTCATATACTCCTCTGAAAACTACAACATGATGGTAAATGGTAAATGGTGCATTTATACAGCGCCTTTATCCAAGGCGCTTTACATAGGTTGTGCATTACATTCACCCATTCACACATACATTCATACACCGATGGCAGCGGAAACCATGCAAGGCACCAACTAGCACATCAGGAGCAATTTGAGGTTCAGAGTCTTGCTCAAGGACACTTCGACACTAACTCTGGGGGAGCCCACAGGGTTCGAACTGGCAACTTTGCGGTTACCATCCGGCCACTCTACCCCTGAGCCACCGCCGCCGATGTCACGCCACATTGGTAAACTCAACCACACATCTCTCTGTTTTGACTAACCACCGTTTTGGTGGTCACCTTATCACCTAAAACTGGAGTATGAATAGGCCTTATGTAGGTTGAATAAAGTTATTCTGATTAATTGCATGACTATTAACCCCTTTAGGCCTGACGTCGAAATTATTTTTTTTTCTTTTTTCTAAATCATGACAATTTTCTGAAAGATTTGAGGCACATTTTAACGATTTTTCAAAAATAGCAGACCTACAAGTTCATAGTGCGCCACTCGGTGGCGCGCTATGAGCTTGTAGATCTGCTATTTTTCAATAGCTAAATTATAACATAATGTATGTAACCACCAAAAGGGGTTCCCGCTCAAAATGGGTTAAAAAGCCAAAGTGTTATTCTGCCAATCACGCATGTATGGTTGCAGATTAAATGAAATATTCATTCATATTATTAATCTATGCTGCGTGCATAATCATGAAACATTCATGACTGTAATGTTTTGATTAGGACCCGGCAGGAGTCATAATATAATCACAGTAGTGCAGAAGATATAATGTATTTGTAAACTCTGCAAGGCTCACGTGTAGAGTGCAACGAGTAAGCTGCAGTATGCAAACGAATAATCAAGGAGGTGATTATTAATCTCCAGTGCCAGGAGATTCTGGCATTAGCCCTTTGTGTGACTGTATCTATCTGCATTTAATCTTACATTCTATTATGACATTCATGTTCCAGGATAACCTTGCATCGATGTGAGTCTTATCACCAACCAGTAGGTTACTTATCAATCATTTCATGGAGTTGTAGGTTCCTACTGGAGCGGAGACGTTGTTGTTGTCATAGCCATTGTCCGACATGGCGTTGTCTGACTACTACTAACCCTAACCCTAAATCTAATCCTAACCCTAACCAATGTTTTTTTTTGTGGCTTTCGCCTTTTTTTTCTTTCTTTTTTTTAATATATTTTTTATGGAGGGACAGACAGTAGGCTGACAGGAAATGGGGAGAGGGATGGGGGGGGGGGAGACATGCAGTAAAGGCCGTCGGGATCGGGAGTCGAACCCGCGGCACACTGCCAGACTGGATTACCAGCCAAGGTGCCTGGACCACTGAGCCATGGCTCAGGCCCTAACCTCAGTCTTAACGTAAGTCAGTTTCACAATGTTTTCGCTTCGGCGGCAGTATTTCACTTCCGTGTTTCCTAATAATCGCAACCAGTAGGCTCCAGTATAGCCTATACTGCCTCCATTATATGGCCTTGATGAGTAACCTACTGGTGATTGTAAGCATTGGAAGCGGGTGCCTTGCATGTCACCCGGCCGTCCAGTGTCCACAGAGCGAAAGCCTGCATGGTTTTCACTCACAACTGACTAGTGTGATTAGTCTTCTTATATACCTGTACAGTATAGCAGGCCACACATTCCCCAACTAATGTCAGACAGTATCCTAGGTCAAAACAGTTAAGTTCCCTCCCTTTATAGTAGCCTGACATGCACGTTTTGGCTCTGCAGGGGCCTTCATCAGGCAAATAACTTTGTAAATGACAAAATAGTTTATTTTTAATTATTTTTAATTTATTATTACTCAACTGAACGGAGTGCCTTAGATTCTTCTTAAGTTCACCTGCTTCTCTCACTTGGATGTCAGCCTATACTAAAAAGGGAAGGAACTTAAATGTATTGACCTTGAAGAACCCTCTCCAAAGAGCACCCGTTTCACTTCCTGGTAATTACGGACCCACGCGGCGCTTCCTCCTCTCCTAATTCAACATCAGTATTCCTGTTCGGTGTCAAAAATGTTATTGTTCCCCCACATGAATGCTGAATTGAGCAGCCTAGTCTAGTACATGCATAAGTAATAGCCCAAGTATGCATAAGTAATAATAATCAGAATCTACAAAGGACAACAAAGGACAACTAAAGTTGTCAAATAATTGTAGTGGAGTGAAAGGTATAATATTTGCGTCTGAGATGTAGTGGAGTAGAAGTAAAAGTATTGGAAATTGGAGATACTCAAGTAAAAAATACCTCACAATTATACTTAATTCAGTACTTGAGTACATGTTGCCCCCGCGACCCGACTCTGGATAAGTGGTTGAAGGTGGATGGATTAATGGACTTAATGTACTTTTTAATTTATGCATTGTGGTATTGATACTTTTACTTGTAACTAAATAATGTGATACATCTTCCTTCCACCACTGCTGAATAAGCTGTTCATTCACCTCCTCAACAGCAGGGGGCACCTCACACTGTTCACACTGCCAAACAGGAAGTCAAATCCTACTGATGCTATTTGGAAAAGTTTGTGATTCTGTGCTGCAGAGTGACATACCCTCTTTCTTCTGTTTTTCAGGTAAATGTCGTTATTTCTATAAAACAGTAATGTGGAATATTCAGGGCTCATCAATGCTGGCTTGTGGTGGACATACATTTTTGTCAAAATTCAATTTCTTATTACATTTTTTGTCAAAATTCAATTTCTTATTACATTTTTTGTCAAAATTCAATTTCTGCCATGGACATGCAAAATGAGTGGACAATAATATTACCAGAAACACAAGATCTAGCTCTGAATGACCATAACAGGTCTGTAACTGTGAGAGTGTAAAGGGTCCATTTGGTTACATTTGTACACTTTCAGAGTTAAGGGGGTCCTTGCAAAAAAACGTGTGAGAGCCACTAGCACTATAGGCCTTAGCCCAGGGGTGCCCACACATTTATGACGTGAGATCTACTTTCAAAATGACCAGCTCAACAAGATCTACCCACTGAAAAGTGTACCATTGCTGACAATAGTTTAAATATATAATGTACCTGGGGGGGCTTTGGAATAGGGAGGGGGGAGAAATTATGACAGGCAGTGTCTGCTGTCAAAATATTACGGTGGACATGTTTGCCTGAAAAGAAATCTTTGAAATGTTTCATAGTTTTAGAAATATAGTGCTTTTAAATTTGAGAAATGTATAATGGGGCTCAATGGCAGCTCTATGGGACATAAAAAAATTACTTTCACCTAGAAACTCTATTCACACATTTTATAATTCAGCTTACTGTGGAGACACATGCTGGAACTTTTTACTTTGAAATGATTTGTAGTTTCTGAGTTATTTAACTTAAACGCCCAATGCATTCTCAATGGCAATAGCACAAACTTTGGTATGCTACTAGTCCTACATCCTTACACCTATAGAAACCCCATTCAAACCTATTTAGGTTCATCTTACGGTGGACATGTTTGCCTGAAATGGAATCTTTGAAATGTTTCATAGTTTTAGAAATATATAGTGCTTTCAAATTTGAGAAATGTATAATGGGGCTCAATGGCAGATATTGGCACGTCAAAAAAGCACTTTCACCTAGAAACTCCATTTACACTTTTTATAATTCAGCTTACTGTGGAGACACATGCTGGAACTTTTTACTTTGAAATAATTTGTAGTTTCTGAGTTATTTAACTTAAACGCCCAATGCATTCTCAATGGCAATAGCACAAACTTTGGCATGCTACTAGTCCTACATACTTACACCTAGAAACCCCATTCAAACCTATTTAGGTTCATCTTACGGTGGACATGTTTGCCTGAAAGAAATCTTTGAAATGTTTCATAGTTTTAGAAATATAGTTCTTTCAAATATGAGAAATTTATAATGGGGCTCAATGGCAGCTCTATGGCACGTCAAAAAATTACTTTCACCTAGAAACTCTATTCACACATTTTATAATTCAGCTTACTGTGGAGACACATGCTGGAACTTTTTACTTTGAAATGAGTTGTAGTTTCTGAGTTATTTAACTTAAACGCCCAATGCATTCTCAATGGCAATAGCACAAACTTTGGCATGCTACTAGTCCTACATCAGGGGTGCCCACACATTTATGACGTGAGATCTACTTTCAAAATGACCAGCTCAACAAGATCTACCCACTGAAAAAATAAGTGTACCATTGCTGAAAATAGTTTAAATATATAATGTACCTGGGGGGGCTTTGGAATAGGGAGGGGGGAGAAAATATGACAGGCAGTTTCTGCTGTCAAAATATGTCCCCCCCGTATTTAACTTAAACGCCCAATGCATTCTCAATGGCAATAGCACAAACTTTGGCATGCTACTAGTCCTACATACTTACACCTAGAAACCCCATTCAAACCTATTTAGGTTCATCTTACGGTGGACATGTTTGCCTGAAATGAAATCTTTGAAATGTTTCATAGTTTTAGAAATATAGTGCTTTCAAATTTGAGAAATATATAATGGGGCTCAATGGCAGCTCTATGGCACGTCAAAAAATTACTTTCACCTAGAAACTCTATTCACACATTTTATAATTCAGCTTACTGTGGAGACACATGCTGGAACTTTTTACTTTGAAATGATTTGTAGTTTCTGAGTTATTTAACTTAAACGCCCAATGCATTCTCAATGGCAATAGCACAAACTTTGGCATGCTACTAGTCCTACATCAGGGGTGCCCACACATTTATGACGTGAGATCTACTTTCAAAATGACCAGCTCAACAAGATCTACCCACTGATAAAATAAGTGTACCATTGCTGAAAATAGTTGAAATATATAATGTACCTGGGGGGGCTTTGGAATAGGGAGGGGGGAGAAAATATGACAGGCAGTTTCTGCTGTCAAAATATGTCGCCCCCGTATTTAACTTAAACGCCCAATGCATTCTCAATGGCAATAGCACAAACTTTGGCATGCTACTAGTCCTACATACTTAAACCTAGAAACCCCATTCAAACCTATTTAGGTTCATCTTACGGTGGACATGTTTGCCTGAAAGGAAATCTTTGAAATGTTTCATAGTTTTAGAAATATAGTGCTTTCAAATTTGAGAAATTCACAATGGGGCTCAATGGCAGATATTGGCACGTCAAAAAAGCACTTTCACCTAGAAACTCCATTCACACTTTTTATAATTCAGCTTACTGTGGAGACACATGCTGGAACTTTTTACTTTGAAAGGATTTGTGGTTTCTGAGTTATTTAACTTAAACGCCCAATGCATTCTCAATGGCAATAGCACAAACTTTGGCATGCTACTAGTCCTACATACTTACACCTAGAAACCCCATTCAAACCTATTTACGGTGGACATGTTTGCCTGAAGAGGAATCTTTGAAATGTTTCATAGTTTTAGAAATATATAGTACTTTCAAATTTGAGAAATGTATAATGGGGCTCAATGGCAGATATTGGCACGTCAAAAAAGCAATTTCACCTAGAAACTCCATTCACACTTTTTATAATTCAGCTTACTGTGGAGACAAATGCTGGAACTTTTTACTTTGAAATGATTTGTAGTTTCAGAGTTATTTAACTTAAACGCCCATGCATTCTCAATGGCAATAGCACAAACTTTGGCATGCTACTAGTCCTGCATACTTACACCTAGAAACCCCATTCAAACCTATTTAGGTTCATCTTACGGTGGACATGTTTGCCTGAAAAGAAATCTTTGAAATGTTTCATAGATTTAGAAATATAGTGCTTTCAAATTTGAGAAATTCACAATGGGGCTCAATGGCAGATATTGGCACGTCAAAAAAGCACTTTCACCTAGAAACTCCATTCACACTTTTTATAATTCAGCTTACTGTGGAGACACATGCTGGAACTTTTTACTTTGAAAGGATTTGTGGTTTCTGAGTTATTTAACTTAAACGCCCAATGCATTCTCAATGGCAATAGCACAAACTTTGGCATGCTACTAGTCCTACATACTTACACCTAGAAACCCCATTCAAACCTATTTACGGTGGACATGTTTGCCTGAAGAGGAATCTTTGAAATGTTTCATAGTTTTAGAAATATATAGTACTTTCAAATTTGAGAAATGTATAATGGGGCTCAATGGCAGATATTGGCACGTCAAAAAAGCACTTTCACCTAGAAACTCCATTCACACTTTTTATAATTCAGCTTACTGTGGAGACAAATGCTGGAACTTTTTACTTTGAAATGATTTGTAGTTTCAGAGTTATTTAACTTAAACGCCCATGCATTCTCAATGGCAATAGCACAAACTTTGGCATGCTACTAGTCCTGCATACTTACACCTAGAAACCCAATTCAAACCTATTTAGGTTCATCTTACGGTGGACATGTTTGCCTGAAAAGAAATCTTTGAAATGTTTCATAGATTTAGAAATATAGTGCTTTCAAATTTGAGAAATTCACAATGGGGCTCAATGGCAGATATTGGCACGTCAAAAAAGCACTTTCACCTAGAAACTCCATTCACACTTTTTATAATTCAGCTTACTGTGGAGACACATGCTGGAACTTTTTACTTTGAAAGGATTTGTGGTTTCTGAGTTATTTAACTTAAACGCCCAATGCATTCTCAATGGCAATAGCCCAAACTTTGGCATGCTACTAGTCCTACATACTTACACCTAGAAACCCCATTCAAACCTATTTACGGTGGACATGTTTGCCTGAAGAGGAATCTTTGAAATGTTTCATAGTTTTAGAAATATATAGTACTTTCAAATTTGAGAAATGTATAATGGGGCTCAATGGCAGATATTGGCACGTCAAAAAAGCACTTTCACCTAGAAACTCCATTCACACTTTTTATAATTCAGCTTACTGTGGAGACAAATGCTGGAACTTTTTACTTTGAAATGATTTGTAGTTTCAGAGTTATTTAACTTAAACGCCCATGCAATCTCAATGGCAATAGCACAAACTTTGGCATGCTACTAGTCCTGCATACTTACACCTAGAAACCCCATTCAAACCTATTTAGGTTCATCTTACGGTGGACATGTTTGCCTGAAAATAAATCTTTGAAATGTTTCATAGTTTTAGAAATATAGTGCTTTCAAATTTGAGAAATTCACAATGGGGCTCAATGGCAGATTTTGGCACGTCAAAAAAGCACTTTCACCTAGAAACTCCATTCACACTTTTTATAATTCAGCTTACTGTGGAGACACATGCTGGAACTTTTTACTTTGAAAGGATTTGTGGTTTCTGAGTTATTTAACTTAAACGCCCAATGCATTCTCAATGGCAATAGCACAAACTTTGGCATGCTACTAGTCCTACATACTTACACCTAGAAACCCCATTCAAACCTATTTACGGTGGACATGTTTGCCTGAAGAGGAATCTTTGAAATGTTTCATAGTTTTAGAAATATATAGTACTTTCAAATTTGAGAAATGTATAATGGGGCTCAATGGCAGATATTGGCACGTCAAAAAAGCACTTTCACCTAGAAACTCCATTCACACTTTTTATAATTCAGCTTACTGTGGAGACAAATGCTGGAACTTTTTACTTTGAAATGATTTGTATTTTCAGAGTTATTTAACTTAAACGCCCATGCATTCTCAATGGCAATAGCACAAACTTTGGCATGCTACTAGTCCTGCATACTTACACCTAGAAACCCCATTCAAACCTATTTAGGTTCATCTTATGGTGGACATGTTTGCCTGAAAAGAAATCTTTGAAATGTTTCATAGATTTAGAAATATAGTGCTTTCAAATTTGAGAAATTCACAATGGGGCTCAATGGCAGATATTGGCACGTCAAAAAAGCACTTTCACCTAGAAACTCCATTCACACTTTTTATAATTCAGCTTACTGTGGAGACACATGCTGGAACTTTTTACTTTGAAAGGATTTGTGGTTTCTGAGTTATTTAACTTAAACGCCCAATGCATTCTCAATGGCAATAGCACAAACTTTGGCATGCTACTAGTCCTACATACTTACACCTAGAAACCCCATTCAAACCTATTTACGGTGGACATGTTTGCCTGAAGAGGAATCTTTGAAATGTTTTAGTTTTAGAAATATATAGTACTTTCAAATTTGAGAAATGTATAATGGGGCTCAATGGCAGATATTGGCACGTCAAAAAAGCACTTTCACCTAGAAACTCCATTCACACTTTTTATAATTCAGCTTACTGTGGAGACAAATGCTGGAACTTTTTACTTTGAAATTATTTGTAGTTTCAGTGTTATTTAACTTAAACGCCCATGCATTCTCAATGGCAATAGCACAAACTTTGGCATGCTACTAGTCCTGCATACTTACACCTAGAAACCCCATTCAAACCTATTTAGGTTCATCTTACGGTGGACATGTTTGCCTGAAAAGAAATCTTTGAAATGTTTCATAGATTTAGAAATATAGTGCTTTCAAATTTGAGAAATTCACAATGGGGCTCAATGGTAGATATTGGCACGTCAAAAAAGCACTTTCACCTAGAAACTCCATTCACACTTTTTATAATTCAGCTTACTGTGGAGACACATGCTGGAACTTTTTACTTTGAAAGGATTTGTGGTTTCTGAGTTATTTAACTTAAACGCCCAATGCATTCTCAATGGCAATAGCACAAACTTTGGCATGCTACTAGTCCTACATACTTACACCTAGAAACCCCATTCAAACCTATTTACGGTGGACATGTTTGCCTGAAGAGGAATCTTTTAAATGTTTCATAGTTTTAGAAATATATAGTACTTTCAAATTTGAGAAATGTATAATGGGGCTCAATGGCAGATATTGGCACGTCAAAAAAGCACTTTCACCTAGAAACTCCATTCACACTTTTTATAATTCAGCTTACTGTGGAGACAAATGCTGGAACTTTTTACTTTGAAATGATTTGTAGTTTCAGAGTTATTTAACTTAAATGCCCAATGCATTCTCAATGGCAATAGCACAAACTTTGGCATGCTACTAGTCCTGCATACTTACACCTAGAAACCCCATTCAAACCTATTTAGGTTCATCTTACGGTGGACATGTTTGCCTGAAAAGAAATCTTTGAAATGTTTCATAGTTTTAGAAATATAGTTCTTTCAAATTTGAGAAATGTATAATGGGGCTCAATGGCAGATATTGGCACGTCAAAAAAGCACTTTCACCTAGAAACTCCATTCACACTTTTTATAATTCAGCTTACTGTGGAGACACATGCTGGAACTTTTTACTTTGAAATGATTTGTGGTTTCTGAGTTATTTAACTTAAACGCCCAATGCATTCTCAATGGCAATAGCACAAACTTTGGCATGCTGCTAGTCTTACATACTTACACCTAGAAACCCCATTCAAACCTATTTACGGTGGACATGTTTGCCTGAAGAGGAATCTTTGAAATGTTTCATAGTTTTAGAAATATATAGTACTTTCAAATTTGAGAAATGTATAATGGGGCTCAATGGCAGATATTGGCACGTCAAAAAAGCACTTTCACCTAGAAACTCCATTCACACTTTTTATAATTCAGCTTACTGTGGAGACAAATGCTGGAACTTTTTACTTTGAAATTATTTGTAGTTTCAGAGTTATTTAACTTAAACGCCCAATGCATTCTCAATGGCAATAGCACAAACTTTGGCATGCTACTAGTCCTACATACTTACACCTAGAAACCCCATTCAAACCTATTTAGGTTCATCTTACGGTGGACATGTTTGCCTGAAAAGAAATCTTTGAAATGTTTCATAGTTTTAGAAATATAGTTATTTCAAATTTGAGAAATTTATAATGGGGCTCAATGGCAGATATTGGCACGTCAAAAAAGCACTTTCACCTAGAAACTCCATTCACACTTTTTATAATTCAGCTTACTGTGGAGACACATGCTGGAACTTTTTACTTTGAAAGGATTTGTGGTTTCTGAGTTATTTAACTTAAACGCCCAATGCATTCTCAATGGCAATAGCACAAACTTTGGCATGCTGCTAGTCTTACATACTTACACCTAGAAACCCCATTCAAACCTATTTACGGTGGACATGTTTGCCTGAAGAGGAATCTTTGAAATGTTTCATAGTTTTAGAAATATATAGTACTTTCAAATTTGAGAAATGTATAATGGGGCTCAATGGCAGATATTGGCAAGTCAAAAAAGCACTTTCACCTAGAAACTCCATTCACACTACATGACATGCAGTTAGTGATATCAGTAGCACAACATCATAAGATTTTAAATAGTCTGTAGAATTCATCATGGTTGATCAAGTACATTCTAATCACTGCATTTGAATCATGCTGATTTACCCAAACCAAGCATGGAGACGGGACGGGACCGATTTGAATGCATCTGTTTTGAATGGCAGTGTCCTGTTTGATTGATTGCCTCTGACAACAATGTGAAGAGCCAATGCAAATACCAGTCTGCCTTCTTGGTGGAAGTCTCTGAGAAGATGAAACAAACAGGACATGCTCAATAAAATTAGTAACAATGAAATATTTAAGCGTAATGTAGTCAGATTATTTTAATGTTACCCCTTTACAGTTGGCTTTCTAAAAGGCAGAAGAAGCGAGTGTGTATTCTCTGGCACCGGCGATCATTCACGGCGCTGCTGGGGGGAGGGGGGGGGATTCAGTGTCAGCGGCTGTTGTCGGCAGTTGGCTGGCGGAAAATGCACCCGCTCTCTCTCCTAAAAGGAGTAAAAGCAACAAATATACTTGAGTAAAAGTATGATGCATTAAAACTACTGTTACAAGTACAATACATTCAAAAGTTATTTTAAGTATCACAAGTGTCTACATCATTATTGCCACCCACCCCTGGTTTCAAGGTCCATCTATGTGGGTGTGTCCAGGTATGGGCAACGTGTGTGTGTCCAGGTGCGTGTATGTGGGTGTGTCCACGTGCATGTAGGTGTGTGTGTGTCCAGGTGCATGTAGGTGGGTGTGTCCAGGTGCATGTAGGTGAGTGGCTGTCATAAGAACAGTGTGACAGCCTGCTCCTCACCAGACAACTAACCACATCTTTATCCTGCTCTGTGAGTCCTGCTTTACTTAGACAACCAGGTCACACAGAGGACTCAGCTACAGAGTGGACATTAATGACAACAACTGAACTCTGCCCTGCACTCTTCTCTGCTTGAACTGATGAAACAACTTGTGAAAATGGAGAAGAGGAGCTCATTCATGACCCCCCTCTCCCTCTTCCTATTCCTCCTCATCATCATCATTGCTGCTCTTCAATTGGAGGCGTCTGTCCCGATGAAACCATTTCACTATGTGAATGAGTGGAAAACCTGGTCTGATGCTCAACAGTACTGCAAGGAGAAGTTCACTGACTTGGCTTCTGCTGGTGATCAGAGAGAAGACCTGCTGAATGAGTTAGTGAAGAACGGAGTCGGAGCGGCGGCGTGGATCGGTCTGTACAGAGACCCTGGGGACCCTTCTGTCTGGAGGTGGACAGGAGAAAGGTTGGTCTTGTTCTCCGGCATCTCACATTTTGTTTTATAATGCAATTTCAGCCTCAGACCCAAAACTAAATAATATTTTGTTGCCGTACAGATAAGATTTTGTCAAAAATGCCATGCTGTATTAATGCGGCACCATTATAGAGAGATATTGTAACAGGCAAACATATGACCATATAACAATCATATAACAATTCATATAACAATTCTTCTGACCTGGGCCATGGCTCAGCGGTCCAGGCACCTTGGCTGGTAATCCAGTCTGGCTCTCTCCCCATTTCCTGTCTGAGTATCTGTCCCTCCATGAAGAAATGTAAAATAAAGGCAGAAGCCACAAAAACAACATAACAAATAAAATAATCTTCTACATTTATCTAATTGTGTAGACTTATTATAAATGAAGTAATGCAGATGTGCTTAACAATAATTTAACTGAGAGCGTTTCACACTAGTCTCAAGAGTTAAAGATCCAATAAGAGTCAATTTGGTTATACCAACTCTCCATCATTTAGCTGGGGACCACATGGAACCCCTTCAAGGACCACTGAAGAAAACCTGCATGCACGCACGCACACGCACGCACGCACGCACGCACGCACGCACACACACACACACACACACACACACACACACACACACACACACACACACACACATTTTTGAAAGTATATGGAAACAATGGTTAAAGCTAATTGTTACATTTTGATGAAAAGGGTCATTCTAAAGTATTTGCTACTGTAGAAACACAGAGCAGTCGTATAATATTGATTATTTTTTATTTTACAGAGGAGACGCCTCAAGTGACACAAACTGGGAAACTGGAGAGCCTGGCAACGATGAGGACTGTGGCATAGTTTCCTATCGTAACTCTAAGTGGCACGTTCATCCTTGCTCCTATCTCCGTCCATTCATCTGTTTCGTTGACAACGTGATACTGGTGAAGGAGAACAAGACATGGGAGGAGGCTCTGGTGCACTGCAGGGCCATCGGCAACGTGGACTCCAGCCGACATAATCATTACCGTGACCACCAGTATGACCTGGTGAGCCTGCAGTCTGAGGACGACCACCGCAACGCCAGGGACAAGATCCAGGAGGCCACGACCAATGAGGTTTGAGGATTTGGGTTGACGGGTCACATTGTGAGCAATCTGAGAACCCATCGTCAAAAAAGAAAGGAAAAACAGCACCCTCTTTTCCTTGAATTTGACGGCCACACTGTGTGGGCCACGGGAGAGAACAAAAAGACAAGAACAACTTCATTTGGAATAAAAATAACTCAGATAATACAAATATATAAGAATTTAAAGCAATACAAAACAAAAAGTAACAAGTTGAATTCAAAATTTAGAATCTGAAATGTTTAATTAAATAACATTCTTTGTTATTTAATTAAACATTTCAGATTCTGAATTTTGAATTCATATAGGAACAATTAGCTTGGAAAATAAAAGTAAGGTTGATTAGATCTATAAGCTGAGTCCTAATTAAAGCACAGTAACACTTGAGGGAAGATGTTTGACCTCCTTTGCCTTCCATGTTGTCCCCAGGTGTGGACAGCTCTGCGTTTCCTGGCGGGCCAGTGGCTCTGGGTGGACGGGGAACCACAGCAGTACCAGAACCTGCCACTGTGTCCGGCCTGGGGGCGGCACTGTGGAACCCTACCCAAAGACCACAGCACCCAGTGGCAGATCAGGGACTGCATGGAGAGAAGGAACTTCCTCTGCATCAAATCCCCAGCAGGATAGACAGAGGAGTAACCAGGGATCTTTCAGTAATTTGTGGTCATTTATATAAAGAATACAACTTAAGTACTATGAAGATATACTGTAGGTTGTTTATTTCTTCACATACTGTATGTTTGTTAGAGTGATACTGTTTACTTGACCACATGATAATAATGATTTAGATTAATTTAGGTTTGATGTTTACCTGGTGTCCTAGATACTTGACTATATTTACACTATGTTGTGTGTAGACAGAAATTGCAAATTGAATATTATATATATATATATATATATATATATATATATATATATATATATATATATATATATATATATATACGCTTGGTTCTGCCTACATAGAAACAACCACAGGGAGTGACATTCGAGGCGATAAACAAGGAAGGATATTTATATAAATATAAATATAAAACATCATATTCATATTTTCTTTTCCCTTTCTTTGTCTTATTGCCAACTGCACTACAAAACAAAAGTCTAATGGTCCATGCAATTGTAGTGATGCACAGGAGCGGGATTCGAACACCAGGCATCAACTCGTCAAATAAAGACGCAACTTAGAAAATAGCAATATCTGCAAGCTCGCAACTTGTCACATTGTGAGCATATGCTTGTCATTCATCATACAACAAAGTGTAGGGCTTAAGTGGTTAAGATAACACAAGAGTTGAAATCTACACTGCATAAATCCTCCAGTCATATCCACTCATATCACTAAACCTATATCTATCTACGGTAGCCTACTGTGTCTGTACATGATCCTAGCTGACAGACTTCAGCATCTACGGTATAATCTGCTATGTTCATGTTAGATTATAGATACTAATGTCTAACATTTTTCCTGCTTCAACTTTAATTGTTTTGTTTATATAGTTTAATAAAAGTGGGTGAAATGCTTTGGTGTGCAAGTCATTTGCTGGACCTCAACACTACATCTACTTTTCCTGTCACATATTCAAGTACCAAGAAACAATTATTTAAATTTGATATAAATGGTCCCTATTTCATTTTGTTTGCTGTGCTATGGTGATATTATTATTTTGGGAACAATATCTATACCTTACTTGAGTATTTGGATATTGTTTTGATACTAAATACTTCCTAAACATTTTGGAGATAATGGGCTCTTTAGCAAATAACATTATTTGCAGTTTATCATATTCGAATCAACTGGCCTTTAATGGTTTAAGCCCTATCTTAAACTGTCATAATATGAGGTCACAGTGAAAATAACCCACAAGCTCTGAGAGTTTGTAGTTTCCATTTTCGAAGAATTTTGAGCATTTTCACCTTTACAATAAACAGGCTATGGTATAGCTTGTGGGAAAAACATAATGTAGGCATATTGTCTTTTTTTCTGTGAACAGTTAAAGAGTTTTACAATAAATCACATCTACAGTCCACGCTTGTGTTTAAACAAGAAATTATTAATACATACTGTATACCCGCAGGTGACCAATGTAAGAAAACACATTGAGTGTAGCTGAATAAGTGTGTAGTAAGAGGTGGGTGTTTGGATCATGTCCTGAACAGAAGGTTGTGCCATGCCCTCGATTGCCTTGATAGGTCATCAGTGACCAGCGCTCAGCGCTCACACACATAAGTCATTCTGGTGCCGTATTGTATAAACAAAGTGAGTTTTGCATTGAATCTCCACTTTGTCTTCATGGATGATGTCCACATAGCATTCTTGTTGTTGTAACAAAGGGCTGCCAGCACAATGAAGGTCTCGTTAACGTCTGTTGACCAAATAAATTCAAATCGCTCCATTTGTATTATTTTGATTTACCCAACCCAAGCATCATGGAGACAGGGCAGATTTAAATGACAAACCTTTGAATGACTTGTTTGGCTGTATTGGGTGAATTACCATCATGTTTTTTTTAAAGATTTGTTTTAGTCTTGTATGCCTTTATTGATAGTTACAGTGAAGACGGACAGGAAAGAGACAGGGAGAGACATGCAGCAAAGGCCGCACAGCCCCGTCCTCCAGCCTCAATGTGCACTGCTTGCAAGCACCATACATTTTCTTGCACTATTTTAATTTACTTCATTTTCGTCCAAACCAACTCCAGCCCCCAACATCTGAAAGCCTGCCCACTGACAACGCAAGGTTACAGATCTCATCTGTATCATGTGATACAAATACAACTAGAAAAAGTGCCCTTCTGGGCACAGGTCTCCACCGTGAGGATAGGAGTGAGTGTGATGTTTGGCAAAATGTTTAGGAGTAATATGTTTTGTGTGTGCGTGCGTGCGTGCGTGCGTGCGTGCGTGCGTGCGTGCGTGCGTGCGTGCGTGCCGTGACTTGGCTTGTTGTAGCGCCACAATGATGCTGGTTTGAAAACGGTCAAGTGGCATTTCTTCCTCAGCCTATAGTGGAAATATGCATGCACAGTTTCACTGCAACCGGACGCTGAGTTAAGGAGTTGTGGCGATTTGTACAAAACGGGTACAAAGCGGGCTACTCCTGAAAACTTTAGAAGCCAATCGTAGCCAATCAGGATGGATTATGAGAAATCAAACAAACATGACTATGGAGAGCATGTGTACCGATTTGCGTGAAAAATTCCAGGCAAAGGTTTTTCCTTGGCCTCTAGGGAGTGTGAATACAAAGTTTTACACAGATCCATGCAGTTAGAGGTAAAAACACTAATCGGCCAGTTATAGCGCCACCATGAGGCTTAGTTGAAAATGTTCCAGTGGCATTTCTTCCTCGGCCTAGTGGGAATATGCGTGCACAATGTCACGGAAATCACACAATGTGTTCATGATTTGAGGCATTTTGTTTGAAACTGAGCACTCCTGCGAACTTTGGAAGCCAATATTAGATGGAGTCTGAAAAATCTGAAAGACCAGTTTCGTTGAATGGGTATGGGTATACAGTCTCTAGAGAGACTGTATACAAATTTGCGTGATGTTTGGACAAAATCTGTAGGTGTACTGTCCAAAAAAGTTTTGCACAAAGCGGCCTCCTGGTGGCGCTATAAGAGGCCAATGTGAAAACCTTGGGGCAGAGGTTCAGCTGTGGTATTCAGGGAGTGTGTGTGCAGAATATGGCTGCGATCAAGCCAACGGTGCCGGAGCTTAGCTGTCCACAGTGTGTGTGTGTGTGTGTGTGTGTGTGTGTGTGTGTGTGTGTGTGTGTGTGTGTGTGTGTGTGTGTGTGTGTGTGTGTGTGTGTGTGTGTGTGTGTGTGTGTGTGTGTGTGTGTGTGTGTGTGTGCCTGGAGGTATGTGCGTCTAGGTGCATGTAGGTGGGTGTGTCCAGGGGCATGTAGATGTGTGTGTCCAGTAAGGCTGTCCCCGAACATTCGGGGTTCGAACCTTCGCTCGTTAGGGTTGGCACTCAAAACTTAATTAATGGGATTGAACCATTTGTTTTGTTTTTTTTCCTTTTTTAAACTCAAATATTTCTCGGCGAGAATGCGATATGCATAATAAGAGTACTATGTTCATGTTGTGTTTACGTCGTCGTCAAAATGTTTTCTGCGCGTAGATCAAAGGCACGCAAGGCGCATTTGCGAACCAACAGCTGAGACAGTTATGTATAGAAATCTGACAGGCATTCAAAAGGAACTCAAATGTGATGTTAATGTCCTTAAGTAGACTTAGAAATAAAACCAGGTGCATGTAGGTGGGTGTGTCCAGGTGCATGTACGTGGGTGTGTCCAGGTTCATGTATGTGGGTGTGTCCAACTGTCCACGTGCATGTAGGTGTGTGTGTGTCCAGGTGCATGTAGATGTGTGTGTCCAGGTGCATGTAGGTGTGTGTGTCCAGGTGCATGTAGGTGGGTGTGTCCAGGTGCATGTAGGTGGGTGTGTCCAGGTGCATGTAGGTGTGTGTGTCCAGGTGCATGTAGGTGGGTGTGTCCAGGTGCATGTAGGTGGGTGTGTCCAGGTGCATGTAGGTGTGTGTGTCCAGGTGCATGTAGGTGGGTGTGTCCAGGTGCATGTAGGTGGGTGTGTCCAGGTGCATGTAGGTGGGTGTGTCCAGGTGCATGTAGGTGGGTGTGTCCAGGTGCATGTAGGTGGGTGTGTCCAGGTGCATGTAGGTGAGTGGCTGTCATAAGAACAGTGTGACAGCCTGCTCCTCACCAGACAACTAACCACATCTTTATCCTGCTCTGTGAGTCCTGCTTTACTTAGACAACCAGGTCACACAGAGGACTCAGCTACAGAGTGGACATATGACAACAACTGAACTCTGCCCTGCACTCTTTTCTGCTTGAACTGAAGAAACAACTTGTGAAAATGGAGAAGAGGAGCCCATTCATGACCCCGCTCTCCCTCTCCCTCTTCCTCCTCCTCATCATCATTGCTGCTCTTCAATTGGAGGCGTTTGTCATAAAGAAAACATTTCACTATGTGAATGAGAAGAAAACCTGGTCTGATGCTCAACAATACTGCAAGGAGAAGTTCACTGACTTGGCTTCTGCTGGTGATCAGAGAGAAGACCTGCTGAATGAGATTGTGAAGAGTAAAGCCATGTCTGCGTGGATCGGTCTGTACAGAGACCCTGGGGACATTTCTGTCTGGAGGTGGACAGGAGAAAGGTGTGTAGCCTTTATGTGTGTGTGTGTGTGTGTGTGTGTGTGTGTGTGTGTGTGTGTGTGTGTGTGTGTGTGTGTGTGTGTGTGTGTGTGTGTGTGTTTGTGTGTGTGCGCGTGTAGGCTACATTATATTTGCACTTGCCCTAGCCTAGCCCCTTAGATAGCACATTATGTAGACTTAGATAGTATTTTAAACAGACTTATAGCTTGTTACGTAGACAGCTCTAGAATTGCACTGTATGTAGTCATAGCACTTTATAGTACACATGTATAATATATTATATAGTATAGTATGTATAGTTAACATAGATACTCCACTGTTACGTTCTTAGTTTACGCATGATTCATGATAACTACTTTTTATATATGTGATGTATGCCATGCTTTTGTTATTGCTTAATGTAAGTCGCTCTGGATTAAGAGCGTCTGCTAAATGCCTAAATTGTAAAATTGTAATTGTAATATTTATGATGATTATTGAATATTGTATATTATTTTCCACAGAGGGGATGCCTCACTTGACACAAACTGGGCAACAGGAGAACTTGAAATTTTCAATTGTACCTATGTGTCCGAAAATTATGATAAAATGTGGAAGAATGTTAAATGTTCTGATAAACGTTGGTTCTACTGCTCTAATGGGGACAGTGTCCTACGTGCGACTAAACGCATGAGCTGGTTTGATGCCCAGGAGAGCTGTAACAAGAAGTCCATGGTCTTACCCACTGTCACACAGAGCAACCACCATGAGTTCACTAAACATGGGTGGATTGGACTGCATATACCCCCTAACACACCTGGAAGCTACACGTCTAAAGAAGTCTGGAAGTGGATTGGAACGGACTCAGACTATAGGAATTGGGCTCCAGGACAGCCAGATCTTGAGAACTGTGGCGGACTTTTCGTTGACAAGTGGAGCAATATTCCTTGCTCTATTGAACTTCCATTCATCTGTGTCGTTGACAACGTGATCCTGGTGAAGGAGAACAAGACATGGGAGGAGGCTCTGGTGCACTGCAGGGCCATCGGCAGCGTCGACTCCAGCCGACATAATCATTACCGTGACCACCAGTATGACCTGGTGAGCCTGCAGTCTGAGGACGACCACCGCTACGCCAGGGACAAGATCCAGGAGGCTACGACCAATGAGGTTTGAGGATTTGGGTTGTTTTAAAAAAAATAATAATAATAATAAGTTTGTCGAAACAGGGTTTTTTTTTCTCGCTTTCTTTAATTTTGATGATAATTGGTTAAAACCGTATACGCCCCTAACACTACCCCAACACTAATCCTAGAGCAAGATTCATGTTTCGACACATAGTCTTCTGTAATAATAATGATAACTAGAAAGGTCGCAATTTTAAAAAATTGCAAAGTGTGGTTGCCGCAGTGGCTTACATATGCCCCTCCCACTGATATTGCCAGCCAATTACAATGTCACATCACCCCTGCGATCATGCGTAAGTAATTCGGAGGGGATTTATCCCCCAAAAATCATGTTTTTTTTTTTGCGACAAACGGTTAAATTTCTCGCATTTGCGGCGCCCCCTATGGATGAAAATAGAATCGCTTTTGGTACTTGGTTGATTGAACCACCCGCGACATGTGATTCAAATTTGGGATGGATTGGACATTCCGTTCGTGCTTTATGGCATTTTTTGTAAAATAGTCCCCTCCTACTATCTTCGGACGACGATTACGGCCGAACGATACGCACTACCAAAATTCTGCAGTTGGTGTTTTAATCGGATGGGTCCCGAGATCATGTGTGCCGCAAAAAGCGGCAAAAGCAAAAAGTGTGTTTTGGAGAAAATTCAAAATGACGGAAAATCTATCATGACGCAAATGGGCGTGGCCTATATGGGGAGATGCGTCATGACCCAAGGAAGTCAGGGAAAAAATAATGTAGATTTTACGACCTACGGTTCAAGAGTTATAAGCCAAAATGTAAAGTGGGCTGTTATAGCGCCACCATGAGGCCGACCGATAACATTATACGTTGATTAATTTTAGTAATTATTATGAACCTACCCTCCAAGTTTTGTAACTATAGTGCTTAGTCTCTGAGGAAAAAATACTTTAATGTGAGAAAATGCGAAAAATCGCATTTTCCCATTCATGTCAATGGGGAAATTCTATTCACTAATAAATTCATATCAATTAAACTATATAACATTTCTCTTAAAAAAATACAAGCACACCATTCCCGATGAAGCCGGTCAATTTGACATATGGCTCAAGTGCGTACAGTCAAAACTGTGGGAGGAGTAGTGATACAAAGTTTAGGGTTACTCCAGTAAATGAAAAGAACTAGAAAGGTCGCAATTTAAAAAAATTGCAGAGTGTGGTTGCCTCAATCCCCAATATAGGACCCTCCCAGTAATTTCTTAATCATGCTTTCATGTTGCACCACTTCTGTTTTCCCATGCTGTCAAAATCCTGTCATTTATAAATGTAAGTGAGCACTATACTAACAAATCAAATTCTACTACCCAATCTGTAGCCATCCAATCAGCGATTGGGTTCCACCATTGTATCAAATATCCCTGCTTCTTGCCTGTCATTGTCCTTTCAGTCAGCATCCAATCACCTCCTCCATCTCCAGCCGCACCTCAGTGCTGGAGGTAGTTCATCTGCACTGTCAGATGCATGGGCAGGGGGATTGCTCTCCTATTGATGTTTATTTCAAATCGGTGTGATTTCTTCTTTTATTGAAATGTATTTAATACACAAAATGACTTTACAAGGTTGTCATACGGACAGACACAGACAGTGTCCAAGATCTACTGGTATTGTCGCTCATTGTTCTGCCTAAATTGACCACATTAAGAAGAGCTCCACCATTTCACACATAGTAAAGGATTTGTCTTGTTCCAGCATTCAGCAACTGTCCTCGACCGTTTCAGTGTCAAATAGTGATTCTTATATGGACCAATGCACTGAATGCAGTAATGTTGTTTGAAAAAGCAATCAATGAACATGTTTACTCAAAAATGACCAGATGTTTTTTGTAGGTCTCAAAATACAAATTTCGAACCTTATTGTTCTCATGTGAATTAGTGTTGTGGGTAAATAAGACTGTACCCTGTTTATATAGTAATTGGTTAACATATCAGAAGTTATCTTGTACCATGTCTTCTGTTCGTAGCATGAACCAAAATATGCACACATCTGGTAACATACTCACAATAAAAGCATGTCAGCCATTACCAGTGAGAAAATACCTGTAGTAATGTATGACTAAAAGATTAAGTACTTTATTTTTCCATCTTAAGAATATATGAATTACCTTGTAATTCATTTTGTATAGGGTTATACTTTGTGTGTATATATGTGTATGGGCTTATGCAATAATGACATAGCATTTATTCCAAAGTTAACATTTTTGTCCAGCTTCAGTTTTGATGAACCCTTCCGATTGTGAATAGTAATTTCAAAAGAACCCAAAACACATCTGTATTCATTGTAAATATTTAGACAAAATAATTACCAAACATATAGATTCACATTTCAAACACATAGTAAAAATATAGATTCACATTTCAAACACATAGTAAAAATAAGTAGAGACAAAGCACAGCAGATATAGTTTAAACAGTTTATTAACAAAAATGTATTATTTGTACCTTTATTGAAAGCAACACTATTTTATATATATATATATATATATATATATATATATATATATGGTTGTATTTAAAGGTTATATATAATGGTAAGTATAATAATGCCAGTAAACCGTTTGTTTTATTATCGATATATTATGTTATTGACGTTATAATGGTTAATGTTACTACTATTATCAAAAGTTATATTCTAACCTTTTACTAAATTAAACATTTTCCAGAGTGAAGCAAAAAACCTGCCTCCTATTTCAGCCAATTTAGGAGTGCACAGGGAAAAATTCTTGCACCGACCCCTTTGTTAAAAAGGCGATCAAGCACGCTCCTGGAAAATATATTCTACAAACAAGCTAATAAATCTAACTTTCTGAAAGATAGGTAAAAACTATAGGGTTGCAACTATATTGAGAAAATGTATTAGTATAATTAAGCACTTAAGCCTATTAAAGGTAATTTATTTTATTAATACATTTAAAGTTTAGAATTATTTTAACCATGTTATGATTATTAATCTCCTAAACTACTTTAGTCCAATAGTGTTACAGCCCTAAAAACAAATGGTGAGTAAAACATTATGACATCTAAAAAAAATCCTGAAAAGTAGAAAAGGTTAAAGGCAGAAAGATTCAAACATCTGTCAGTGCTGTAGCATCACTCAGCAGCTTCTGAAAAACAGAGAAAGAAGTGTTAGTTTTTTCCAAACACAAATGGTTCACAATCAACATGAATGCAATGGTATTCGCATGAAGAAACAAATTATTTAGTTACTATTTACCGATGAAAAACAGAAAAGTGTTAACGACAAAATAAGGCAGTAATAAGAATTATACTCTCAAATCTTACATTTACCATCAAAAGGTCAATAATAATAATAATAATACATTCGGAAACTTGTCCTCACAGGTTAAACTGTGAAAAACCGTTAAACCTTGAAAAGCACATTAGTAATGTCACAAAAATATCTTTTTACCACCTAAGAAACATTGCAAGAGTCAGACCTTTCCTCTCATTGGAGGACCCTGTATAGACCATCTACAACTAATCAAAAATGCAGCAGCCAGAATTGTAACAAACACCAGGACCACATTATCCCACTACTATAAATAAAGATTATTATTACTATTATATTTTCTCATCGGACACCAGAGCATGGTCACCGTCTGGCTATGAAGAACATAACCGGTGCGAAAACATGTCTGTGGAGCGTGTCAGATGAAACGTGTTGCGGTGGTTATTATTATTATATTTTCTCATCGGACACCAGAGCATGGTCACCGTCTGGCTATGAAGAACATAACCGGTGCGAAAACATGTCTGTGGAGCGTGTCAGATGAAACGTGTTGCGGTGGTTATCATTATATTTTCTCATCGGACACCAGAGCATGGTCACCGTCTGGCTATGAAGAACATAACCGGTGCGAAAACATGTCTGTGGAGCGTGTCAGATGAAACGTGTTGCGGTGGTTATTATTATTATATTTTCTCATCGGACACCAGAGCATGGTCACCGTCTGGCTATGAAGAACATAACCGGTGCGAAAACATGTCTGTGGAGCGTGTCAGATGAAACGTGTTGCGGTGGTTATCATTATTATATTTTCTCATCGGACACCAGAGCATGGTCACCGTCTGGCTATGAAGAACATAACCGGTGCGAAAACATGTCTGTGGAGCGTGTCAGATGAAACGTGTTGCGGTGGTTATCATTATATTTTCTCATCGGACACCAGAGCATGGTCACCGTCTGGCTATGAAGAACATAACCGGTGCGAAAACATGTCTGTGGAGCGTGTCAGATGAAACGTGTTGCGGTGGTTATTATTATTATATTTTCTCATCGGACACCAGAGCATGGTCACCGTCTGGCTATGAAGAACATAACCGGTGCGAAAACATGTCTGTGGAGCGTGTCAGATGAAACGTGTTGCGGTGGTTATCATTATTATATTTTCTCATCGGACACCAGAGCATGGTCACCGTCTGGCTATGAAGAACATAACCGGTGCGAAAACATGTCTGTGGAGCGTGTCAGATGAAACGTGTTGCGGTGGTTATTATTATTATTCTCGCTCCTATGCCACCAAAATGTGGTACGCCCTACCAACAGTCATTAAGACATGCGAATCCCTTGACTCCTTCAAAACCGCTCTCAAAGGGCACCTACGGACGGCTGCAATTCGAAACTGGCCCCTGTAAAATCGGAATCCCTCAAACACGGACGCAAGGACAACACAAGAGACGGTCACGGCCACACAGCCAACTCAAGGTACGGCCACTGAGCCGACTTGGGGACCCTACGCAAGGACAACACAAGAGACGGTCACGGCCACACAGCCAACTCAAGGTACGGCCACTGAGCCGACTTGGGGACCCAACACAAGGACAACACAAGAAATGGTCACGGCCACACAGCCAACTCAAGGTACAGCCACTGAGCCGACTTGGGGACCCAACGCAAGGACAACACAAGAGACGGTCACGGCCACACAGCCAACTCAAGGTACGGCCACTGAGCCGACTTGGGGACCCAACACAAGGACAACACAAGAAATGGTCACAGCCACACAGCCAACTCAAGGTACGGCCACGGAGCCGACTTGGGGACCCAACGCAGCTCCTCCAGGGAAATCAAACAAATGAATGGAGCTGAACTTGAATCCCCCCCACCAATCAATCAATCAATCATATTTTCTCATCGGACACCAGAGAATCGTGTGGCTTCACTACTCATGTTCGGAGGATAATACGCAATACACAGGATTGTGGTAGCTGTAGTAAGTACGCAGCACTCCAGACTGTAGACATTGCTGTGGTCTGGAGATGTACATGTGATCCAACAGCGTGTTCTTGTCTGTGGTCGCCTCCTTGATGAGTTGTGCATATCCTCTGGAGTCTAGCAGCCTGCTTATGGGCCCACCAAAAGTGGGCCCTTGAAGTAGATCTTCATTAAAATCTCCACAGAGTACGATGGGATGGTGGTCCATAATTTCTAAGCCGTCCAGGAGGGCCTTCAGGTTGTCCAGGAACGGGTCACCGTAACCTGGTGGTCTGTACACCGCAGCGATCAGAAGCTTGACAGGGGACTCGATCTTGACGACCACAAACTCCATGTTTGTCACATTGAAAATGTTCCGCCTTTCACTAGCCTGGAAATGGTCCTTCACATACACAGCCACACCTCCGCCGTTCTGTTCTGCACGGTCAGGGTTGCTTGCGTATGACACGTGTCTGTTGCGGCTGAACATGGTGTACCCATCCAATTGCAGACCGTCATCCACAACAGAGCCAGTGAGATGAGTTTCTGTCAAGCACAGGACATCTGCAAGTGGAAATTCGTGATGTTGCCTGATGTCCTGAATGTGAGCCCGTAAGCTTTGCGTGTTGTGATGGACAATCGTCAGCGTTTGCGCTTGGCCCATCCTCTCTCGAAAATGCAACAGTGGCATGACACTGTCCAGTGAGGCGGTCTTCATGGATTCCAGGGCGGCTGTGATATCCGGATCAGCGTAGATTTTCTTCTCATCAAAGTCGATGATGTGCAATCCTTGCAATGACGTTGTCCTACTGAGGGCAACGTAGGCCATGCCTGGTTGGAAGATCCGTTTCAGGGAAACCACGGCGGATTGCGTAGTCATGCCTTGGACTTTGTGAGCTGTGCAAGCATATGCCAACTTGATGGGAAATTGCCTGCGAATCACTTTCTGGTCACTCAGGTATTCCTCCACCCTTATGATGTGCACTTGCTTAGCGCCAGGTGTAGTTCTGCGATATTTCAGCCCGGCATCAGGCTTGTCTAGCAGAAGCCAAAGCTTGGCTACCGTAGTGCCGTCCTGCTTCACCAGATACTCGACACTATCGATCTTGCCAAATGTCCCGTTGACAAGGCCATCTTCCACATCTATGTTCCTGATGATCATGACAGGGGCGCCTTCCGCAACTTGCAAATTGTCAAGAAGGTCCTTTTGCTGTCCTGTACAGGCTCTGTTAAGACGAGTCATCTGGTGATTCCGCTCATCTCTCCTGTAGTCTTCTGCAGGTATGTCAACGATGTGGGTGTGGAGCTCAGACAAGGACTTGTTGTTGTGTGCCGCAACTTCTTTGTTGGTTGCGAAGATGTGCACAACATCCTTGGGACAAAGGTGACGCTCAGTCACTCTCTGAGCAAGAAGATCTTTGTCTGCAACACTCAGCGGATCCTTCTTCCCTTTGACTCTCAGCCGATTGAGAAGTTCTGCGTAGGGCACATCATCTTTCTGTCGCATGATCTCCGTCAACGTGATCATCTGAAAGTGTTTGCATTCCTCGAGCACGCAGAGCGGTTTCCCTTGTGACGTTGGAGGGAGCTGGTGAAAGTCACCTACTGCAAGCACAGACATGCCTCCGAATGGCATCTTGCTGCCTTTAATCTCTTGCAGTCTCCAGTGGACGAAGGCAAACAAGTCTTTGGAAATCATCGACACCTCATCAATGACGATGATCTGCGCATTCCCCAGCTTCGCTCGCATGTCATCCAATCTATTTCCCAAGCCTGTGTAGGGGGGTTTGAGGCTTCTTGGCAACTTCAACAGGGAGTGCAGAGTGTTCCCTGAGATGTTGTATGCTGCAGTTCCAGTGAACGCAGACAGCAGCACTGTGGGCGTAGATGGATCAGTGTCTTCAAACAGTCTGGGGAGTCGACGGAGAATTCTTGTTCCCTCACCGTAGACGCACCTTATCAGGTGTGATTTGCCAGTTCCAGCACCTCCAGTGACAAAGTAAAAGAACGGGTCGGGGTTCTGCTCGTTCACGCTCTTCAAGCACCAGTCACGTACAGAGTGAAAGATGGAGGCTTGTGTCTGGTTGAGGTTTCGACACATAGTGAGCAGATGATCCAGGCTCACCTGTGGGGCCGATACAGCAACATGTGTAATATTAGGCACGTCTTGAGCACTGAACTCTGGCACGTCGTCTCGTTCCTCATCATCCAGCGGAATTTCATCTTGTTGGGCAAGACATTCCAATCGATCGAGCTCATTTTCTGCTGCAAGGTCGGCCCACGCGTCTTCAGCAGGGCCATTCTTCAGGAACTCCTCCATGGCTTCTTCGATCGATTCACTGTGTTTCTCGAACTTCTTCCTGTTCCTAGCAACAATTATATTGGCTCCCCAAACCTCATCTGTTCCAGGTAATCTCACAGACGCGTTGTGGTAGAACTCTGTGTAGGATGGGAAGGTTTCGGTTTTCAGCGATGTTTGGTAGCGATGGGGAAGGTAGACTTTAAGCAGGGTGCCATAGTATTTTTCGGGTTCCTTCTGTTCCGAAAATTTCGCATATCTGATGACTGCGGGGTAGCCAACCTTTTTGCGCTTCCTCATGGTTCCCATGTTGTCGGCGAGCTTTACGCAATCCCGCTGTTTAGCTTCGTCACCGTACACAACCCTGTAGTCGGATGCAAATTCAGCTAGACACATGTTGTCAAACTCGGGGGATTTGGGTCTGGCATTGTATCTGTCCAGACATCCTGTCATCCATACGTGTTCTGAATCGTCTGGTCTTTTCTGCAGCGTGCTGAGCGGGAGGCTCATTCTCATGGCATTGTCATCCGTGGGGAGGAAGATAACTTGCCGGGAGCATTTCTTCAAATGCAAACTGCAAGTCCGGGCGACTGCCTCCTGTGCGCTAACCTGTCTGTTTTTGACATAGGAGTGAACCAGTTGGTTCATTGCATCTCTCTCGCTCACTTTCGTGGGGTCTATTCCAACCACTACTTGCTTGAGAAGTTCGCCCATCTCACTTTCGGCCTTGGATATGTAGGACAGCATGTAGGAGATGCAGACATAGTGGTCCAGGACAAACTGGATATCCATGTTCGCATTCCAGGCCTTCAGCAAAACTGGGTTGTAGTTATTCACAAAGCCGTCCTTCACTCCACGCTTCATCAAGAGGACATGTGTCTTCCTCATGGCTTCAAGAGAGGCATTGTACTCTTCCCGAGTCAAATTGCACTTTGCCAGCAAGTCCGCTAGGTCAGTCACTTCTGATGTGCCATCAATCAGCATATCAAACAGTGGTTTGAGTTTGGCCATAGCAGCTTGCGTCTGTGCCGTCCGTTTTTTGCCTAAGCCTTTTGCACCGTCCTTTGCCTCCTTTCTTGCACTCTTATTTGCTGCATCATTTCCAGCCGTTGCGCCATCATCCAAATCTTTTTCAAGTTCTTCCTGAATTGGATCAACTGGCGTCGGGTTTGTGATCCACGTTTTGTCCACTGGTGGTCTTGGGAATCCAAACCTGCATGTCTTGTGACCTTTCCTACACGATTTGGTATGGTTTCTGCTGTGCATCTGAACCTCTGTGACAATTTTGTAGAGTATGGGATCTTCGTTCGGATCAGGCAGCTGGCACTTAATGTAGCGGTCTGCAAACTCGCAAATCTTCTCGTCTGAGTCTTCTCCATATACGGGGGCGTCGGCTATCCACATTAAACAATGCAAATGGGGGGACCCTCGTGCTTGATATTCCACGCGATGGAACCAATCGATGACGCGTCCAATTGGAAGAGCCTCCTTATCAAACAGCACGTTTCTATAATACGAACTAACTCGCTTGTCAAACATGCGCATGGTCGTCACTGCATTGCTTCTGAGGATGTCGCATTTGTCATTCCAGTCCAGCTTGTCGAAGTCCACTATTTGGCCTTGCTGTGCTTTGATTGCCTTTATAACCTCCGGCCATCTGAACTCTGCAGCACTTATGGTCAAAAAGAAGGTGGGTGGACCTATCTGACGGACCATGGCAAACAAATCCAACATGGTCTTCTGCCAGTAAGCTGGAGTCCCCCTCATTGGCGACATGAATCTTGTTGCGTCGCGGTTTTTGACCAGTCGCTCGACTTCAGACTTGTTCTGCAACATCTTGTTGTTGATCCGGCGACCATCTTTGGTTTTGGGTTTGCCTTTTCTCAAATGGATTGAGATGGTGTTTTTTGCCAAGTGTGTCTCTGAGACAAACTGTGCAAAGAAGAGATAGGTTTGGTCTCTTGCAAAACGTGCGTCAACACCGAAAAGTCTCGCGTTGAAGTACCTGCTTGGGGACAGTTTGACCCTTCTCTTCCGATCAAACGTGTTCTCTCCAGTGGGAAACAATGTCGGGAAGGCCTTTGCTTCGAGGTTAGGGACTGTGCTGTAGCTGACAGGCTTGTTTCCTTCCGCTGGGGCTATGGTGAATATGCCATCTCCATATGTCATCATGTCCTGCCCAATGTCGTCCGGTTGCAGGCAACTGTCTAGGCCATGTCCAGGTCTCAGCACATCTTGCTCATCCTCAGCACTGGGTGGATGCTGATCCACTGTCCGTGATGAGTCGAGAGCTTCCGTAGAATCAGCCACTTCCATCATTTCGGCCTCATCACAACTGTCCATGCCGTCGTCTGTGGCCGTCTGTTCAGAAGCGGGTAGTTCTTCAAGCGGGTCTACCACAGCTTCACCACTGATGTCGTCCTCGTCTCGGATTGTGATGTTCCTGTAGTCGGGGTGTGTCTCGATGAGTTTCCTCAGAGCCAAAACTACATTCCTCACATTGACAGTGTGAAACAAATGATGGCCTTTGTACCGCAGACGTCGCTTCAGCTTCACTCTGTACAAACCAGATGAGTCGAGCCTTCTGGGTAAGGCGTTTATGGTGGTTTCCACGTTTGATGGTACACACACCACAGCACCATGTACAGCTCCTTGTTTGCCTTTAGGGAGAGTGAGAATCTTGGCAAATGGGATGTCTAATGCGGTCATTTGTCTTTCCAGAACATTCAGTTGGCAAAGCTCTGGAGGAATGGCTGCTAGCTCCAAGTTGTTTGCAACAGCTATGTCTGGCATTCTTCCTGCTAGTACAATTCTGTGACAGCATTTACATATCCACTCTCTATGTCTTTCTTTGGGTACAGTGCACTCGTCTGGGCCTCCGCATTCATGGTCACAGAAATGAACGTATTTTCCAGTCAAGCATGCTGCAACTACGTCAGGGTTTGTCTTGTACTTTTCCCGATGACAAGGGTCCACTTGACCAGAGAACAGCGCCCGGTGGCACGTTGTGCACACAAATGTTGGTCCATCTTCTATGTCTGCATGGAATTTCGCTATACAGCAGTCTTGGAGCTGCTTTTCTTGTAAATCTTTCCGTGCTTCATTTTCAACGCGCCTATCTTCTGCTTCAACGCGCCTCTTGTTGTCTTCAACGCGCAATCTGAGCTGCACTCGACATAACTCAATGTACCTTCTTTTTAATTTCAAGGCTTGGCGGATGTCACGGCGCATCTTGAAGAACGCGTCCGATTTGCATTTGTGGTCCATGTAGAACTTCATGTGTTTCCTGACCTTTTCTTTGAACGCCTCATCTGTATTGTACCTAATTTTGTTATTAGCCTTCAGCTTCCCTCTGAACGCCTCATCTGTATTGTACCTAATTTTGTTATTAGCCTTCCGCTTCCCTCTGAACGCCTCATCTGTCTTATACCTCCTGTTGTCATAATCCTTCTGTTTCTGCTGTTTCTTCCCTCTAAAATCCAGATCTACACTGTATTTTCTTCCAAAGTATGCACTCCTGTGTCCTTTTTGCTTAGCCCTGAATTCTACATCTATGATGCACCTCTTTGCTTTGTACATCTTGATATACTCCTTCTTCCTGGCCCTAATATCTTCAATTGTGTTTGTGCGTTTTCTAGTCGTTAGTTTCTGTGAATCGGTTTTTCTCCTGAGTTGTTTTCGTTGCTGGCTTTTGGTCTGTTTGTGAAAAGTGTCAGATGAAGTGGTGGACCTCACTTGTGTGGATGATGAAATGCCTGACTGCAGAGAAGGCTTGGTGTTTGATGGCCCAGTGTTTGTTTCATGCCTGCTAGTTGAGGGTGACGGGGCATTTGTCTGTACAAATGTCACTGGCATGAAGTCAAACTGCAATCTGTCAATTGGTATGGAATGTACGCTGGCAGTTAGATGGTCAATTTTAGCAATTAGATCATCCAAGTGAGTGAAAGTCATCATTACTGCTGTTCCTCTTTTCCACGGAGCTAAAGGTAGGCCATCAGCATTTCTGCTGTGCGGGTCAAACATGCCATATCTTCCCGACGCGTCTCTAAATACAGCAATTGTGTATGGCGATACAGTAAGCAGTGCATGTGTCACATCTGCAGACAAACACTGGAGTCTTGCATGAAGATTCAGCAACCAATGCTGCCGTCTAGTATCTCCTGCTTCTCTCATGTATCCCGTCTCCACATTCGATTTGATCACAGAGTAGTGATTGTGTTCCGTTTCCACATCGAGAGGCGTTTCCTCCATCGACAGGAATTTGCTCTGAAACAGGTTCCGTCTTTTTAGTCTATTGATTGTTCTTCTATACAGACGGTCGCCCATGTCCAGTATCTTGTTGAGATCATCCCTCCTCAACTCAAGTCCCTCATTTTGCTGTGCCAGAAATGTGAGAGCCATGCATGTACACTGCTTATTCCTTGAAAAAGTGGGATATAAATTATGATCCTGGCTTCTGGATGCTTGCACAGAGATCACAGCAGGTGGTTGAACGAGTGGTTCATGCACAGGGTCCCTGTTGGAAAGGTCAATGGCATGCACACCGCCGTCTTGTTCATTAACTTCATGACGCCGAGCTTTTTTGGGAGAAGGCTGCACGAGTGGAGAAATTGTCTCCTGTTTCTTCTCATCGACTTCCTCGACTGAAGCGCTACCGTTTGGTGATTGTGAAAGGTTGGCCTTAGCAGGGCTATTAGCCCAGAATTTCTTTTTAGCCGCAGATCTCTGCTTCGGACGAGGCATGATGTCACAATGTTATGTGACAAAATAATAAGTGTGTTTAAAAATCACAATTCACCTGTAAATATGCAGTCTATAACTCTAATCAAGAATTGACTTACTTACCGTTAAATATATGTAGTTTCCAACTAACTAAGAATGAACTTACTTACCGTTAAATATATGTAGTCTCTAACTAACCAAGAATGAAATTACTTACCGTTACTATATGTAGTCTCTAACTAACCAAGAATGAACTTTCTTACCGTTATATATGAAGTCACTGGTGTAGCTGTTCAGACCTGATGACCTAAGCAGTAAAACAAATATAGTTCAGACTAGAGACTACATTTTGACTTGTTTCATTGTCTTTGATAACAGTGGAAAAGTACAATTGGAGTGAAGCAATATGTTAATGTTTACTGAAGGTTCTGTAATTCTGTAAACCACAGAATAGAGCATGATATGCAATGACACTCATTTGAAATAGGAAAAATTAGAATAGCAATGTGGTATTATAACACAAAAAAGCAACCCCAGTGACAAACTGAATTTAGTATTGCAACCACTAACTAACGTTACCATTTATTTCTAAGAGTCGGAAGGTAACATTTTTAAAATGTGTGGACACAGGACGCAATTAAAGTGGTGAAGTGTTGAAAGCTAATAAAGCTAATGGCATGGAGGTGTCAGTAGACGTCACATAAGGTCAATGTCCAACATCAATCACCGTGGTTTGTTAATTAGCAGAGTTAAATTTAACGGTATTTAGGCGACATATTTAATGACCTCCATGTAAGTTATGTGAAGTCCATAAGATGGTCACATAGGTCATCAATTTCACCATAACACTGCCATGCTGGAGTGACAGAGTGTGAGTGAGCAAGTGGCCAAGATTTTTGGTATTTGAATTTTGCTTTAGGATTCTTTACAATTAACTGAATGATGTCAAAGAAGTGTCCATTTGCTAACAATACAAAAGTATGCAAGTGACAAACCTAGTGACGGACCAGTCCGGGTCACCACAGGCTGTGGTGACCAGTGACAGCTGTCTCCCTCTCTGGAACTGTATTTCACACCACACACACACACACACACACACACACACACACACACACACACACACACACACACACACACACACACACACACACACACACACACACACACACACACACACACACACACACACACACACACTTAGAGTACAGTATAACCATATAGTATATCATTATTACATGGGTCTTCACAGTGATGTAAATAGGTTTTCAATGTAATAGGTCCTGGGACTCAGGGGTGGTCTGTTAGATGGGTCCCAGGGACATTTGATGAGTCCTACTTCAACAATGTTAGAGTACAGTACTGCAGTGCTTGTCAAAGTGGGGTCCAGAAACCCCCAGGGGTCCTTGAGGGAGTTCCAGGGGGTCCCCAGCTAAAAGATATAGACTGGAAGCAGATGGTCCCTTGTATCTGTATATCTGAGAACGTACACATGGCCGCTGGGTCCATTTGGTTCATTTGTACACGGAGTTAAATTGACATTGGTTTTACAATATAGATTGGGGTGCCAGAGAAATAGAAATGTCATTAAATGGGGGTCCAAGCCAAGGCCTAATACATGCCAGTTTGACATCTATTAGGCCTGGGACTAGGTTGACATGTATTGGACCCCAGATCCTTGAAATTCAAATAATTGAGAATCACTGAGCCATACGAATCTTGTATGGGTGTTGCTGCCCTGGCATATATTTTCAAATGTTGGTCTGTGGGCTAATAAGTATCAATTTGGGGTCCCTTGATATGAAAAGGTTTAAGAACCACTACAGTACCACACACACACACACACACACACACACACACACACACACACACACACACACACACACACACACACACACACACACACACACACACACACACACACACACATTGATGGTGCTGTATGCAATTTTTATACAAAATGTTTTACAAACATAGCAGATGTACAAGCTCACAAGGCATCTGTAGTAGGTATGTGAAACGACTCATATTTGGCAAATAAGTCGAGGCCGCAAATCAATGCGTCGATGGATTTTTTTTCCTTTTGTGTTTTGCTGCGCAACAGTTGAGGAGAACGCAACTATGCATTAATTTAAGCAACACAGCGTATGCAGCAGCATCCATATGTTTAGTTCAACCACACTGAACCCAACACAGTTTTATTTGTTCCTCTGTCATAGTTTTCTTCAACAAAAACACTGCCTTTCCCACTGGTCTCTTTCACAAGGCGCTGCTGCGCAGTATAAATGTTTTACAAACATTTATACACCACGCGTCATCCACGACGCTCTGTGAGCTCCTCGGTCTGCTATCTTAGGTGTGTGACATGCTAGTTTGACATGCATTAGGCCTCAGACCCCAAGTTCCTTGACATTGAAATGGTTGAAAAAAAGACCTTCCCGTTTGGGGGGTGCCTTCCCTGGCATATATTTTAAAATGGGGGTCTGTATGCAATTTGGGGGTCCTTGACATGAAAATGTTTAAGCACTGCAGTACCGAGTACAGTATTGCATTCCAGGACCCCCGGAGGGTGACATGATTGCATCATTAACAATTAGCCATCATCCGCATTCTGAAGGGAACATTTGCTGAAAGTAGCAGATCTTCAAGTTCCCTTTTGCACAACCCAGATCACTGGTATAGAAAGAAATATCACACCGATATCAGAACAGCCCAACATATATATATATTTTTTTTTACAAAGTAGCAGATCTACACGCTCCCCTTTGCACAACCTAGACCCCTGGTATAGAAAAATCACACCTGTGTGAAGTGGGGGTCCTGGGGGGGGGGGGGGGGCAAGTTCCAGACCTACAGGAATGCACCCAGGGTGCCGGCCCGATTCTGGTGAGCCGCCCCTTGTCCGAAACGGTTGAGAAGTGACAGATTTACCGTGTGGGGGTCCCTCTACTGTACTGTACTGGCACACCCGAAATCACCATATATACAGTTTAATATGTGCGTGTGTTGGGTTGCGCACAGGTGGTGAAAAACAACCATGCTGTTTTCGTGCTCAGACACACCCACCCAGCCAGGCAGGCACCCAGCCAGGCACCCACACACATAGCTCTGTAATGAAGTGGCTGCACCACTGAAAAAAACAACACACTGATATCAGAACAGCCCAAAAAGCCACCTGGTTATAGAACCAGTGTCCTGTTCTTCAACCAACTAAACCCAGTAGAGCAGTGGTTTCCAAACGTTTTCATGTCAAGGACTTTCAAATTCACACTAATTCACCCCCATAACTCCATAAGAGTTGTTTTTTTACAGCCCTAGCAGTGATTCTCAACCCATTTAATTTCAAGGACCCCCAGTTTGACATGCATTAGTCTACAAACCCCCATTTAATAGCATTTCTATCTCTGGGACCCCCAATTTATATTGTGAAAACAATGTTAATTAACTGCAAATGGATCCAAGTGGAGCCTAATGGGTTCATTTGGTTCCATTTGTATACTCTCAGAGTTACAGACCCATAAGAGTCCATTTGGTTCTAAATTATCATTTTGCTGGGGACCCACTGGAACTCCCTCAAGGACCCCTGGGGGTCCGGGGACCCCACTTTGGGACGCCCAATTTATATTGTAAAATCAATGTTCATTTAACTCTGAGAGTGTACAAATGTAACCATTTGGTTCCATTTGTTACGGGTCCATTTGTACACTCAGAGTTACAGACACATAAGAGTCCATTTGGTTCCAAACTATCATTTTGCTGGGGACCCCCTGGAACTCCCTCAAGGACCCCTGGGGGTCCCCGGACCCCACTTTGGGAACCACTGCAGTAGACTACAACAAGAAACAACAAACTATATAACCAACACCAGGTTACCCCATTTAGACTCGAGGATGATTCTGCAAATGCCCTCTAAATTTAAACAGTTTTCTGAAAACCCTATGTTTCTATGTGAGTCGTTCTCAAACTTTTTCATGTCAAGGACCCCCAAAAAAATGTAATTGGCCGCCGACCCCGATCTGAAAATATGTTGTTCTAGGGACCTCCCAGAAGCAAAGATTTGAGTTAAAAACATTCGCTCTGATAGAATATATAAGGATTTGCACCACATTTTCACGATTTTTCAAAAATAGCAGATCTACAAGCTCATGAGCTTATATCACACCGATATCAGAACAGCCCAACATACGTATATTTGTTTTTTACATAATTAATTAGCTAGCATCCCCATTCTGAGGGGAACATTTGCTGAAAGTAGCAGCTCTACAAGCTCCCTTTTGCACAACGTAGACCTTTGGTATAGAAAGAAATATCACACTGATATCAGAACAGCCTAACAAGCCACCTGGTTATAGAACCAGTGTCCAGTGCAACCAACTGAACCCAGTAGAGCAGTGGTTCCCAAACTCCCACTAATTAGCCCATGGAACCTCATTTGAAAATATATGCCAGGCCCAGGGACTCCCACTATAAGAAAGATTTGTATGGCTCTAGCAGTGATTCTCAACCCGTTTCATTTCAAGGACCATGCATTAGTCTACCGACCCCCATTTAATGGCATTTCTATCTCTGGGACCCCCAATTTATATTGTGAAAACAATGTTAATTAACTGCAAATGGATCCAAGTGGAGCCTAATGGGTTCATTTGGTTCCATTTGTATACTCTCAGAGTTACAGACCCATAAGAGTCCATTTGGTTCCAAATTATCATTTTGCTGGGGACCCACTGGAACTCCCTCAAGGACCCCTGGGGGTCCGGGGACCCCACTTTGGGACGCCCAATTTATATTGTAAAATCAATGTTCATTTAACTCTGAGAGTGTACAAATGTAACCATTTGGTTCCATTTGTTACGGGTCCATTTGTACACTCAGAGTTACAGACACATAAGAGTCCATTTGGTTACAAACTATTTTGCTGGGGACCCCCTGGAACTCCCTCAAGGACCCCTGGGGGTCCCGGACCCCACTTTGGGAACCACTGCAGTAGACTACAACAAGAAACAACAAACTATATAACCAACACCAGGTTACCCCATTTAGACCCGAGGATGATTCTGCAAATGCCCTCTAAATTTAAACAGTTTTCTGAAAACCCTATGTTTCTATGTGAGTCGTTCTCAAACTTTTTCCTGTCAAGGACCCCCAAAAAAATGTAATTGGCCGCCGACCCCGATCTGAAAATATGTTGTTCTAGGGACCTCCCAAAAGCAAAGATTTGAGTTAAAAACATTCGCTCTGATAGAATATATTCAAGGATTTGCACCACATTTTCACATTTTTCAAAAATAGCAGATCTACAAGCTCATGAGCTTATATCACACCGATATCAGAACAGCCCAACATACGTATATTTGTTTTTTACATAATTAATTAGCTAGCATCCCCATTCTGAGGGGAACATTTGCTGAAAGTAGCAGATCTACAAGCTCCCTTTTGCACAATGTAGACCTTTGGTATAGAAAGAAATATCACACTGATATCAGAACAGCCTAACAAGCCACCTGGTTATAGAACCAGTGTCCAGTGCAACCAACTGAACCCAGTAGAGCAGTGGTTGGTTCCCCATAAGGGTCCATTTGGTTCCAAACTATCATTTTGCTGGGGACCCCCTGGAACTCCCTTAAGGATCCTTGGGGGGGAACCACTGCAGTACAGTACAACAAGAAACAACTACACCAACACCGGGTTATACAACCAATGCCCATGCAGTTCACCCACAGTGAACCCAGAACAGCCTACCACTACTAAACACACCATGTTTAGTACACATACAACCACCAGTAGCACACACACACACACACACACACACACACACACACACACACACACACACACACACACACACACACACACACACACACACACACACACACACACACACACACACACACACACACACACACACACGGGGGGTCCGCGGAGTTCGGCGCGGGGGTCCGCGTTAGTATGCGTGCGTGGGAGGATACAGTGACAGACACTCAAATGTGTTACCGTCTGTTAACCATTATCAGCACTCCGCTCAGTCCGCTGTTATGCTCAAAGTGGTTACCCTATAGAATTCTGAGGCAATCATCGCTACAACGTAGCGACGACCAAATTATTATCTCTCTTTTTTACAACAAGTTCTAACTCCTACATGGATTTAATTGTTTATAACGTCGGATGAGGTCTGATGCAAAAATGATTATGGCGTGTAGACGATGGATTAACCACACACACACACACACACACACACACACACACACACACACACACACACACAGTCAACAAAAACACTGCCATTACCAGTGTCTTTAGGCGCTAGGCTAGATTAGCTGTGCAGTGTGAAGGTTGTAGCTTGGTTATTTTACCAAGACGACGTCTTCCAACCAAGTTTCAATACAACACAAAGCAGCATTGGTGTGTGTGGTGTACTGGTTATGCCGGTGGCGTTAGCTGGTGTTTGTGTGTGTGTGTGTGTAGTTATGACGGTCAAACTAACGTTAGGTGGTTTGAAAACTTTTTTTTACCAAGAAAACAATTTTGATTAAGAAAAGGATTTTTTGGGAACTTACCTCCGATCTTGTTCCTGTAAGCCACAGAAAAGGAGACACAAAAAAACAGCAAAACAAGAATACAAAAATAGCAGTTATATCCAGAGAAGTTGCAGTGGCGGGTCGAGTCAGTTTCGCTCAAACACGTCTGTTGTCGGCTCAGTGTCTGAGAGAAATGAGTGACGGAGAGAAATATTCAAACAACGCCAACACAATTCGGCCAATTGGAACGCAGCTCCTCAGTGGAATTGATTACCATACAAGCTGTACTCAGTTCATTGATTGTCAGTAAAGTGAACACGCCAAGTGAAGAGCACATGTGTCTGTCTGGCTGAGTGACAGTCCGTCCGTCCCCATTAGCCCGCCTACTGTATCCGGTTATTTGTGCACAGACAGGTCGTCAAACGGAAGACCATTTCCGTATCCTCTTCAGACAGGATACAACATTTCACAGAAGCGAAGTATTTATTAACAGTTTGCAGAATTACAGTACATTTCAAGCACAATTCAATCCAAAAACTTAACTATGGACGAGACCATACATTACACTTGTTTACAATATGGTACACCATGTTCAATTCATCAGAATTATTTTGTGAAACAGTCAACTAAAAGAAAGAAATACGCCTTTAGCTCTTGGCTCGATTGGCTTTGCCTGCCTGCCTGCCTGCCTGTATCATCATCAATGATCAAGTGGGAATAAGAGGTTTTGTAGGCCTTTTTCCTCGTATTTACGGCTCAAATCGCGCTGGATAAACCTAGCGTGCATGTTTAGTGGCTCAATGGTAAATCCATGTCGCCACCTGATTAAAATATGAATGCTTCTAAAGACCCTTAAATATCATTTCATCCTTTAGGGAAGGGGGAGGGGGGGGGGTGGTATCTTCTTCTACATGCGTAAATAGAATGTGACTGAACAGTGCCAGACGCCTAACTATCGCTACTGTCCCCTGGCGGCGGATAAGATATAGAGCCGTCCATTACAATGTCAAATCAGGTCTGTGATGTGTAAATAATTGGGAAGGGATTTATCCCCAAAAAAAGTATGCATAGATTATTATTATTTCATAAATAATGATAACACAGTAGGCCAGGGAGATTTTTTTTATGAGACTGGTCTAGGCAATAATAATAATAATAATAATAATAATAATAATAATAATAATAATAATAATAATAATAATTGTGCTAGCCAATTACAAGGTCAAGTTACCCCATGTGTAAGTATTTAAGAGGGGATTTATCCCCCCCAAATCATGTTTTAGCTACAAATGGTTACATTTTTCGCATTCGCGGCGCCCCCTATGAATGAAAAAAAGCCCTCCCAGTAATTTGTCCAGCCAATTACAATGTCACGTCACCCCTGTGTCAATGCGTAAGTAATTCGGAAGGTATTTATCCCCCAAAAATCATGCTTTTGCGATAAACGGTTACATTGTTCGCATTTGCGGCGCCCCCTATGGATGAAAATGGAATTGATTTTGGCTCTGGGTTGAGTAACCCACCCGTGAAGGTATTTATCCCCCAAAAATCATGCTTTTGCGATAAACGGTTACATTTCTCGCATTTGCGGCGCCCCCTATGGATGAAAATAGAATTGCTTTTGGTACTTGGTTGATTGAACCACCCGCGACATGTGATTCAAATTTGGGATGGATTGGACATTTCGTTCGTGATTTATGGCATTTTTTGTGATATAGGCCCCTCCTACTAACTTCGGACGACGATTACGGCCGAACGATACGCACTACCAAAATTCTGCAGTTGGTGTTTTAATCGGATGGGTCCCGAGATCATGTGTGCCGATTTTTGTGAGATTTGGACAACATATGTAGGAGGAGGAGCCAAAAGTGTGTTTTGGAGAAAATTCAAAATGGCGGAAAATCTATCATGACGCAAATGGGCGTGGCCTATATGGGGAGAATTTTGATTTTACGACCAACGGTGCAAGAGTTATAAGCCAAAACGTAAAGTGGGCTGTTATAGCGCCACCATGAGGCCGACCGATAACATTATAAGTTAATTAATTTTAGTAATTATTATGAACCTACCCTCCAAGTTTTGTAACTATAGTGCTTACAGTCTCTGAGGAAAAAATACTTGAATGTGATTTTTCGCACTTTCCCATTCATGTCAATGGGGAAATTTAAATCACTAATAAATTCATATCAATTAAACAATACAACATTTCTCTTAACAAAATACAAGCTATCGATTCCCGAGGAAGCCGGTCAATTTGAGATATGGCTCAAGTGCGTACAGTCAAAACTGTGGGAGGAGTAGTAGTTTGAAATTTAGGGTTACTATAGAAAGAATAATAAAGTGTTACGATTACAATAGTCTGGTTGCCCTGTTAGGGCAACCACACTAACTAGAAAGGTCGCAATTTTAAAAAATTGCAAAGTGTGGTTGCCGCAGTGGCTTACATGTGCCGCTCCCACTGATATTGCCAGCCAATTGCAATGTCGCGTCACCCCTGCGATCATGCGTAAGTAATTCGGAGGGGATTTATCCCCCCAAAAATCACTAACTAGAAAGGTCGCAATTTAAAAAAATTGCAGAGTGTGGTTGCCTCAATCCCCAATATAGGACCCTCCCAGTAATTTCTTAATCATGCTTTCATGTTGCACCACTTCTGTTTTCCCATGCTGTCAAAATCCTGTCATTTATAAATGTAAGTGAGCACTATACTAACAAATCAAATTCTACTACCCAATCTGTAGCCATCCAATCAGCGATTGGGTTCCACCATTGTATCAAATATCCCTGCTTCTTGCCTGTCATCTTGTCACTGTCCTTTCAGTCAGCATCCAATCACCTCCTCCATCTCCAGCCGCACCTCAGTGCTGGAGGTAGTTCATCTGCACTGTCAGATGCATGGGCAGGGGGATTGCTCTCCTATTGATGTTTATTTCAAATCGGTGTGATTTCTTCTTTTATTGAAATGTATTTAATACACAAAATGACTTTACAAGGTTGTCATACGGACAGACACAGACAGTGTCCAAGATCTACTGGTATTGTCGCTCATTGTTCTGCCTAAATTGACCACATTAAGAAGAGCTCCACCATTTCACACATAGTAAAGGATTTGTCTTGTTCCAGCATTCAGCAACTGTCCTCGACCGTTTCAGTGTCAAATAGTGATTCTTATATGGACCAATGCACTGAATGCAGTAATGTTGTTTGAAAAAGCAATCAATGAACATGTTTACTCAAAAATGACCAGATGTTTTTTGTAGGTCTCAAAATACAAATTTCGAACCTTATTGTTCTCATGTGAATTAGTGTTGTGGGTAAATAAGACTGTACCCTGTTTATATAGTAATTGGTTAACATATCAGAAGTTATCTTGTACCATGTCTTCTGTTCGTAGCATGAACCAAAATATGCACACATCTGGTAACATACTCACAATAAAAGCATGTCAGCCATTACCAGTGAGAAAATACCTGTAGTAATGTATGACTAAAAGATTAAGTACTTTATTTTTCCATCTTAAGAATATATGAATTACCTTGTAATTCATTTTGTATAGGGTTATACTTTGTGTGTATATATGTGTATGGGCTTATGCAATAATGACATAGCATTTATTCCAAAGTTAACATTTTTGTCCAGCTTCAGTTTTGATGAACCCTTCCGATTGTGAATAGTAATTTCAAAAGAACCCAAAACACATCTGTATTCATTGTAAATATTTAGACAAAATAATTACCAAACATATAGATTCACATTTCAAACACATAGTCAAAATATAGATTCACATTTCAAACACATAGTAAAAATAAGTAGAGACAAAGCACAGCAGATATAGTTTAAACAGTTTATTAACAAAAATGTATTATTTGTACCTTTATTGAAAGCAACACTATTTTATATATATATATATATATATATATATATATATATATATATATATATATATATATATATATATGGTTGTATTTAAAGGTTATATATAATGGTAAGTATAATAATGCCAGTAAACCGTTTGTTTTATTATCGATATATTATGTTATTGACGTTATAATGGTTAATGTTACTACTATTATCAAAAGTTATATTCTAACCTTTTACTAAATTAAACATTTTCCAGAGTGAAGCAAAAAACCTGCCTCCTATTTCAGCCAATTTAGGAGTGCACAGGGAAAAATTCTTGCACCGACCCCTTTGTTAAAAAGGCGATCAAGCACGCTCCTGGAAAATATATTCTACAAACAAGCTAATAAATCTAACTTTCTGAAAGATAGGTAAAAACTATAGGGTTGCAACTATATTGAGAAAATGTATTAGTATAATTAAGCACTTAAGCCTATTAAAGGTAATTTATTTTATTAATACATTTAAAGTTTAGAATTATTTTAACCATGTTATGATTATTAATCTCCTAAACTACTTTAGTCCAATAGTGTTACAGCCCTAAAAACAAATGGTGAGTAAAACATTATGACATCTAAAAAAAATCCTGAAAAGTAGAAAAGGTTAAAGGCAGAAAGATTCAAACATCTGTCAGTGCTGTAGCATCACTCAGCAGCTTCTGAAAAACAGAGAAAGAAGTGTTAGTTTTTTCCAAACACAAATGGTTCACAATCAACATGAATGCAATGGTATTCGCATGAAGAAACAAATTATTTAGTTACTATTTACCGATGAAAAACAGAAAAGTGTTAACGACAAAATAAGGCAGTAATAAGAATTATACTCTCAAATCTTACATTTACCATCAAAAGGTCAATAATAATAATAATAATACATTCGGAAACTTGTCCTCACAGGTTAAACTGTGAAAAACCGTTAAACCTTGAAAAGCACATTAGTAATGTCACAAAAATATCTTTTTACCACCTAAGAAACATTGCAAGAGTCAGACCTTTCCTCTCATTGGAGGACCCTGTATAGACCATCTACAACTAATCAAAAATGCAGCAGCCAGAATTGTAACAAACACCAGGACCACATTATCCCACTACTATAAATAAAGATTATTATTACTATTATATTTTCTCATCGGACACCAGAGCATGGTCACCGTCTGGCTATGAAGAACATAACCGGTGCGAAAACATGTCTGTGGAGCGTGTCAGATGAAACGTGTTGCGGTGGTTATTATTATTATATTTTCTCATCGGACACCAGAGCATGGTCACCGTCTGGCTATGAAGAACATAACCGGTGCGAAAACATGTCTGTGGAGCGTGTCAGATGAAACGTGTTGCGGTGGTTATCATTATATTTTCTCATCGGACACCAGAGCATGGTCACCGTCTGGCTATGAAGAACATAACCGGTGCGAAAACATGTCTGTGGAGCGTGTCAGATGAAACGTGTTGCGGTGGTTATTATTATTATATTTTCTCATCGGACACCAGAGCATGGTCACCGTCTGGCTATGAAGAACATAACCGGTGCGAAAACATGTCTGTGGAGCGTGTCAGATGAAACGTGTTGCGGTGGTTATCATTATTATATTTTCTCATCGGACACCAGAGCATGGTCACCGTCTGGCTATGAAGAACATAACCGGTGCGAAAACATGTCTGTGGAGCGTGTCAGATGAAACGTGTTGCGGTGGTTATCATTATATTTTCTCATCGGACACCAGAGCATGGTCACCGTCTGGCTATGAAGAACATAACCGGTGCGAAAACATGTCTGTGGAGCGTGTCAGATGAAACGTGTTGCGGTGGTTATTATTATTATATTTTCTCATCGGACACCAGAGCATGGTCACCGTCTGGCTATGAAGAACATAACCGGTGCGAAAACATGTCTGTGGAGCGTGTCAGATGAAACGTGTTGCGGTGGTTATCATTATTATATTTTCTCATCGGACACCAGAGCATGGTCACCGTCTGGCTATGAAGAACATAACCGGTGCGAAAACATGTCTGTGGAGCGTGTCAGATGAAACGTGTTGCGGTGGTTATTATTATTATTCTCGCTCCTATGCCACCAAAATGTGGTACGCCCTACCAACAGTCATTAAGACATGCGAATCCCTTGACTCCTTCAAAACCGCTCTCAAAGGGCACCTACGGACGGCTGCAATTCGAAACTGGCCCCTGTAAAATCGGAATCCCTCAAACACGGACGCAAGGACAACACAAGAGACGGTCACGGCCACACAGCCAACTCAAGGTACGGCCACTGAGCCGACTTGGGGACCCTACGCAAGGACAACACAAGAGACGGTCACGGCCACACAGCCAACTCAAGGTACGGCCACTGAGCCGACTTGGGGACCCAACACAAGGACAACACAAGAAATGGTCACGGCCACACAGCCAACTCAAGGTACAGCCACTGAGCCGACTTGGGGACCCAACGCAAGGACAACACAAGAGACGGTCACGGCCACACAGCCAACTCAAGGTACGGCCACTGAGCCGACTTGGGGACCCAACACAAGGACAACACAAGAAATGGTCACAGCCACACAGCCAACTCAAGGTACGGCCACGGAGCCGACTTGGGGACCCAACGCAGCTCCTCCAGGGAAATCAAACAAATGAATGGAGCTGAACTTGAATCCCCCCCACCAATCAATCAATCAATCATATTTTCTCATCGGACACCAGAGAATCGTGTGGCTTCACTACTCATGTTCGGAGGATAATACGCAATACACAGGATTGTGGTAGCTGTAGTAAGTACGCAGCACTCCAGACTGTAGACATTGCTGTGGTCTGGAGATGTACATGTGATCCAACAGCGTGTTCTTGTCTGTGGTCGCCTCCTTGATGAGTTGTGCATATCCTCTGGAGTCTAGCAGCCTGCTTATGGGCCCACCAAAAGTGGGCCCTTGAAGTAGATCTTCATTAAAATCTCCACAGAGTACGATGGGATGGTGGTCCATAATTTCTAAGCCGTCCAGGAGGGCCTTCAGGTTGTCCAGGAACGGGTCACCGTAACCTGGTGGTCTGTACACCGCAGCGATCAGAAGCTTGACAGGGGACTCGATCTTGACGACCACAAACTCCATGTTTGTCACATTGAAAATGTTCCGCCTTTCACTAGCCTGGAAATGGTCCTTCACATACACAGCCACACCTCCGCCGTTCTGTTCTGCACGGTCAGGGTTGCTTGCGTATGACACGTGTCTGTTGCGGCTGAACATGGTGTACCCATCCAATTGCAGACCGTCATCCACAACAGAGCCAGTGAGATGAGTTTCTGTCAAGCACAGGACATCTGCAAGTGGAAATTCGTGATGTTGCCTGATGTCCTGAATGTGAGCCCGTAAGCTTTGCGTGTTGTGATGGACAATCGTCAGCGTTTGCGCTTGGCCCATCCTCTCTCGAAAATGCAACAGTGGCATGACACTGTCCAGTGAGGCGGTCTTCATGGATTCCAGGGCGGCTGTGATATCCGGATCAGCGTAGATTTTCTTCTCATCAAAGTCGATGATGTGCAATCCTTGCAATGACGTTGTCCTACTGAGGGCAACGTAGGCCATGCCTGGTTGGAAGATCCGTTTCAGGGAAACCACGGCGGATTGCGTAGTCATGCCTTGGACTTTGTGAGCTGTGCAAGCATATGCCAACTTGATGGGAAATTGCCTGCGAATCACTTTCTGGTCACTCAGGTATTCCTCCACCCTTATGATGTGCACTTGCTTAGCGCCAGGTGTAGTTCTGCGATATTTCAGCCCGGCATCAGGCTTGTCTAGCAGAAGCCAAAGCTTGGCTACCGTAGTGCCGTCCTGCTTCACCAGATACTCGACACTATCGATCTTGCCAAATGTCCCGTTGACAAGGCCATCTTCCACATCTATGTTCCTGATGATCATGACAGGGGCGCCTTCCGCAACTTGCAAATTGTCAAGAAGGTCCTTTTGCTGTCCTGTACAGGCTCTGTTAAGACGAGTCATCTGGTGATTCCGCTCATCTCTCCTGTAGTCTTCTGCAGGTATGTCAACGATGTGGGTGTGGAGCTCAGACAAGGACTTGTTGTTGTGTGCCGCAACTTCTTTGTTGGTTGCGAAGATGTGCACAACATCCTTGGGACAAAGGTGACGCTCAGTCACTCTCTGAGCAAGAAGATCTTTGTCTGCAACACTCAGCGGATCCTTCTTCCCTTTGACTCTCAGCCGATTGAGAAGTTCTGCGTAGGGCACATCATCTTTCTGTCGCATGATCTCCGTCAACGTGATCATCTGAAAGTGTTCGTGCAAAAGGTCCGGTTTGCATTCCTCGAGCACGCAGAGCGGTTTCCCTTGTGACGTTGGAGGGAGCTGGTGAAAGTCACCTACTGCAAGCACAGACATGCCTCCGAATGGCATCTTGCTGCCTTTAATCTCTTGCAGTCTCCAGTGGACGAAGGCAAACAAGTCTTTGGAACTCATCGACACCTCATCAATGACGATGATCTGCGCATTCCCCAGCTTCGCTCGCATGTCATCCAATCTATTTCCCAAGCCTGTGTAGGGGGGTTTGAGGCTTCTTGGCAACTTCAACAGGGAGTGCAGAGTGTTCCCTGAGATGTTGTATGCTGCAGTTCCAGTGAACGCAGACAGCAGCACTGTGGGCGTAGATGGATCAGTGTCTTCAAACAGTCTGGGGAGTCGACGGAGAATTCTTGTTCCCTCACCGTAGACGCACCTTATCAGGTGTGATTTGCCAGTTCCAGCACCTCCAGTGACAAAGTAAAAGAACGGGTCGGGGTTCTGCTCGTTCACGCTCTTCAAGCACCAGTCACGTACAGAGTGAAAGATGGAGGCTTGTGTCTGGTTGAGGTTTCGACACATAGTGAGCAGATGATCCAGGCTCACCTGTGGGGCCGATACAGCAACATGTGTAATATTAGGCACGTCTTGAGCACTGAACTCTGGCACGTCGTCTCGTTCCTCATCATCCAGCGGAATTTCATCTTGTTGGGCAAGACATTCCAATCGATCGAGCTCATTTTCTGCTGCAAGGTCGGCCCACGCGTCTTCAGCAGGGCCATTCTTCAGGAACTCCTCCATGGCTTCTTCGATCGATTCACTGTGTTTCTCGAACTTCTTCCTGTTCCTAGCAACAATTATATTGGCTCCCCAAACCTCATCTGTTCCAGGTAATCTCACAGACGCGTTGTGGTAGAACTCTGTGTAGGATGGGAAGGTTTCGGTTTTCAGCGATGTTTGGTAGCGATGGGGAAGGTAGACTTTAAGCAGGGTGCCATAGTATTTTTCGGGTTCCTTCTGTTCCGAAAATTTCGCATATCTGATGACTGCGGGGTAGCCAACCTTTTTGCGCTTCCTCATGGTTCCCATGTTGTCGGCGAGCTTTACGCAATCCCGCTGTTTAGCTTCGTCACCGTACACAACCCTGTAGTCGGATGCAAATTCAGCTAGACACATGTTGTCAAACTCGGGGGATTTGGGTCTGGCATTGTATCTGTCCAGACATCCTGTCATCCATACGTGTTCTGAATCGTCTGGTCTTTTCTGCAGCGTGCTGAGCGGGAGGCTCATTCTCATGGCATTGTCATCCGTGGGGAGGAAGATAACTTGCCGGGAGCATTTCTTCAAATGCAAACTGCAAGTCCGGGCGACTGCCTCCTGTGCGCTAACCTGTCTGTTTTTGACATAGGAGTGAACCAGTTGGTTCATTGCATCTCTCTCGCTCACTTTCGTGGGGTCTATTCCAACCACTACTTGCTTGAGAAGTTCGCCCATCTCACTTTCGGCCTTGGATATGTAGGACAGCATGTAGGAGATGCAGACATAGTGGTCCAGGACAAACTGGATATCCATGTTCGCATTCCAGGCCTTCAGCAAAACTGGGTTGTAGTTATTCACAAAGCCGTCCTTCACTCCACGCTTCATCAAGAGGACATGTGTCTTCCTCATGGCTTCAAGAGAGGCATTGTACTCTTCCCGAGTCAAATTGCACTTTGCCAGCAAGTCCGCTAGGTCAGTCACTTCTGATGTGCCATCAATCAGCATATCAAACAGTGGTTTGAGTTTGGCCATAGCAGCTTGCGTCTGTGCCGTCCGTTTTTTGCCTAAGCCTTTTGCACCGTCCTTTGCCTCCTTTCTTGCACTCTTATTTGCTGCATCATTTCCAGCCGTTGCGCCATCATCCAAATCTTTTTCAAGTTCTTCCTGAATTGGATCAACTGGCGTCGGGTTTGTGATCCACGTTTTGTCCACTGGTGGTCTTGGGAATCCAAACCTGCATGTCTTGTGACCTTTCCTACACGATTTGGTATGGTTTCTGCTGTGCATCTGAACCTCTGTGACAATTTTGTAGAGTATGGGATCTTCGTTCGGATCAGGCAGCTGGCACTTAATGTAGCGGTCTGCAAACTCGCAAATCTTCTCGTCTGAGTCTTCTCCATATACGGGGGCGTCGGCTATCCACATTAAACAATGCAAATGGGGGGACCCTCGTGCTTGATATTCCACGCGATGGAACCAATCGATGACGCGTCCAATTGGAAGAGCCTCCTTATCAAACAGCACGTTTCTATAATACGAACTAACTCGCTTGTCAAACATGCGCATGGTCGTCACTGCATTGCTTCTGAGGATGTCGCATTTGTCATTCCAGTCCAGCTTGTCGAAGTCCACTATTTGGCCTTGCTGTGCTTTGATTGCCTTTATAACCTCCGGCCATCTGAACTCTGCAGCACTTATGGTCAAAAAGAAGGTGGGTGGACCTATCTGACGGACCATGGCAAACAAATCCAACATGGTCTTCTGCCAGTAAGCTGGAGTCCCCCTCATTGGCGACATGAATCTTGTTGCGTCGCGGTTTTTGACCAGTCGCTCGACTTCAGACTTGTTCTGCAACATCTTGTTGTTGATCCGGCGACCATCTTTGGTTTTGGGTTTGCCTTTTCTCAAATGGATTGAGATGGTGTTTTTTGCCAAGTGTGTCTCTGAGACAAACTGTGCAAAGAAGAGATAGGTTTGGTCTCTTGCAAAACGTGCGTCAACACCGAAAAGTCTCGCGTTGAAGTACCTGCTTGGGGACAGTTTGACCCTTCTCTTCCGATCAAACGTGTTCTCTCCAGTGGGAAACAATGTCGGGAAGGCCTTTGCTTCGAGGTTAGGGACTGTGCTGTAGCTGACAGGCTTGTTTCCTTCCGCTGGGGCTATGGTGAATATGCCATCTCCATATGTCATCATGTCCTGCCCAATGTCGTCCGGTTGCAGGCAACTGTCTAGGCCATGTCCAGGTCTCAGCACATCTTGCTCATCCTCAGCACTGGGTGGATGCTGATCCACTGTCCGTGATGAGTCGAGAGCTTCCGTAGAATCAGCCACTTCCATCATTTCGGCCTCATCACAACTGTCCATGCCGTCGTCTGTGGCCGTCTGTTCAGAAGCGGGTAGTTCTTCAAGCGGGTCTACCACAGCTTCACCACTGATGTCGTCCTCGTCTCGGATTGTGATGTTCCTGTAGTCGGGGTGTGTCTCGATGAGTTTCCTCAGAGCCAAAACTACATTCCTCACATTGACAGTGTGAAACAAATGATGGCCTTTGTACCGCAGACGTCGCTTCAGCTTCACTCTGTACAAACCAGATGAGTCGAGCCTTCTGGGTAAGGCGTTTATGGTGGTTTCCACGTTTGATGGTACACACACCACAGCACCATGTACAGCTCCTTGTTTGCCTTTAGGGAGAGTGAGAATCTTGGCAAATGGGATGTCTAATGCGGTCATTTGTCTTTCCAGAACATTCAGTTGGCAAAGCTCTGGAGGAATGGCTGCTAGCTCCAAGTTGTTTGCAACAGCTATGTCTGGCATTCTTCCTGCTAGTACAATTCTGTGACAGCATTTACATATCCACTCTCTATGTCTTTCTTTGGGTACAGTGCACTCGTCTGGGCCTCCGCATTCATGGTCACAGAAATGAACGTATTTTCCAGTCAAGCATGCTGCAACTACGTCAGGGTTTGTCTTGTACTTTTCCCGATGACAAGGGTCCACTTGACCAGAGAACAGCGCCCGGTGGCACGTTGTGCACACAAATGTTGGTCCATCTTCTATGTCTGCATGGAATTTCGCTATACAGCAGTCTTGGAGCTGCTTTTCTTGTAAATCTTTCCGTGCTTCATTTTCAACGCGCCTATCTTCTGCTTCAACGCGCCTCTTGTTGTCTTCAACGCGCAATCTGAGCTGCACTCGACATAACTCAATGTACCTTCTTTTTAATTTCAAGGCTTGGCGGATGTCACGGCGCATCTTGAAGAACGCGTCCGATTTGCATTTGTGGTCCATGTAGAACTTCATGTGTTTCCTGACCTTTTCTTTGAACGCCTCATCTGTATTGTACCTAATTTTGTTATTAGCCTTCAGCTTCCCTCTGAACGCCTCATCTGTATTGTACCTAATTTTGTTATTAGCCTTCCGCTTCCCTCTGAACGCCTCATCTGTCTTATACCTCCTGTTGTCATAATCCTTCTGTTTCTGCTGTTTCTTCCCTCTAAAATCCAGATCTACACTGTATTTTCTTCCAAAGTATGCACTCCTGTGTCCTTTTTGCTTAGCCCTGAATTCTACATCTATGATGCACCTCTTTGCTTTGTACATCTTGATATACTCCTTCTTCCTGGCCCTAATATCTTCAATTGTGTTTGTGCGTTTTCTAGTCGTTAGTTTCTGTGAATCGGTTTTTCTCCTGAGTTGTTTTCGTTGCTGGCTTTTGGTCTGTTTGTGAAAAGTGTCAGATGAAGTGGTGGACCTCACTTGTGTGGATGATGAAATGCCTGACTGCAGAGAAGGCTTGGTGTTTGATGGCCCAGTGTTTGTTTCATGCCTGCTAGTTGAGGGTGACGGGGCATTTGTCTGTACAAATGTCACTGGCATGAAGTCAAACTGCAATCTGTCAATTGGTATGGAATGTACGCTGGCAGTTAGATGGTCAATTTTAGCAATTAGATCATCCAAGTGAGTGAAAGTCATCATTACTGCTGTTCCTCTTTTCCACGGAGCTAAAGGTAGGCCATCAGCATTTCTGCTGTGCGGGTCAAACATGCCATATCTTCCCGACGCGTCTCTAAATACAGCAATTGTGTATGGCGATACAGTAAGCAGTGCATGTGTCACATCTGCAGACAAACACTGGAGTCTTGCATGAAGATTCAGCAACCAATGCTGCCGTCTAGTATCTCCTGCTTCTCTCATGTATCCCGTCTCCACATTCGATTTGATCACAGAGTAGTGATTGTGTTCCGTTTCCACATCGAGAGGCGTTTCCTCCATCGACAGGAATTTGCTCTGAAACAGGTTCCGTCTTTTTAGTCTATTGATTGTTCTTCTATACAGACGGTCGCCCATGTCCAGTATCTTGTTGAGATCATCCCTCCTCAACTCAAGTCCCTCATTTTGCTGTGCCAGAAATGTGAGAGCCATGCATGTACACTGCTTATTCCTTGAAAAAGTGGGATATAAATTATGATCCTGGCTTCTGGATGCTTGCACAGAGATCACAGCAGGTGGTTGAACGAGTGGTTCATGCACAGGGTCCCTGTTGGAAAGGTCAATGGCATGCACACCGCCGTCTTGTTCATTAACTTCATGACGCCGAGCTTTTTTGGGAGAAGGCTGCACGAGTGGAGAAATTGTCTCCCGTTTCTTCTCATCGACTTCCTCGACTGAAGCGCTACCGTTTGGTGATTGTGAAAGGTTGGCCTTAGCAGGGCTATTAGCCCAGAATTTCTTTTTAGCCGCAGATCTCTGCTTCGGACGAGGCATGATGTCACAATGTTATGTGACAAAATAATAAGTGTGTTTAAAAATCACAATTCACCTGTAAATATGCAGTCTATAACTCTAATCAAGAATTGACTTACTTACCGTTAAATATATGTAGTTTCCAACTAACTAAGAATGAACTTACTTACCGTTAAATATATGTAGTCTCTAACTAACCAAGAATGAAATTACTTACCGTTACTATATGTAGTCTCTAACTAACCAAGAATGAACTTTCTTACCGTTATATATGAAGTCACTGGTGTAGCTGTTCAGACCTGATGACCTAAGCAGTAAAACAAATATAGTTCAGACTAGAGACTACATTTTGACTTGTTTCATTGTCTTTTAGATAACAGTGGAAAAGTACAATTGGAGTGAAGCAATATGTTAATGTTTACTGAAGGTTCTGTAATTCTGTAAACCACAGAATAGAGCATGATATGCAATGACACTCATTTGAAATAGGAAAAATTAGAATAGCAATGTGGTATTATAACACAAAAAAGCAACCCCAGTGACAAACTGAATTTAGTATTGCAACCACTAACTAACGTTACCATTTATTTCTAAGAGTCGGAAGGTAACATTTTTAAAATGTGTGGACACAGGACGCAATTAAAGTGGTGAAGTGTTGAAAGCTAATAACATGTAGTGGCATGGAGGTGTCAGTAGACGTCACATAAGGTCAATGTCCAACATCAATCACCGTGGTTTGTTAATTAGCAGAGTTAAATTTAACGGTATTTAGGCGACATATTTAATGACCTCCATGTAAGTTATGTGAAGTCCATAAGATGGTCACATAGGTCATCAATTTCACCATAACACTGCCATGCTGGAGTGACAGAGTGTGAGTGAGCAAGTGGCCAAGATTTTTGGTATTTGAATTTTGCTTTAGGATTCTTTACAATTAACTGAATGATGTCAAAGAAGTGTCCATTTGCTAACAATACAAAAGTATGCAAGTGACAAACCTAGTGACGGACCAGTCCGGGTCACCACAGGCTGTGGTGACCAGTGACAGCTGTCTCCCTCTCTGGAACTGTATTTTTCACACACACACACACACACACACACACACACACACACACACACACACACACACACACACACACACACACACACACACACACACACACACACACACACACACACACACACACTTAGAGTACAGTATAACCATATAGTATATCATTATTACATGGGTCTTCACAGTGATGTAAATAGGTTTTCAATGTAATAGGTCCTGGGACTCAGGGGTGGTCTGTTAGATGGGTCCCAGGGACATTTGATGAGTCCTACTTCAACAATGTTAGAGTACAGTACTGCAGTGCTTGTCAAAGTGGGGTCCAGAAACCCCCAGGGGTCCTTGAGGGAGTTCCAGGGGGTCCCCAGCTAAAAGATATAGACTGGAAGCAGATGGTCCCTTGTATCTGTATATCTGAGAACGTACACATGGCCGCTGGGTCCATTTGGTTCATTTGTACACAGAGTTAAATTGACATTGGTTTTACAATATAGATTGGGGTGCCAGAGAAATAGAAATGTCATTAAATGGGGGTCCAAGCCAAGGCCTAATACATGCCAGTTTGACATCTATTAGGCCTGGGACTAGGTTGACATGTATTGGACCCCAGATCCTTGAAATTCAAATAATTGAGAATCACTGAGCCATACGAATCTTGTATGGGTGTTGCTGCCCTGGCATATATTTTCAAATGTTGGTCTGTGGGCTAATAAGTATCAATTTGGGGTCCCTTGATATGAAAAGGTTTAAGAACCACTACAGTACTGCACACACACACACACACACACACACACACACACACACACACACACACACACACACACACACACACACACACACACACACACACACACACACACACACACACGGTGCTGTATGCAATTTTTATACAAAATGTTTTACAAACATAGCAGATGTACAAGCTCACAAGGCATCTGTAGTAGGTATGTGAAACGACTCATATTTGGCAAATAAGTCGAGGCCGCAAATCAATGCGTCGATGGATTTTTTTTCCTTTTGTGTTTTGCTGCGCAACAGTTGAGGAGAACGCAACTATGCATTAATTTAAGCAACACAGCGTATGCAGCAGCATCCATATGTTTAGTTCAACCACACTGAACCCAACACAGTTTTTTTTGTTCCTCTGTCATAGTTTTCTTCAACAAAAACACTGCCTTTCCCACTGGTCTCTTTCACAAGGCGCTGCTGCGCAGTATAAATGTTTTACAAACATTTATACACCACGCGTCATCCACGACGCTCTGTGAGCTCCTCGGTCTGCTATCTTAGGTGTGTGACATGCTAGTTTGACATGCATTAGGCCTCAGACCCCAAGTTCCTTGACATTGAAATGGTTGAAAACCACTGCTCAAGCTGTAAAGACCTTCCCGTTTGGGGGGTGCCTTCCCTGGCATATATTTTAAAATGGGGGTCTGTATGCAATTTGGGGGTCCTTGACATGAAAATGTTTAAGCACTGCAGTACCGAGTACAGTATTGCATTCCAGGACCCCCGGAGGGTGACATGATTGCATCATTAACAATTAGCCATCATCCGCATTCTGAAGGGAACATTTGCTGAAAGTAGCAGATCTTCAAGTTCCCTTTTGCACAACCCAGATCACTGGTATAGAAAGAAATATCACACCGATATCAGAACAGCCCAACATATATATATATTTTTTTTACAAAGTAGCAGATCTACACGCTCCCCTTTGCACAACCTAGACCCCTGGTATAGAAAAATCACACCTGTGTGAAGTGGGGGTCCTGGGGGGGGGGGGGGGGGGGGGCAAGTTCCAGACCTACAGGAATGCACCCAGGGTGCCGGCCCGATTCTGGTGAGCCGCCCCTTGTCCGAAACGGTTGAGAAGTGACAGATTTACCGTGTGGGGGTCCCTCTACTGTACTGTACTGGCACACCCGAAATCACCATATATACAGTTTAATATGTGCGTGTGTTGGGTTGCGCACAGGTGGTGAAAAACAACCATGCTGTTTTCGTGCTCAGACACACCCACCCAGCCAGGCAGGCACCCAGCCAGGCACCCACACACATAGCTCTGTAATGAAGTGGCTGCACCACTGAAAAAAACAACACACTGATATCAGAACAGCCCAAAAAGCCACCTGGTTATAGAACCAGTGTCCTGTTCTTCAACCAACTAAACCCAGTAGAGCAGTGGTTTCCAAACGTTTTCATGTCAAGGACTTTCAAATTCACACTAATTCACCCCCATAACTCCATAAGAGTTGTTTTTTTTACAGCCCTAGCAGTGATTCTCAACCCATTTAATTTCAAGGACCCCCAGTTTGACATGCATTAGTCTACAAACCCCCATTTAATAGCATTTCTATCTCTGGGACCCCCAATTTATATTGTGAAAACAATGTTAATTAACTGCAAATGGATCCAAGTGGAGCCTAATGGGTTCATTTGGTTCCATTTGTATACTCTCAGAGTTACAGACCCATAAGAGTCCATTTGGTTCTAAATTATCATTTTGCTGGGGACCCACTGGAACTCCCTCAAGGACCCCTGGGGGTCCGGGGACCCCACTTTGGGACGCCCAATTTATATTGTAAAATCAATGTTCATTTAACTCTGAGAGTGTACAAATGTAACCATTTGGTTCCATTTGTTACGGGTCCATTTGTACACTCAGAGTTACAGACACATAAGAGTCCATTTGGTTCCAAACTATCATTTTGCTGGGGACCCCCTGGAACTCCCTCAAGGACCCCTGGGGGTCCCCGGACCCCACTTTGGGAACCACTGAAGTAGACTACAACAAGAAACAACAAACTATATAACCAACACCAGGTTACCCCATTTAGACTCGAGGATGATTCTGCAAATGCCCTCTAAATTTAAACAGTTTTCTGAAAACCCTATGTTTCTATGTGAGTCGTTCTCAAACTTTTTCATGTCAAGGACCCCCAAAAAAATGTAATTGGCCGCCGACCCCGATCTGAAAATATGTTGTTCTAGGGACCTCCCAGAAGCAAAGATTTGAGTTAAAAACATTCGCTCTGATAGAATATATAAGGATTTGCACCACATTTTCACGATTTTTCAAAAATAGCAGATCTACAAGCTCATGAGCTTATATCACACCGATATCAGAACAGCCCAACATACGTATATTTGTTTTTTACATAATTAATTAGCTAGCATCCCCATTCTGAGGGGAACATTTGCTGAAAGTAGCAGCTCTACAAGCTCCCTTTTGCACAACGTAGACCTTTGGTATAGAAAGAAATATCACACTGATATCAGAACAGCCTAACAAGCCACCTGGTTATAGAACCAGTGTCCAGTGCAACCAACTGAACCCAGTAGAGCAGTGGTTCCCAAACTCCCACTAATTAGCCCATGGAACCTCATTTGAAAATATATGCCAGGCCCAGGGACTCCCACTATAAGAAAGATTTGTATGGCTCTAGCAGTGATTCTCAACCCGTTTCATTTCAAGGACCATGCATTAGTCTACCGACCCCCATTTAATGGCATTTCTATCTCTGGGACCCCCAATTTATATTGTGAAAACAATGTTAATTAACTGCAAATGGATCCAAGTGGAGCCTAATGGGTTCATTTGGTTCCATTTGTATACTCTCAGAGTTACAGACCCATAAGAGTCCATTTGGTTCCAAATTATCATTTTGCTGGGGACCCACTGGAACTCCCTCAAGGACCCCTGGGGGTCCGGGGACCCCACTTTGGGACGCCCAATTTATATTGTAAAATCAATGTTCATTTAACTCTGAGAGTGTACAAATGTAACCATTTGGTTCCATTTGTTACGGGTCCATTTGTACACTCAGAGTTACAGACACATAAGAGTCCATTTGGTTACAAACTATTTTGCTGGGGACCCCCTGGAACTCCCTCAAGGACCCCTGGGGGTCCCGGACCCCACTTTGGGAACCACTGCAGTAGACTACAACAAGAAACAACAAACTATATAACCAACACCAGGTTACCCCATTTAGACCCGAGGATGATTCTGCAAATGCCCTCTAAATTTAAACAGTTTTCTGAAAACCCTATGTTTCTATGTGAGTCGTTCTCAAACTTTTTCCTGTCAAGGACCCCCAAAAAAATGTAATTGGCCGCCGACCCCGATCTGAAAATATGTTGTTCTAGGGACCTCCCAAAAGCAAAGATTTGAGTTAAAAACATTCGCTCTGATAGAATATATTCAAGGATTTGCACCACATTTTCACATTTTTCAAAAATAGCAGATCTACAAGCTCATGAGCTTATATCACACCGATATCAGAACAGCCCAACATGCGTATATTTGTTTTTTACATAATTAATTAGCTAGCATCCCCATTCTGAGGGGAACATTTGCTGAAAGTAGCAGATCTACAAGCTCCCTTTTGCACAATGTAGACCTTTGGTATAGAAAGAAATATCACACTGATATCAGAACAGCCTAACAAGCCACCTGGTTATAGAACCAGTGTCCAGTGCAACCAACTGAACCCAGTAGAGCAGTGGTTGGTTCCCCATAAGGGTCCATTTGGTTCCAAACTATCATTTTGCTGGGGACCCCCTGGAACTCCCTTAAGGATCCTTGGGGGGGAACCACTGCAGTACAGTACAACAAGAAACAACTACACCAACACCGGGTTATACAACCAATGCCCATGCAGTTCACCCACAGTGAACCCAGAACAGCCTACCACTACTAAACACACCATGTTTAGTACACATACAACCACCAGTAGCACACACACACACACACACACACACACACACACACACACACACACACACACACACACACACACACACACACACACACACACACACACACACACACACACACACACACACGGGGGGGGGGGGTCCGCGGAGTTCGGCGCGGGGGTCCGCGTTAGTATGCGTGCGTGGGAGGATACAGTGACAGACACTCAAATGTGTTACCGTCTGTTAACCATTATCAGCACTCCGCTCAGTCCGCTGTTATGCTCAAAGTGGTTACCCTATAGAATTCTGAGGCAATCATCGCTACAACGTAGCGACGACCAAATTATTATCTCTCTTTTTTACAACAAGTTCTAACTCCTACATGGATTTAATTGTTTATAACGTCGGATGAGGTCTGATGCGGCCATGCAAAAATGATTATGGCGTGTAGACGATGGATTAACCACACACACACACACACACACACACACACAGTCAACAAAAACACTGCCATTACCAGTGTCTTTAGGCGCTAGGCTAGATTAGCTGTGCAGTGTGAAGGTTGTAGCTTGGTTATTTTACCAAGACGACGTCTTCCAACCAAGTTTCAATACAACACAAAGCAGCATTGGTGTGTGTGGTGTACTGGTTATGCCGGTGGCGTTAGCTGGTGTTTGTGTGTGTGTGTGTGTGTGTGTGTGTGCGTGTAGTTATGACGGTCAAACTAACGTTAGGTGGTTTGAAAACTTTTTTTTACCAAGAAAACAATTTTGATTAAGAAAAGGATTTTTTGGGAACTTACCTCCGATCTTGTTCCTGTAAGCCACAGAAAAGGAGACACAAAAAAACAGCAAAACAAGAATACAAAAATAGCAGTTATATCCAGAGAAGTTGCAGTGGCGGGTCGAGTCAGTTTCGCTCAAACACGTCTGTTGTCGGCTCAGTGTCTGAGAGAAATGAGTGACGGAGAGAAATATTCAAACAACGCCAACACAATTCGGCCAATTGGAACGCAGCTCCTCAGTGGAATTGATTACCATACAAGCTGTACTCAGTTCATTGATTGTCAGTAAAGTGAACACGCCAAGTGAAGAGCACATGTGTCTGTCTGGCTGAGTGACAGTCCGTCCGTCCCCATTAGCCCGCCTACTGTATCCGGTTATTTGTGCACAGACAGGTCGTCAAACGGAAGACCATTTCCGTATCCTCTTCAGACAGGATACAACATTTCACAGAAGCGAAGTATTTATTAACAGTTTGCAGAATTACAGTACATTTCAAGCACAATTCAATCCAAAAACTTAACTATGGACGAGACCATACATTACACTTGTTTACAATATGGTACACCATGTTCAATTCATCAGAATTATTTTGTGAAACAGTCAACTAAAAGAAAGAAATACGCCTTTAGCTCTTGGCTCGATTGGCTTTGCCTGCCTGCCTGCCTGCCTGTATCATCATCAATGATCAAGTGGGAATAAGAGGTTTTGTAGGCCTTTTTCCTCGTATTTACGGCTCAAATCGCGCTGGATAAACCTAGCGTGCATGTTTAGTGGCTCAATGGTAAATCCATGTCGCCACCTGATTAAAATATGAATGCTTCTAAAGACCCTTAAATATCATTTCATCCTTTAGGGAAGGGGGAGGGGGGGGGGTGGTATCTTCTTCTACATGCGTAAATAGAATGTGACTGAACAGTGCCAGACGCCTAACTATCGCTACTGTCCCCTGGCGGCGGATAAGATATAGAGCCGTCCATTACAATGTCAAATCAGGTCTGTGATGTGTAAATAATTGGGAAGGGATTTATCCCCAAAAAAAGTATGCATAGATTATTATTATTTCATAAATAATGATAACACAGTAGGCCAGGGAGATTTTTTTTATGAGACTGGTCTAGGCAATAATAATAATAATAATAATAATAATAATAATAATAATAATAATAATAATAATAATAATAATAATAATAATTGTGCTAGCCAATTACAAGGTCAAGTTACCCCATGTGTAAGTATTTAAGAGGGGATTTATCCCCCCCAAATCATGTTTTAGCTACAAATGGTTACATTTTTCGCATTCGCGGCGCCCCCTATGAATGAAAAAAAGCCCTCCCAGTAATTTGTCCAGCCAATTACAATGTCACGTCACCCCTGTGTCAATGCGTAAGTAATTCGGAAGGTATTTATCCCCCAAAAATCATGCTTTTGCGATAAACGGTTACATTGTTCGCATTTGCGGCGCCCCCTATGGATGAAAATGGAATTGATTTTGGCTCTGGGTTGAGTAACCCACCCGTGAAGGTATTTATCCCCCAAAAATCATGCTTTTGCGATAAACGGTTACATTTCTCGCATTTGCGGCGCCCCCTATGGATGAAAATAGAATTGCTTTTGGTACTTGGTTGATTGAACCACCCGCGACATGTGATTCAAATTTGGGATGGATTGGACATTTCGTTCGTGATTTATGGCATTTTTTGTGATATAGGCCCCTCCTACTAACTTCGGACGACGATTACGGCCGAACGATACGCACTACCAAAATTCTGCAGTTGGTGTTTTAATCGGATGGGTCCCGAGATCATGTGTGCCGATTTTTGTGAGATTTGGACAACATATGTAGGAGGAGGAGCCAAAAGTGTGTTTTGGAGAAAATTCAAAATGGCGGAAAATCTATCATGACGCAAATGGGCGTGGCCTATATGGGGAGATGCGTCATGACCCAAGGAAGTCAGGGGAAAAAGAATTTTGCACCAACGGTGCAAGAGTTATAAGCCAAAACGTAAAGTGGGCTGTTATAGCGCCACCATGAGGCCGACCGATAACATTATAAGTTAATTAATTTTAGTAATTATTATGAACCTACCCTCCAAGTTTTGTAACTATAGTGCTTACAGTCTCTGAGGAAAAAATACTTGAATGTGATTTTTCGCACTTTCCCATTCATGTCAATGGGGAAATTTAAATCACTAATAAATTCATATCAATTAAACAATACAACATTTCTCTTAACAAAATACAAGCTATCGATTCCCGAGGAAGCCGGTCAATTTGAGATATGGCTCAAGTGCGTACAGTCAAAACTGTGGGAGGAGTAGTAGTTTGAAATTTAGGGTTACTATAGAAAGAATAACTAGAAAGGTCGCAATTTTAAAAAATTGCAAAGTGTGGTTGCCGCAGTGGCTTACATATGCCCCTCCCACTGATATTGCCAGCCAATTGCAATGTCGCGTCACCCCTGCGATCATGCGTAAGTAATTCGGAGGGGATTTATCTCCCCAAAAATCATGTTTTTGCGACAAACGGTTACATTTCTCGCATTTGCGGCGCCCCCTATGAATGAAAATAGAATTGCTTTTGGCACTTGGTTGATTGAGCCACCCGCGACATGTGATTCAAATTTGGGATGGATCGGACATTTCGTTCGTGATTTATGGCATTTTTTGTGATATAGGCCCCTCCCACTAACTCCGGACGACGATTACGGCCGAACGATACGCACTACCAAAATTCTGCAGTTGGTGTTTTAATCGGATGGGTCCGGAGATCATGTGTGCCGATTTTTGTGAGATTTGGACAAAATCTGTAGGAGGAGGAGCCAAAAGTGTGTTTTGGAGAAAATTCAAAATGGCGGAAAATCTATCATGACGCAAATGGGCGTGGCCTATATGGGGAGATGCGTCATGACCCAAGGAATCCAGGGAAAAAATTATTTTGATTGTACGACCTACGGTTCAAGAGTTAAAAGCCAAAACGTAAAGTGGGCTGTTATAGCGCCACCATGAGGCCGACCGATAACATTATAAGTTAATTAATTTTAGTAATTATTATGAACCTACCCTCCAAGTTTTGTAACTATAGTGCTTACAGTCTCTGAGGAAAAAATACTTGAATGTTATTTTTCGCACTTTCCCATTCATGTCAATGGGGAAATTTAAATCACTAATAAATTCATATCAATTAAACTATACAACATTTCTCTTAACAAAATACAAGCTATCGATTCCCGATGAAGCCGGTCAATTTGACATATGGCTCAAGTGCGTACAGTCAAAACTGTGGGAGGAGTAGTAGTTTGAAATTTAGGGTTACTATAGAAAGAATAATAAAGTGTTACGATTACAATAGTCTGGTTGCCCTGTTAGGGCAACCACACTAATAAAGTGTTACGATTACAATAGTCTGGTTCCCCTGTTAGGGCAACCACACTAATAAAGTGTTACGATTACAATAGTCTGGTTGCCCTGTTAGGGCAACCACACTAACTAGAAAGAAGCAATTCTGGGAAATTGCAAAGTGTGGTTGCCTCACTCGCTGATATAGGCCCCTCCCAGTAATTTTGCCAGCCAATTACAATGTGAAGTCACCCTTGTGATCATGCATAAGTCATTCGGAGGGGATTTCCCCCCCAAAATCATGTTTTTGCAAAAAACGGGTAATTGTTTTTGCAATTGTAGCGCCCCCTATGGATGAAAATGGAATTGCTTTTGGCTCTGCGTTGATTAAGCCACCCTCGACATGTGATTTGGATTTGGGATGGATCGGACATTCCGTGCGTGAATTGTGGCATTTTTTGTAAAATAGGCCCCTCCCACTAACTTCGGAAGACGATTACGGCTGAACGATACAGAAGATCAAAATTCTGACTGTGCCGTTTTAATTGGATAGGTCCAGAGATCATTTGTACCAATTTGTGTGCGATTTGGACAAAATCTGTAGGTGGAGGATCCAAAAGTGTGTTTTGAACAAAATTCAAAATGGCGGAAAATCTATCCTGACGCAAATGGGCGTGGCCTATATGGGGAGATGCGTCATGACCCAAGGAATCCAGGGAAAAAATAAATTTGTTTTTATGACCTACGGGTCAAGAGTTAGAAGGCAAAACGTAAAGTGGGCTGTTATAGCGCCACCATGAGGCCGACCGATATAATTTTATGTTAATTAATTCTTGTAATTATTATGAATCTCCTCCCCAAGTGTTGTAACTACATCCCTTACGGTCTCAGAGAAACAAATAGTTGAATGTGAGTTTTCCCATTTTCCCATTCAAGTGAATGGGGGAAATTAATTCACTAATTAATTCATATCAATTAAACTATACAACATTTCTCTTATCAATCAACAAGCACACCATTCCCGATGAAGCCGGTCGATTTGACATATGGCTCGAGTATGTTCGGCAAAAACTGTGGGAGGAGTAGCACTGCAAAATAAAGTTTATACAGAATAATAATAAAGAAATTTTGCCAGCCAATTACAATGTGAAGTCACCCTTGTGATCATGCATAAGTCATTCGGAGGGGATTTCCCCCCCAAAATCATGTTTTTGCAAAAAACGGGTAATTGTTTTTGCAATTGTAGCGCCCCCTATGGATGAAAATGGAATTGCTTTTGGCTCTGCGTTGATTAAGCCACCCTCGACATGTGATTTGGATTTGGGATGGATCGGACATTCCGTGCGTGAATTGTGGCATTTTTTGTAAAATAGGCCCCTCCCACTAACTTCGGAAGACGATTACGGCTGAACGATACAGAAGATCAAAATTCTGACTGTGCCGTTTTAATTGGATAGGTCCAGAGATCATTTGTACCAATTTGTGTGCGATTTGGACAAAATCTGTAGGTGGAGGATCCAAAAGTGTGTTTTGAACAAAATTCAAAATGGCGGAAAATCTATCCTGACGCAAATGGGCGTGGCCTATATGGGGAGATGCGTCATGACCCAAGGAATCCAGGGAAAAAATAAATTTGTTTTTATGACCTACGGGTCAAGAGTTAGAAGGCAAAACGTAAAGTGGGCTGTTATAGCGCCACCATGAGGCCGACCGATATAATTTTATGTTAATTAATTCTTGTAATTATTATGAATCTCCTCCCCAAGTGTTGTAACTACATCCCTTACGGTCTCAGAGAAACAAATAGTTGAATGTGAGTTTTCCCATTTTCCCATTCAAGTGAATGGGGGAAATTAATTCACTAATTAATTCATATCAATTAAACTATACAACATTTCTCTTATCAATCAACAAGCACACCATTCCCGATGAAGCCGGTCGATTTGACATATGGCTCGAGTATGTTCGGCAAAAACTGTGGGAGGAGTAGCACTGCAAAATAAAGTTTATACAGAATAATAATAAAGAAATTTTGCCAGCCAATTACAATGTGAAGTCACCCTTGTGATCATGCATAAGTCATTCGGAGGGGATTTCCCCCCCAAAATCATGTTTTTGCAAAAAACGGGTAATTGTTTTTGCAATTGTAGCGCCCCCTATGGATGAAAATGGAATTGCTTTTGGCTCTGCGTTGATTAAGCCACCCTCGACATGTGATTTGGATTTGGGATGGATCGGACATTCCGTGCGTGAATTGTGGCATTTTTTGTAAAATAGGCCCCTCCCACTAACTTCGGAAGACGATTACGGCTGAACGATACAGAAGATCAAAATTCTGACTGTGCCGTTTTAATTGGATAGGTCCAGAGATCATTTGTACCAATTTGTGTGCGATTTGGACAAAATCTGTAGGTGGAGGATCCAAAAGTGTGTTTTGAACAAAATTCAAAATGGCGGAAAATCTATCCTGACGCAAATGGGCGTGGCCTATATGGGGAGATGCGTCATGACCCAAGGAATCCAGGGAAAAAATAAATTTGTTTTTATGACCTACGGGTCAAGAGTTAGAAGGCAAAACGTAAAGTGGGCTGTTATAGCGCCACCATGAGGCCGACCGATATAATTTTATGTTAATTAATTCTTGTAATTATTATGAATCTCCTCCCCAAGTGTTGTAACTACATCCCTTACGGTCTCAGAGAAACAAATAGTTGAATGTGAGTTTTCCCATTTTCCCATTCAAGTGAATGGGGGAAATTAATTCACTAATTAATTCATATCAATTAAACTATACAACATTTCTCTTATCAATCAACAAGCACACCATTCCCGATGAAGCCGGTCGATTTGACATATGGCTCGAGTATGTTCGGCAAAAACTGTGGGAGGAGTAGCACTGCAAAATAAAGTTTATACAGAATAATAATAAAGAAAGAAAGAAAGAAAGAAAGAAATAAAAGGTAAGGGAAACAATAGTATGGTTGCCCATAGGCAACCACACTAACTAGAAAGGTCGCAATTTTAAAAAATTGCAAAGTGTGGTTGCCGCAGTGGCTTACATATGCCCCTCCCACTGATATTGCCAGCCAATTACAATGTCACGTCACCCCTGCGATCATGCGTGGGGGATTTATCCCCCAAAAATCATGTTTTTGCGACATTTCTCGCATTTGCGGCGCCCCCTATGGATGAAAATAGAATTGCTTTTGGTACTTGGTTGATTGAACCACCTGCGACATGTGATTCAAATTTGGGATGGATTGGACATTCCGTTCGTGATTTATGGCATTGTTTGTGATATAGGCCCCTCCTACTAACTTCGGATGACGATTACGGCCGAACGATACGCACTACCAAAATTCTGCCGATGGCGTTTTAATCGGATAGGTCCAGAGATCATGTGTGCTGATTTTTGTGAGATTTGGACAAAATCTGTAGGAGGAGCAGCAAAAAGTGTGTTTTGGATAAAATTCAAAATGGCGGAAAATCTATCATGACGCAAATGGGCGTGGCCTATATGGGGAGATGCGTCATGACCCAAGGAATCCAGGGAAAAAATAATTTTGATTTTTCGACCTACGGTTCAAGAGTTATAAGCCAAAACGTAAAGTGGGCTGTTATAGCGCCACCATGAGGCCGACCGATAACATTATAAGTTAATTAATTTTAGTAAGTATTACGAATTATCCCTCCAAGTTTTGTAACTATAGCCCTTACAGTCTCTGAGGAAAAAATACTTGAATGTGATTTTTCGCACTTTCCCATTCATGTCAATGGGGAAATTTAAATCACTAATAAATTCATATCAATTAAACTATAGAACATTTCTCTTAACAAAGTACAAGCTATCGATTCCCGATTTTTCCGGTCAATTTGACATATGGTTCAAGTGCGTACAGTCAAAACTGTGGGAGGAGTAGTAGTTTGAAATTTAGGGTTACTCTAGAAAGTGAAATAATTGCGAACGCAGTGATTGCGAACGCAGTGAGCATTTACTATGAGACCCAGCAGATCACGTCTGTGTGTGTGTGTGTGTGTCTGTGTGTCTGTGTGTGTGTGTGTCACGCTGTAACACCACCCGCCCACCACCAGAGGGCGCAGCTGTATCACACACAAAAACACACACACACATGCACGCACGCGCACACACACACACACACACACGCACGCACGCACGCACGCACGCACGCACGCACGCACGCACGCACGCACGCACACACACACACACAAAAAACGTAACTTAAAAAAAAACTTAACTTAAAAAAAAACTTAACTTAAAAAAAAAACGTAAAAAGGAAAAACGCACACACACAAAAAACTTAACTTAAAAAAAAACTTAACTTAAAAAAAAAAAAAAAACTTAAAAAGGAAAAGCTTTAAGGAAAAACTTAAAAAAACTTAACTTAAAAAAAAACTTAACTTAAAAAAAAAACGTAAAAAGGAAAAACGCACACACACAAAAAACTTAACTTAAAAAAAAACTTAACTTAAAAAAAAAAAAAAAACTTAAAAAGGAAAAGCTTTAAGGAAAAACTTAAAAAAAACTTAACTTAAAAAAAAAAAAAAACTTAAAAAGGAAAAGCATTAAGGAAAAACTTAAAAAAACCTAACTTAAAAAAAAACTTAACTTAAAAAAAAAAAAAAAACTTAAAAAGGAAAAGCTTTAAGGAAAAACTTAAAACAAACTTAACTTAAAAAAAAACTTAACTTAAGAAAAATCTTAAACACAAAAAAAAGAGAACTTAAAAAAACCTTAAAAAATTACGTAATTTATTCTAATTGTTGTTTTTGCAATTCACGAGCTGCGTTCGCTTCCCGCGTTCGCGCGTCTTACTTGTAATAAAGTGTTACAATTACAATAGTCTGGTTGCCCTTGAGTCTGGTTGCCCTTTAGGGCAACCACACTAATTACAATAGTCTGGTTGCCCTTTTAGGGCCCTTTTAGGGCAACCTAGAAAAAGTGCCCTTCTGGGCACAGGTCTCCACCAGGAGGATAGGACTGTGTGAGATGTTTGGCAAAATGTTTAAGAGAGAGTTTGTTTGTTGAGGAAATGCAGAGCCAGATCACTCATAGCATCTCTGTGGATAGAATTCTGGATGAGCAGGACATGTGCAGCATTTTGTACAAAACGGGCTACTCCTGAAAACTTTGGAAGGCAATCTTAGCCAATCATTGTAGAATCTGAGAAATCCAACAGGCTCGTCTTGATCACATGACTACAGAGATCATGTGTACCGATTTGGGTGAGATGTGGTTGAAATCTGTGTGACTAACATAAACAATGTGTTTTGCAGAAATCGGCCTCATGGTGGCGCTATAACCGGCAGATGTGGGGAGATGCAGGGAAAATGTTTTTCCATGGAGTGCGCATACATAAGTTGTATACAGATCGATGCAGTTATAGGTAAAAACAGGAATTGGCCTGTTATAGCGCCACCGTGAGGCTGATTTGGGAAAAAAATAGTGGCATGTCGTCCTCGGCCTAATGGAAATGTGTGTGTATAATTTCATGGAAATTGGACACTGTATTTGTGATTTGTGGCATTTTGTTCGAAACGGACCAATCATGTGAGCTTTGGAAGCCAATCTTAGCCAATCAGGATGGAAGATGGGAAATTGTGCAGATCCGTGTTGATCACATGACTATGGAGATAGTGTATACCAAATTGTGTGATGTATGGATAAAATGTGTACGAGTTATCTACATAAATGTGTTTTGCCTAAATCGGCCTCATGGTGGCGCTATAACAGGCCGTTGAGGAATATTTGGGGCAGAGGTTCATCGTTGGCATCCAGGGAGTGTGTGTACACAGTTTGGCATGGATCGGGCCAACGGTGCCGGAGATTAGCTGATAACGGACGGACGGAAGGACGGACGGACGGAAGGACACACGGACGGAGTGCAAAACATACTCTCTCCCCATGCCTTCGGCCTGGTGGAGACAATAATATCTGGAATTTATATAGCACTTTTCTATTATTCAATGATGTGAGGGGAGAGAACAAAAAGAAAAGGTCGGTGCTTGGTCTTGGAGACCTGCAGGAGGCCGGCGTCACTGGACCTGAGGGAACGGGACGGGACATTATGTGGCTGGAGGAGGGGAGGGCAGAGAGGTAGGGGGAGTCAGGTTGTGTAGTGCCTTAGCAGCATTTTATAGTGGACTCCCTGTTTGACAGGCTGCCAGTGGAGGCCGTAGAGGACTGGCATGATATATGTAAATATACAACATCCAGAATACAAAAGGCAAAGAATTCAGAATGCAATAATTATAACAAAAAACAACATTTATATACAAAAAACAGCAACATTATATAGCATATTATGAAGTTAGTTTTTTTCAGAATCTAAAGTAATGTTTAATTAAATAACTTAATAATAGGAACAAACAGCTTGGAAAATAAAAGTAAGGTTGACTAGATCTAAGCTGAGTCCTAATTAAAGCACAGTAACACTTGTGGGAAGATGTTTGACCTCCTTTGATTTCCATGTTGTTCCCTTCAGCTTACTGTGGAGACAAATGCAGTTATTTAACTTAAACACCCAATGCATTCTCAATGGCAATAGCACAAACTTTGGCATACTACTAGTGCTACATACTTACACCTAGAAACCCCATTCAAACCTATTTAGGTTCATCTTACGGTGGACATGTTTGCCTGAAAGAAATCTTTGAAATGTTTCATAGTTTTAGAAATATAGTTCTTTCAAATATGAGAAATTTATAATGGGGCTCAATGGCAGCTCTATGGCACGTAAAAAAATTACTTTCACCTAGAAACTCTATTCACACATTTTATAATTCAGCTTACTGTGGAGACACATGCTGGAACTTTTTACTTTGAAATGAGTTGTAGTTTCTGAGTTATTTAACTTAAACGCCCAATGCATTCTCAATGGCAATAGCACAAACTTTGGCATGCTACTAGTCCTACATCAGGGGTGCCCACACATTTATGACGTGAGATCTACTTTCAAAATGACCAGCTCAACAAGATCTACCCACTGAAAAAATAAGTGTACCATTGCTGAAAATAGTTTAAATATATAATGTACCTGGGGGGGCTTTGGAATAGGGAGGGGGGAGAAAATATGACAGGCAGTTTCTGCTGTCAAAATATGTCCCCCCCGTATTTAACTTAAACGCCCAATGCATTCTCAATGGCAATAGCACAAACTTTGGCATGCTACTAGTCCTACATACTTACACCTAGAAACCCCATTCAAACCTATTTAGGTTCATCTTACGGTGGACATGTTTGCCTGAAAAGAAATCTTTGAAATGTTTCATAGTTTTAGAAATATAGTTCTTTCAAATTTGAGAAATGTATAATGGGGCTCAATGGCAGATATTGGCACGTCAAAAAAGCACTTTCACCTAGAAACTCCATTCACACTTTTTATAATTCAGCTTACTGTGGAGACACATGCTGGAACTTTTTACTTTGAAAGGATTTGTGGTTTCTGAGTTATTTAACTTAAATGCCCAATGCATTCTCAATGGCAATAGCACAAACTTTGGCATGCTGCTAGTCTTACATACTTACACCTAGAAACCCCATTCAAACCTATTTACGGTGGACATGTTTGCCTGAAGAGGAATCTTTGAAATGTTTCATAGTTTTAGAAATATATAGTACTTTCAAATTTGAGAAATGTATAATGGGGCTCAATAGCAGATATTGGCACGTCAAAAAAGCACTTTCACCTAGAAACTCCATTCACACTTTTTATAATTCAGCTTACTGTGGAGACAAATGCAGGAACTTTTTACTTTGAAATGATTTGTAGTTTCAGAGTAATTTAACTTAAACGCCCAATGCATTCTCAATGGCAATAGCACAAACTTTGGCATGCTAGGCCTACTAGTCCTACATACTTACACCTAGAAACCCCTTTCAAACCTATTTAGGTTCATCTTACGGTGGACATGTTTGCCTGAAAGGAAATCTTTGAAATGTTTCATAGTTTTAAAAATATAGTGCTTTCAAATTTGAGCAATTCACAATGGGGTTTCAATGGCAGATATTGGCACGTCAAAAAAGCACTTTCACCTAGAAACTCCATTCAGACTTTTTATAATTCAGCTTACTGTGGAGACAAATGCTGGAACTTTTTACTTTGAAATGATTTGTAGTTTCTGAGTTATTTAACTTAAACGCCCAATGCATTCTCAATGGCAATAGCACAAACTTTGGCATGCTACTAGTCCTACATCCTTACACCTATAGAAACCCCATTCAAATCTTACGGTGGACATGTTTTTCTAAAATGGAATCTTTGAAATGTTTCATAGTTTTAGAAATATATAGTACTTTCAAATTTGAGAAATGTATAATGGGGCTCAATGGCAGATATTGGCATGTCAAAAAAGCACTTTCACCTATAAACTCCATTCACACTTTTTATAATTCAGCTTACTGTGGAGACAAATGCTGGAACTTTTTACTTTGAAATTATTTGTAGTTTCAGAGTTATTTAACTTAAACGCCCAATGCATTCTCAATGGCAATAGCACAAACTTTGGCATGCTACTAGTCCTACATACTTACACCTAGAAGCCCCATTCAAACCTATTTAGGTTCATCTTACGGTGGACATGTTTGCCTGAAAGGAAATCTTTGAAATGTTTCATAGTTTTAGAAATATAGTGCTTTCAAATTTGAGAAATTCACAATGGGGCTCAATGGCAGATATTGGCACGTCAAAAAAGCACTTTCACCTAGAAACTCCATTCACACTTTTTATAATTCAGCTTACTGTGGAGACAAATGCAGGAACTTTTTACTTTGAAATGATTTGTAGTTTCAGAGTTATTTAACTTAAACGCCCAATGCATTCTCAATGGCAATAGCACAAACTTTGGCATGCTACTAGTCCTACATACTTACACCTAGAAACCCCATTCAAACCTATTTAGGTTCATCTTACAGTGGACATGTTTGCCTGAAAAGAAATCTTTGAAATGTTTCATAGTTTTAGAAATATAGTTCTTTCAAATTTGAGAAATTTATAATGGGGCTCAATGGCAGCTCTATGGCACGTCAAAAAATTACTTTCACCTAGAAACTCCATTCACACATTTTATAATTCAGCTTACTGTGGAGACACATGCTGGAACTTTTTACTTTGAAATGAGTTGTAGTTTCTGAGTTATTTAACTTAAACGCCCAATGCATTCTCAATGGCAATAGCACAAACTTTGGCATGCTACTAGTCCTACTCTGTTAACTTTCGGGACCCTTGGTTACCGTTTCTGAATTTTGGCCGACGGTAGCCCAGGTTCCCTGAGTGGTTATTCCACTCTCCATGGGATGCAGATGTACATACCCTCCGTTCACGGAGAGCCGCGCCGCCACTTGAGTGTTGGTGAGATGTTTCAAAGATGCATAAAGCGGCTATAGGAGACAACGGAAACGTGGGAGAAATCGCATTAACCGCCAGTGTTGGGTGTAACGGAGCTATTAATAACGGCGTTATGTAAGGGACTACTTTTATTGGTAACGGAATAAAGTAAGTAGTTAGTTTTGCAATTTAGTAGTTAGTTACCTAGTTACTTTTCCAAAACAGTAATCTCGTTACTATAATGTGTCCCTGTTCATTTTGTGTGCAAGATTTAAAAAGAATAAAGCCCCGACTGCCCACGGAGTCTATTTCTCCTGCCTTCTGTGTGATTTGTCTTCCCAAGCCCCAACGCGCAGCGCATAGTATAGCCTACTATACATACATCCTGCGTCTACTACATCCTGTAAGTTCACTTAAGAAATAAAAGTATTGTTACACCAGCTTTTATTTTGAAGAGGAAGAGGAAGTTGTTTCGGTTGTAGCCAGCTGCCATGACAGTGCCGGTAGTGGAATAATAACAACATGCTTTAAGCCCAAAAAAACGCATGCGTCTTTGACTTAAACAATGTAGGCTAAACACTTTGGAATTACGTTAAACATGGTAGATCCTCCGTGGCTGCGTCATTAGGTGAGTACTAGTTTAATGAATTGTTTAAGTTTCATAGTAACATTCATCATCAACAGGCTGTTGTTGATGCCCCCCTAGCCATGGTTCACATGACGCTCGTACTTCACGAGCATGACAGTCATGTTTCAGGGCTAATGCCCCCCCAAAATAACAGGTTACAGGATTCTCATTCTGTTACTGTCACTGGATGGCCGCCGTGCCATTTCTTATAAACTATGTAGTTCATACGTGGGTCCACGGTGGTGGTGGTGTTCATGCGCCGCGGTGTGCGCCGTGGAGAGGGCATTATGCGCGCTGCTGGCTGGTTGGAGCGCAGCGCAACAGCCTTTCTGTCCAGTCCTACGTGTATAGGCTGGCGATTGTGGCGAATTATATTCGTTAATAAAGAGAGAGCTGTAAAGGGGATATTGTCTATGGTCAGTTCATGGTGTGTATCATTCTCGTTTTTAACCATAGAGTTAATTAGGGCCGTAATAATGCGGCGCAATGACGGTAGGCAGTAGCCTAATAGTCTACAATGTAAACAACTTGCGCAAGCATTAAAAATGGGTTTTAATTGTCGGGTAACGGAAAATAACGGAAAATAATCTAACCTTTTACTTTTCTCAGAAGGTAATTTGTAAGGGATTATTTTTATGGGCAGTAATCCAGTAACCTAACGACGTTACTTTCTAAAGTAACGATGCCCAACACTGTTAACCGCCGATGCCGTTAAGTATATTTTTTTGAAGTTTTGGCTTCTCTGAAATTCTCTCTTCCTCACTTCCCATGTCCCGCCTCCCACGACACAACAGCATTATAAACATCCTGTATGCACGGCACGCGGTCGGCCAATCAGAGGCAGTAACTAGGACGTACAGCAAGCCAGTCGCCGCTCGGGAGGCGGTACAACGGTAAAAAGTCAAGGAAGTGAGGAAGAATTTCAGAGAAGCCAAAACTTCAAAAAAAGATTAAAAATACTTAACGGCATCGGCAGTTAATGCAGTTTCTCCCACGTTTCCGTTGTCTCCTATAGCCGCTTTATGCATCTTTGAAACATCTCACCAACACTCAAGTGGCGGCGCGGCTCTCCGTGAACGGAGGGTATGTACATCTGCATCCGATGGAGAGTGGAATAACCACTCAGGGACCCTGGGCTACCGTCGGCCAAAATTCAGAAACAGTAACCGAGGGTTCCGAAAGGGGCTATATATAGGCCTATAGTTGTTGTGCCATAGTGTCGTAGTAAATAAGTGCCATACATATTCTGATGAAAACCTGGAGACCTGACATTCATTAATTGGGTCTCTAATAACATTATAATAAAAAAAAAATATATATAATTATAATTATAATTAAAAAAAATGCCACGGACAAGACCAAGTCTACACATTTGGACGTGTACGGACAAATTGATGACCCCTGGAAATATTGTAATGAAAATTCAGAACTGCATAATTGGCCTGTCGAGAGACAAAATGTGAAAAAGATGAGCACATATTTTGAGGGAAATACTTTTGATTCGGATTAATTGAAAATGGTGGACCCTGGTGGACCCCTGAGGAGAGCGAGCATGTACAGTACATGGTGGTTTATTGTTCATTGTTTATTTAAGGATCTCCATTCTCCATAGTCCCCCCGGTTACCTTTTCTGTATTTTGGACAGCGGTACCCTACGGTCCCTTACATGTTAATCCACTCTCCAATAGACGCAGCTGTGTTCACGGACACATGCGGCGTCGCTTGAGTGTTGTTTTATGTTTCAAAGATGTTTCAAAGATGCATAGAGTATAGCAGTAGGAGACTGCGGAAACGCGTGCGAAGCGATGTTAATCGGCGTTGCCGTTAAGTATTTTTAATCTATTTTTTTAAGTTTTGGCTTCTCTTCCTCACATTCCAATGTCCCGCCTCTCGCGCCGCGATCCACCTAGCTGCACGTCGTAGTTACTGCTTCTGATTGGCCGCCCGCAGGCGCGTACATGCTGGATGTTTTTAATGCTGTCGTGTCGTGGGTCTATTTAATAATTCCTGTTCTGTCTATAGAAGTGTCTATTTGTACGTCTCTAAATGTTTTGATGATTTGAACATGGTGGACCCTGTTGGAAACAAGTGTAATGCTTAATTGGGTCGTCCACTCACAGTTAACAGCCTTTGTATTGAGTTTTGTGCTTGAAATGTACTGTAATTCTGCAAACTGTTAATAAATTCTTCAATCAATCAATCAATGGCCCAATCTTAGCTTTGGTTATTTTCAAAATGTTCTCTTTAAAACTGTGTTTCTAAAATGTCTGAGCCCAGATACAGCAACGTGCAGCCAGCCAATTAGTCTACATTAGTATACAGGACCGTAGTGGACACTATCATTTTCCTCGGTTTTCTTGTTGAAACCAAATGTATCTCCAGTTAGACTCAAATGTGAGCAGAGGCAGGGACGTGCACACATAGACATCAAAGGGGGCTTCAGCCCCTGCCCTTTTACCCGTCTGTAAAACAACCACGAATGCAGCATTTACTATGGTGAAAGAAATGCGCAGGGAGTCCGGATTTTTGTTTCGAAATCCATGTCGTATACACCGCACCTCCAGTAGCTAAAGAGTGCAGGGTTGAGCCTCGAAAATAGCTGATCTACAAGCTCTCAACGCGTCGCAGCGCGACGCGTTGAGAGCTTGTAGATCAGCTATTTTTGGGATTTCAGCCCCTGCCTCTCTAACACTCTCTGCACGTGCCTGAGCAGTGGAGCACATTCCAGTGTGCAATATGGCTCTGTATATATACAGTACATGTGCAGTGTATGTACTGTGCGGTGAGGTGATGAGTGAAGCAGATTTGGGAGCCCATTCATCCACTGGATCTTTCCCGGCGGGGCCCAGCTGTCGGCAGCCCCGAGTCTATTCACTGAAGCCCCGAGATTTGTGTTTAGACTAATAGTACTTTGTATCGACTTGATTTGATAGACAAGCTGAGACAACAGTCTTGGACGGTATCAGCTGTGTATGAGAGGCTGCATAATGATGCAATATTAGAGAGAGAGAGAGAGGAGTCTGTTGATGCGTGAAGAGGCTCTGTGCACAGGAAAGCAATCGAGGCCTCTTCCTTAACTTCCTGTGTTACCAATGCCACTAATGAAGGCTCTGTTGTTCCATTCTGGGCACACAGAGTCAGGGTGCTGATATTGTGCGTGTTGGCTCACTGGAAACACTCAACTATTGTAAACCAAACGCGTATTTGTGATGATTTAGATCAGAAATTTTCAAAGGATTTTTGTTCATTTTATGATGAAATGGGTCCTTCTGCATAATGTGGACTTTTACTCAAGTAAATTTTGATTACCGAACTTGTACTTTGTAAGAGACTATGGGCTATATTTTCACCAGTGCTATGCCCCTTATCCCTAAACGTCTTTGCCTTTTTTACTATTTTGAAAAACATTTTTTAATAGTTGAAATGGCCTACAAGCTCACAACAATATTGTAGATCGACTATTGAACAATTTTAAAATGTTTTGCCTTTCATCACAATGATGACGTCTGATGTCAACAACATGATGTCCCATCATATGAGCACATTACGTGCATGGACGGACGGACAGACAGACAGACAGAGCTGTGCATTATTGGAGCAGCTGCACCGCTCAAAAAGGCAAAGCAGCTTAGGGATAAGTACACTGTAGCAAGGCGAATAGGGCCCTATATCTAAGGTAAGGCTTAGGGATAAGTACACTGTAGCAAGGCGAATAGGGCCCTATATCTAAGGTAAGGCTTAAGGATAAGTACACTGTAGCAAGGCGAATAGGGCCCTATATCTAAGGTAAGGCTTAAGGATAAGTACACTGTAGCAAGGCGAATAGGGCCCTATATCTAAGGTAAGGCTTAGGGATAAGTACACTGTAGCAAGGCGAATAGGGCCCTATATCTAAGGTAAGGCTTAAGGATAAGTACACTGTAGCAAGGCGAATAGGGCCCTATATCTAAGGTAAGGCTTAGGGATAAGTACACTGTAGCAAGGCGAATAGGGCCCTATATCTAAGGTAAGGCTTAAGGATAAGTACACTGTAGCAAGGCGAATAGGGCCCTATATATAAGGTAAGGCTTAAGGATAAGTACACTGTAGCATGGCGAATAGGGCCCTATATCTAAGGTAAGGCTTAGGGATAAGTACACTGTGTAGCATGGCGAATAGGGCCCTATATCTAAGGTAAGGCTTAGGGATAAGTAGACTGTAGCATGGCGAATAGGGCCCTATATCTAAGGTAAGGCTTAGGGATAAGTAGACTGTAGCATGGCGAATAGGGCCCTATATCTAAGGTAAGGCTTAGGGATAAGTACACTGTAGCATGGCGAATAGGGCCCTATATCTAAGGTAAGGCTTAGGGATAAGTACACTGTAGCATGGCGAATAGGGCCCTAAGGTAAGGCTTAAGGATAAGTACACTGTAGCATGGCGAATAGGGCCCTATATCTAAGATAAGGCTTAAGGATAAGTACACTGTGTAGCAAGGCGAATAGGGCCCTATATATCTAAGGTAAGGCTTAGGGATAAGTACACTGTAGCATGGCGAATAGGGCCCTATATATCTAAGGTAAGGCTTAGGGATAAGTAGACTGTAGCATGGCGAATAGGGCCCTATATCTAAGGTAAGGCTTAGGGATAAGTACACTGTGTAGCATGGCGAATAGGGCCCTATATCTAAGGTAAGGCTTAGGGATAAGTACACTGTAGCATGGCGAATAGGGCCCTATATATCTAAGGTAAGGCTTAGGGATAAGTAGACTGTAGCATGGCGAATAGGGCCCTATATCTAAGGTAAGGCTTAGGGATAAGTACACTGTAGCATGGCGAATAGGGCCCTATATCTACAATGAGGTATTGATACTTTTACTTAAGTACAAAATGTGAGTACTTTTCTTCCATCACTGGTCTTCCATCTTATGGCAGAGTTTGATCTAGATAGATCTTAACCAGCTCAGTCCTTTGTTGACGTTCTATGCCAGCGAGCCGCCTGTTGCATTTCAAAGCGAGAAGAAGCCCATTGGCTAGCTTTTCTGTCTTTCCAATTTAGGGTCTGTGTTCCTCTTTGTTGTCTCTCCTTAGAGGATGAGACTCATTTAGCCCCCCCCCCCCCCCCCCCCCCCCCCCCACACACACACACACTAATAAGAAGCTTGATTAATTGATTGATCGATCGCGAACCAACACATGCCGGGTGGAATCCGTCTCCATTCCGAAGGCCTGTGGTTTGGTTGAGAGAACAGAGAGCTACGGCGTGTCTGAAGGCATAGAGATCAGAACGGCTAGTTTGCGGGTGTTAATCCGCGTCGGCGTGTCCCGCGTTGATACGTTTTAACAGCCCCCGATGTATGGCTACAGAGGACGGCACGCATACTCGCACGCACGCGCGCGCGCGCGCGCACACACACACACACACACACACACACACACACACACACACACACACACACACACACACACACACACACACACACACACACACACACACACACACACACACACACACACACACACACACACACACACACGAAATAAGATTAGACAATCTACTCTCTTTGCCTCATGTGCCCAGGGCTGAGAGAGAGAGAGAGAGAGAGGCACGTTCACAGGGGTAATTCTCTAAAGCCGTGACCAGGGTGTAATGAAGGATCCTCTGTAATGGTTCCGAGCCAGCAATAACACATCCTGCTCTGCCCATCCCCCCCCCACCCCCCCGCACGTAGGCATACGTGGCACACGTACGCATGCAAGTACTGTAGGCACAAGAGACACATGCACACACATACACACGCATGCACGCACACGCATACACACACCACCATATACATAAACACTCCCTGCATGATTTCATGGGAATTAGAAGCAGAAAGGTGTTTGATATCGTCGCTGACGGGCAAAAAACCTTGTATCTCCATATTTTTGCACGATTTTACTAGCAGATCTACAAGCTCGTCTGCTATTTCGTCAAGTGTGTGTTTGGAGGGGTGGGGGTGTTATAAATATTGAATCGATGACCTTTTGACTAAATAACAACTATATATTGGCTCCATTGGAAGGAACCCAGGTTATTTTTGTTCCCCTTTTCCTGAAAAGCAACCATACTTAGGAGGTTTCCACCCGGCCGTGATGGTATGTAAAGCAGCTCAGACTGCCCAACGCCACATGGCTTGTGTGGGTTTTCACCCCCCCCCCCCCCCCCTCCCCCACACACACCCCCGGCCTCATCTCGCTCCATCTCCCGGGGTGGGTGGGTGGAGGGATGGTGAGACAAGGCGCCGTCTTTGATCATTGGCAGAAGGTCGCCGCGGTTTCATTTATGCCAGCGCTCCGGCGAGATGGAGGTTTGCTCGCCGATTATAACCCGTGTGGTGGGGGGGTGTGGGGGGGATGCTAGAATGTCTTTCTTCGGCAGGCCCCACACTGACTGCAGCCATCTGCACCGCTATCGTTACGGACTCCCTTAACATTTAACACAGGGGGGGGCAGAGAGAGTGGCTGTTTGGAACCAGCTGAAAGCCTTGCAAAGTCATTTAAAAGTATTATTATTATTACTAGTCCATACCCGTTCGGGGATATGACGTAAACAATCCCTCCCTCTCTCTCTCGGCTCACTCTCTCTCATTTGCATATGCCAATTATATATAACGGGTGTCCCCTCCCCTGTGGCACACCCGTTGTGCGATGCTCTGCCAATCACAGTGCAGAATGTGACACACTTCCAGCCAATCACTGCCATACAAATTTACGTCCTCAAATTTTGAGGACATTACTAAAAATTATTAGTCAGAGATTAGTTGTAGACCTAACATTTGGCCTATCCTTGAGAGATGCCGGTTAAGCAATACCTGTTGTACCCTTGTGTCTGTCTGTTTGTCCGTGTCCCTTTTCTGCGCACACATACTGTATGGAGATAAAGTAAAGTAAAGTTCTTTGTTTACCCAGGGTGAATGGACTAAGCTCGAGATGCTTGTTTACAGCCAGACCCTGCTCATAGAACATTTCATGGTAGGGGTTCAATGCCTTGCTCAAGGGCACTTCAGCGGTGGTAATTTTAACGTGCCGGTCCGGGGATTCGAACTGGCGACCTTCCGATAACAAGACCGCTCCGCAAACCGCTCGGCCACCGCTGCCCGCTGATGTCTGTATCTCTCTGTCTGTCTGCCTGAAAAAAGGAGATATACTCGAGTCGTGACCCATAAGCGCGGATCAGGGACATGAAAACAGGTCCCGGGCCCATTGCTTGAGAAACACGGATGATGTTTACAAACCAACCACACTGCGCCAGACTGGCCGCCTGGGAATATAGGAAGCCTCCCGGAATCGATCCAGGTTCATGCCGGCAAGCTAGTGTCCTTGAACAAGACCCCTATCTGCTCCCCGTATACCGGCCACTGCTCAATATAGCTGACTTGGTTTTCTGCAACATTTCTTGTATAAAAAAAAGCTGAACAGTTTATAGACGTGTAATTCACCCCAGCGACTAGTGGAAGCACTCTGCAGAGCACCAGACCCTCTGCCCAGTGTGTCTAGTATACAGCATCTATCTAGTAAATGCACCAAGTCTCTACGTGTGTGTGTGTGTGTGTGTGTGTGTGTGTGTGTGTGTGTGTGTGTGTGTGTGTGTGTGTGTGTGTGTGTGTACGTACGTCTGTAAGTGTACGTCTGTAATCCACGTAACTCGAGAGCCTCAGTGTTCGCCCCACACTGGTTCTGACATCAGCATAGACTCCATATTTGGGCATGCCTGAAAAAGAACTCCATATGTGGGCATAAAAGGGACACAGACATAATAAGTGGGTGGAGAATGCATTTCCAACTTGCATCGTTCCAAGTAGGCCAGTGCCCAACGGGCACCCCTCTAGTGTAACTAAGTACATTTACTTAAGTACTGTGCTTAAGCAAATTTCTAATACTTTTACAGAAGGAGAAGAGACTGGAGCAGCACGGACATTTAGAGCCTTTTATTAGGTGCTATACAAAGACTAACGTTTCGACCTTGCGGTCTTCATCAGACCACAAGGTCACTCTGATGAAGACCGCAAGGTCGAAACGTTAGTCTTTGTATACTTTAGCACCTAATAAAAGGCTCTAAATGTCCGTGCTGCTCCAGTCTATTCTCCTTCTGCAACTCTTGTCCCTGTACCTGTGAAGCACCGGATCAGCCGGTTTAGGCTTGAGGCGCGTTGGTAGACTCCCTTTGTTCCAATACTCTTACTTCTACATCTCAGATCCAAATATTACATGCTCATGACATGTGCACAGCTTGTTGCATGGCCCGGGAAGGACTTTCTGTTTGGACTTATGAGCTGTCAAGGACAGAAAGTATTCCACTCAGTATGCGTTCCCGCATAACTTCCGGGTATGATGATGATGTCACGCGCATAGCCGCCCTCTACATGGCCAAAATAAAGATGGCAGGTTGAAAATAGTTTAAAAAAAAACATCAGGACACATAATTGCTGATAACGATGGCATAAGAAAACTGGTCTAGACGTATAGACGGATTGTATCGAGGGGGACTTTACTGACTGCTAGCCCATATTCTGACAGTTTTCTGAAAAACCTAGGTTTCTATGTCAGTCGTTCTCAAACTATTTCATGTCAAGGACCCCCAAAAATATATGTAATTGGCCGCCGACCCCCATCTGAAAATATGTTGTTTCAGGAACCCCCCCAGAAGCAAAAAAATTTCTGTCAGTCAGTCATTCTGTCTGTCCGTCCTTCTGTCTGTAGCCTACACTTCCTTATATTAACCTGACTCCGCCAGATGGGGCAGTAGAGAGTACTCTCTACTGCCCCATCTGGCCAACATCATTTGCTGTTCATATATTCAGAACGGGTAAGGACTAGTATATATCAAGAGAGAGATATAAAGATTTGCGCCACATTTTCACGATTTTTCAAAAATAGCAGATCTACAAGCTCGTAGCGCGGCACCGAGTGCCGCCGAGTGCCGCTTGTAGATCTGCTATTTTTCAATAGCTAAAGCATAACATAATGCTTAAAATCACCAAAAGGGGGTTCCCGCCCCAAAATGGCTTAAAGTGCTGATCACACATTATAACAGCGCCTCTCTTGGATCCATCGGGATCCCTGAGATGCAGTCTTAAGGCGTTTGCAGCAGATCAGAATCCATCTTTGTGCATGGAGGAGGTGTGACCCAATTGCACTGAAGCGATTGGCGATGCTGATCCGCGGGGGACGGGAAGCATCTGCACGGGAGCTGCAGCGAGGCAGGCAGGGTTAAAGGGGGGGAGGAGGGGGGGTGCAGAATGCAGAGAGAACCTGCTCCATCTTTGACTCTCTGGCCTGTCTGAATAGCCAGGAAGGGGAGGAGGGGGGAGGACGAAACGCTGACACGACAAAAAGAACAGGGGCCCGTCCAGCTCCTTCCTACAGTGAGATAGATAATCCCGTGCAAAAAACAATTTAGCTCCCCGGTAGAAAAATTGCCCTATCCCATATATATATATATATATATATATATATATATATATATAGATTCACGCATGCTGATCCCACAGCTATCATTGGCCTTGCCATGATTGGACTCACAAAATAAAACATTGTTCAATTTCCAACAAGTGCGCAGTTGGCATAATTTCATGTTATTGTATGTGTTGTGTGTTTGTTTTCCCACCGCAGCATTACCTACAGCTTTAACGTAATCGATGAGTAAAAGTTTGGTCCGTGGTGTATACAATTAATTGGTACATTGCACTTTTATTAACCCATTTAGACTGGAGGCCGATTCTTAAAAAAAAAAAAAAAAAGGTTTGATCAGACAGTTTTCTGAAAAAAAACAATGTTTCTATATCAGTGATCCTCAAACTATTTGATGCCAAGGACCCCAAAAATGATTATGTAATTGGCCACCGACACCCGTCTGTAAATATATTGTTCCAGGGACCCCATCGGAAGGAATGGAATTTGAGTTAAAAACGTTCGCTCTGAAAGATTTGTTTATCTTTTTCACGATTTTTCAAAAATAGCAGATCTACAAGCGGTGCCGCGCTACGAGCTTGTAGATATGCTATTTTTCAATAGTTAAGTATAACATAATAACTTAAAACACCAAGAGGGGTTCCCGTGCAGAATGGGTTAAAAAAAAGGGCGCAGAATGGAGTTCTCTTGTTCTGGCATGTATGACAAAGAACAGTAATTATTTGGAAGGACTTTCTGCTGTGTTGACACTAACTTTATATCTTGACACACATAATGAATAAGGCATGCTGATTTTCCCCAGGCGACAAAATGAGGTTTCCTGTAGCCGAGCAAATAAAAAACAAAGGTGTTAAATTTAACGGTGTACAACACAATGAACGCAGCAGCCAGTGTTGGAAATCAATAATTGGGCTGTGCTGTCTTCTTTCAGTGACTACTGCCGAGTGGCTGTGGCTCAGGAGGTAGAGCAGGTCGTCCAATTATCCATGGGTCGGCGGTTCGAATCCCGGCTCCTCCTGTCCACATGTCGAAGTGTCCTTGGGCACTGAACCCTACCTCGCCGTGCCCTTGCCTCCAGTGGTTACCACCATTGGTGTGTGCATGTGGAAATTGAGGACGCTGGCGTCGACTGTTCACCTCCCAATGTATGAATGAATGGACCATTGTAAAGCGCTTTGAGTAAGCACGTAGTGCATAGAAAAGCGCTATAAAAATGCAATCCATTATTATTATTCATCATTACTTAAGCTCTAATCAAGCCCCAAATATCGCATATTATACCGCAAGGCACGTTCACACCAGCCAGACCAAAGGGGTAAATTAACCAAACAGTCCTTGTGTGAAGGCACCCGAAACGGAGTGTTTGATATGGGCCTATAATGGTTTAATAGTGACGTCACGTGTCTAAGTTATTCTTTCTCAAGAGTGGCTTGATGACGTTTCTGCAGGGTCCAAGGGAAGCAACCTGATTGAAGAGATGGTTTGCCAATTTGTACGAGATCTCAGGCGATGCAAACATTTCCAAAAAGGCATGTTGGCAGAACATCAAGGCAACAGGAGGAGGATTTCAGCCCTGTATACATTTTGGCCATTTGAAAATAGCCTGGATCTGCTATTTTCAAAAGATTTTTTTAATACATTTTGTACATTAAAACTTGAAATGGGACATTTACTCAAGTACATTTTGAATTCTGGACTTACTGAATGTAACAGAGTATTTCTATGTTGCTGGAGGTAAATTCATTGCAGCCTCTGGTCGACAAATGTTCAGATCGGCTACTGACAACTCTCTTTATTGCTGAAAATAGATAGCTGTATATTTGCTACTATATTGGGCCGAATGTTCGTCCCCAGACTCTATATGGACAGTAGGGTTCATGTGGTTAACCAAAATAGCCGTCGGAAGTTGTTTGTGAGGCTGGATTAATAATTTGTTGTAAAAGTAAAAGTCTTTCTTACGGGAATCACTATTGATATGACAGCTGATCTTTCTTCATGAGCTGTAATATAAACATTAACTTTATCCTCTTCTCGCCATTGCATTTTTTAACAGTTTTTTGATTGATTGAAATATTTATGAACAGTTTGCAAAATTACAGTACATTTCAAGTACAAACTCAATACAAAGACTGTTAACTGTGAGTGGACGACCCAATTAAGCATTACACTTGTTTAAAAGAGGGTCCACCTTGTTCAATTCATCAAAAACATTTAGAGACGTACAAATAGACACTTCTATATAGTCAAAGAACAGAACAGGAATTCATCATAAAGGAGGTAAAAAGGGAAAAGAAACATATACAGTGAGGGGAAAAGGGGGTGGGGGGGGATTCAGATTTTACGGGGGCCAGTTTCGAATTGCAGCCATCCGTAGGTGCCCTTTGAGAGCGGTTTTGAAGGAGTCAAGGGATTTGCATGTCTTAATGACTGTTGGTAGGGCATTCCACATTTTGGTGGCATAGGAGCGAAAATAATTGAGTCACTTGTTTGTGCCGAATCTGGGTTTTACAATGTACATGTTCGTTTCACTCCCTCTGGTGTTGTGGGTGTGGACTTCGTTAACATTAAGGAAGTATCTACACAGGTACATGGGTATCTTGGTGGTGTATCGAATCTTGTGAACCAGACCCATTGCAAGATGCTGTACTCTGTCGTCGACCCTAAGCCATTCCAGCCTGTCAAAGTGGGCAGGGGTGAGGTGGGTTCGGGGGGTGAGGCCAAGTAGGAGCCTGACCAGTCAAAGAAACCTTGTACGAGGGCTCCTGTTAAGGTCTTCAAGGTGTTTTTGTACAAGAGTACAAGGTAGAACAGATTTACAAGCTAGCCTGTCACCACATTGTGGTACACGCCACGGTATGGTACAGGATGTTGGCTTGTAGATCTGTGCTTTTTAAGCATGCACCACCGCACAAAAGTTATGCCGTAGCTACATGCAGAATGCAGATACAAGCGCTGTCAGATATTCTCTCTCCAAGCCTAAACAGAACGTTGTTGCGCTATGCATTAGATAACTCTCTCTAGTCATCTGTGTTTTTATGTGAGCCGGGCACAGTGTATAATATGCCTGTGAGAGAGAGAGAGAGAGAGAGAGGTTTCAACTCATGTCCTTTTTTTTGCCAGAATCTGTCATAAATAATAGCGTTCTTCTATAAAAAAAAATCTGGCGGGCGGGGGGAAGGTTGGCCAGACTGGGTTCACAGTATGTGTGTGTGTGTGTGTGTGTGTGTGTGTGTGTGTGTGTGTGTGTGTGTGTGTGTGTGTGTGTGTGTGTGTGTGTGTGTGTGTGTGTGTGTGTGTGTGTGTGTGTGTGTGTGTGTGTGTGTGTGTGTGTGTGTGTGTCTGTGTCTGTGTCTGTGTGTGTGTGTGTGTGTATTTTGGGGAAATGAGTCATCACGTTAATGCATTGTAAATGTAGGCCTACTGTTATACTTTCTACCACCGACAACCATACATATTCATGAGCGAAGTGTTCCTTTAATGTCCTTAAAATACCACATGTGGCTGAAGTGGGATAGCTCCAAATAAACAAGTTGTAAAAAATACATTTATAACAGTGATTCAAGTCATAAGATATCTATAAAAATGTAACTTCTGTAAGTTAAAGCACATAGGAAGACAGAGGCGGGGCTTCAGCAATTACAGCCTGTCCCGTAAGACCACCCAACAAGTGGGTTCCCAGCATGCCTGTAGCATGCTGGGAACTGTAGTTAAGGCTGTGTAAAACCCCTGCCAATAGGAACGCAGAGGGGGCAGAGCTTTACCAATCACAGTCCCGTAAGACTAGCCTGTGGCATGCTGGGAACTGGTGTGTAGTTATTTTCATTTCATTTCCCGGAAGAAAGTTTCCCATTCATTGTTTTCCCTTAGACGTTCCAGAAAGTATTTATTTAAAGACCTTCAACCTCTTGAGCCCCATTGCCCCCGCCGGCGGGGGCAGCGGCTGTCCACCTCATGAACCGCTCTCAGCGGGTAAATGGGGCTGGTCAAGGTCTCAGGTTCCAACTCTGATGTTTTTGATTTTCCCCCCTGGACCCCCCTGGGGTTTAAGAGGTTTTAAGCCTCGGACAAAGCCAACTCGGCTCCTGACATGGCATTAAACTTTTTTTGGGGCGCAGAACAAATGATTAGAAGAAAAAAAGGGCAGGGTACAACACTTTTTTCTAATTATTTGTTATCGGGATGGCCGAGCATCTTGCGACTTCGTCGGTCATCAAATTATTGGCTTAGGAACGCGACAAAAACTAGTCTCCATGAATCTCCTACTAAGTGGCAAAAAACTACTTTCTGGTCTTGGCAGCCCATACAGTAGGCCTACATCCAAACAGAAAAGACCTATCCGATTAAACAACGTTAAACTCACTTTACCACTTGATTTATCTGCACTCGATTCGCCACTCACTTAAATGCATGCACATACCCTCTATTCAAGGCTGTAATTAAGGGTGTATTTGCTCGAAATGTTTCGTGGTGAATTACTCCTTTTAATAGATGGCATTGATTTAGCTCCCTTGACCTCCCTGCAGGGAAAGCTCATTCCAAGTCTTCAGGCCCTCGTGGCGAAGGCACCACCATCGCCTCTAGTCTTCAAAATGGACCTCAGGCCCACCTGGAAGACTTCAAGTCTTCAAGATCACTCAGTAAAACTTCATCTGAGCATCATCTCGCCCACTGGCTCGCGGCGTTGAAAGATTTATGATGAAGCTATAGGGGGCCATGTGCAGTTGTATGCCTCAAAAGCGATCAATGCAACGTTAAAAATCAATTCTCAAAGACTCACAGCTGGCCAATAGAATCAGAATTGGGAAGATTCTGTGCTTGTTTCTTTGCATCGAAACTCAAATTCTGAGCGTATACCGTATAGCCTATACAGCATTTACAGTATAGTGTCAAATGTTATTCGGGCTTGGGCAGAGCTTCCCTCCTGACCTGAAGAAAGTTCTGCGAGGATGAAAGTGTTTTATACTCTCTGCAGCTTCACTCTGTGAACCGTTCGACCTCATCTAGCCCATATACTGTTGTTTGTTGTACAGTATACAACTATACACCGCTGCTGGAACAGGGTTTTTTTCTTTTTCTTTTCATCCCAGATCAGTCACTCAGTCGTCCAAAACAAAGAAAAAAGAGGAAAGCAATGGAAAATGTTGTCTTTGTATTATATCGTTGGGTTGGACACGTCGTATGTCCAATACTGTTTCTTTTGTATTATTTAAAAAATCACACCTCATCAACAAACTGCACAAAGCTGTGCATAGGCGGGGCTGGCACCCCTCAAACACATTTTAAAATAACCAAGCTCATGACATGTCGCATCACAATGCATTGTGACCTTGTATAGATCGGCTATATTATCAGTACTTTTGTGCGACACTCTCGCATGATGAAGTAGGGCATTCATTATTCATAAAATGTATGCATAAACAGAACGTTTAAACATGGAGATACAAGGTTTCTGGCCGACGACAGCGACTGTACACGGCCTAGTGGTGCAGTAGCGTAATAGAAAAACGAATCTGCTATTTTTGAACATTTTGGAAAAATCTTATGATGTTCTTTTAACACAAATGCATTTTTGTGAAAATCGTTTTGAGAACTACTGGTCTAGCTGTCAATCAGTGTTGCGACAGTTTGTGGCTGAAAATGTATTGTAGAATGTGTGGTTATAGCTAAGCAACATGGCGATGAGCCCTGGTGCTGTGCCGATGGTGATGGGCTTCTGCACGGGTCGAACCATCCCATCCAGACTTCTGCACGGGTCGACCCATCCCATCCAGACTTCTGCACGGGTCGACCCATCCCATCCAATGGGCAGCAGAACGCATCGAAGGAAGGCTATAGCTCTCAATGGCATTTGACCAGTGTGATCAGGAACCATTGTTTGGAGAGCACAAACCGAGGAGAGAGAAGGATTGAGGCAGAGGATTTGATGAGGTGCGTGCGTGCGTGCGTGCGTGCGTGCGTGCGTGCGTGCGTGCGTGCGTGCGTGCGTGCGAGCGTGCGTGCGTGCGTGCGGGAGAGTAGATAGGAAAAAAACAACCCATATCGATCATACCGTGCCAGGAACATTCGTTTTCTTTGTAATGGTTGATGTACAGTGCACTGAGCTCATGTAGTGAGTTTTGTGCCATATATGATCTGAGTCAAACGTGAGTTTGCAGACAGCCCAGCAAACACCTAGAGACAGATGGAGTGAGGCAGAGAGAAAGAGAGAGGATTTGATTAGATTTTTCCGCTTTATTATATATTTTTCTAAAGCCACTATTTGCAGTGCAAGACAAATGTGACAGTCAAAAGATTATCTAACCACATATAGTATTAGCCATTTAAAATCACAGAAGCAAGAAGTAGTAGACTGTAGTAGTATAGGCATTAATGCGAGCTGACATTATCCATTTGCCATCAACAGACCCATACACATAATTGACCAGTGTTACAACAGAGAGAAAAGGTGGTTGCACACTGGGCGGGTTTTTCGGAAAACCGACGGAAAAACGCAGCCAAAAATCCAAAAACGCGTCCAGTGTGCAGGGACCTAAACACTGGCACACAGAGCACAGATATAGGGTTGAACTTGACATGCGCCTTTGGGCTTGTTCTTCTGTAAAGTTGCTTGTAAATATTGGTAGTTACGTTTTTGTTGGGCTCTAGGCCTATAGTCGCTTATTTGGGCTTGTTCCCTAATCAAGGTCATGATGAGCACAGACAATTTACAACAGGCCCAAAAAAAACGGTTCTGGATGTGGAATCCTATATTGACAACACATTTTAATTCCTTGCCAACACTCCCGATTCCCGTGGGAGTCTCCCTATCTTTATGTTTTTATGTATGTCATTTTGTTTTCTGTGCTATGTCAAATGTGCGTATGTTTTGCATACTTGCATGCTGGGTCGCAAGACAAATTTCAGTGCAAGCTGACAATAATGTACTATATCATATCATATATCATATCATATCATATCATATATCATATCATATCATATCATATCATATCATATCATATCATATCATATCATATCATATCATATCATATCATATCATATCATATCATATCATATATCATATTTAAGCCTTACTTCCACCATATTCCTGATTGATAATTTCCTGATTTCATTCCATGCAGATTTCATTTCACCTCCCCGCCTTACAGTACATGTGTCACTTGTTGTTGGCTGGCACACACACACACACACACACACACACACACACACACACACACACACACACACACACACACACACACACACACACACACACACACACACACACCCCCGGCGCTACCTCAAACCCTCTATGCTCAATGTGCTGCTGAATAGTGGAAATGCATGAAACAATTCCCAGGAAACACTTGTGATTTTCAGTCCGCTTTTCAGTTGCAAGGGAGGAACATTTGCTAAAAAAATATTACAGATCTAGAAGAGACACACACACACACACACACACACACACACACACACACACACACACACACACACACACACACACTATTTTCTACAGTGCATTGTATATTTCAAATGACTTCATTTCACTGTGAGCTACAGTGTGAACTTAAGGGCAGATTCCCACTGAGTCTGTTTGATTCAAACTGTTCCCAAACGATTGCCTGCATGGTCCCCGCTATGGCCATGATTCACATTGACCTTGTTCTTCCACACCCGAATACACTTCATTAAACTACTGTACTCAATACTTTCACATTGCATCGATCCATATCCAAGTAACAATCTGTCCCGAGACTATATCCATGCAGTTCCGGGAATGTTTGCGGGCAATCTGCTACACGGAACGGTGCGCATGCAGCAACGGCAGCATTCACGCTGTCTTAACCACAACATCTGCCAAGTGGTCCCGAGTGCGCACCATACACATAGTGTGAATCTGCCCAGTCATTTTAGCTTCATATACTTTGTATTGATTCCATGCATTCGTATATACGTTTAGGGTATAAGCCATTTTCCCTCCACCCTCGTCCCCATACAGTAAACCTCCCTCTCTTCCCTATAGAGGGTATGCGCATGCATAAAGTGAATGAAAGATCGAGTGGCAAATCGAGTGGCAAAGTGACAGGCAAAGTGAGTTTAACATTGTTTAATGTAATTTAATGCAATTAGATATGACTTTTCTGTTTGTATGTATGGGCTGTCAAGGCCAGAAAGTAGCTTTTAGCCAATCAGTAGGCATTCCTGCATAACTTCCTGGTTTGATGATGATGTCACACGCATACCCTCTATAGCAGCCTAATGTTGGTATCCTGGTGTTTGTGCTTTGCGGTGGGAGCTCTGTGTGTTTACAGTTACAGTATGGGCCTATGTGTACTGGGCCGTGGTCCACTGGTCTCACTGGCCTCACAGGCCCATTACCAGTGGTGAAAAGTAACTATAAAGTACATTAAACTTCAGTACAATACCATTTTGAGGTATTTGTACTTAACTTGAAAATTTCCAATTTCCAATGCTTTTACTTCTACTCACTCCATCTCAGATCCAAGCAGAGGGTGCTGTTTTTTCCTTTTTTTTTGCTAATGGGTTCCCAGATTGGGTCCGTTTTCACCTTCCCTCCACCTCCCGTACCAGTCTTCTTTCTCTCTCTCATTCCTCCTCCCACTATGAGCCCAACTCTGTTTCTTTCTCACTCTTTCTCTCTCTATCTTAAAGCCAAAACGATATATATTTTTTGATGGCCATTATTGTCTCCACCAGGCCGAAGGCATGGGGAGAGAGTATGTTTTGCACTCCGTCCGTGTGTGTGTCCGTCCGTCCTTCCTTGCGTCCGTCTGTTACCAGCTAATCTCCGGCACCGTTGGCCCGATCCATGCCAAACTTTGCACACACACTCTCTGGATGCCAACGACGAACCTCTGCCCCAAATATTCCTCAACGGCCTGTTATAGCGCCACCATGAGGCCGATTTAGGCAAAACACATTTCTGTAGATTACTCGTACACATTTTATCCATACATCACACAATTCGGTATACACTATCTCCATAGTCATGTGATCAACACGGATCTGCACCATTTCCCATCTTCCTTCCTGATTGGCTAAGATTCGCTTCCAAAGCTCACATGATTGGTCCGTTTCGAACAAAATGCCACAAATCACAAACACAGTGTGCAATTTACATGAAATTATACACACACTTTTCCACTAGGCTGAGGACGACATGACACAATTTCTTTTCCAAACCAGCCTCATGGTGGCGCTATAACAGGGCAATTCCTGTTTTTACCTATAACTGCATCGATCTGTGTACAACTTTGTATGCGCACTCCCTAGAGGCCATGGAAAAACATTTTCCCTGCATCCCTCCACATCTGCCGGTTATAGCGCCACCATGAGGCCGATTTCTGCAAAACACATTGTTTATATTAGTCGCACAGATTTCATCCAAATCTCATGCAAATCGGTATACATGATCTCTGTAGTCATGTGATCAAGACGAGTCTGTTTGATTTCTCAGATTCTACACTGATTGGCTAAGATTGCCTTTCAAAGTCTTCAGGAGTGGCCCGTTTTGTACAAAATGCTGCACATGTCCTGCTCATCCAGAATTCTATCCTCAGAGATGCTATGAGTGATCTGGCTCTGCATTTCCTCAACAAAATGAAGAAAATTGTTGCAAAAAACAAACGTTTTATATCACTCCTAAACATTTTGCCAAACATCACACACACTCCTGGTGGAGACCTGTGCCCAGAAGGGCACTTTTTCTAGTTTTAGTTATTTTTTCGGTATTGGCAATTTTTTTTGCCTTTATTGGTAGCATAGTAGGTTGACAGGAAAGGGGCAGAGAGAGATGGGGAGTGACATGCATCAAAGGCCGTCTGGATCGTGACTCCAACTACTTCCCTTAATTTTCTCCACCTACAGCACGTTGTCCCCCTCCTCCTCCTCTTGTCGTTTGCCCTATTTATCTGCTCTATCCCTCCATCATCTCTCTCTCTCTCTCTCTCTCTCTCTCTCTCTCTCTCTCTCTCTCTCTCTCTCTCTCTGTTTCTTTATCCCTCCATCCTCTACCTCCAAGGCTCTCTCTCTCTCTCTCTCTCTCTCTCTCTCTCTCTCTCTCTCTCTCTCTCTCTCTCTCACCCCCCGTGATCCAACCTCAATCTCCAACACCCTCTTCTCGACACCCCCCGCTGTGACTCAAGCTCAAGCTTTCCATCTCTCTCTCTTCCTCTCTCTCTCTCTCTCTTCCTCTCTCTCTCTCTCTCTCTCTCTCTCTCTCTCTCACCCCACCTGATCCAACCCTCAATCTCCACCACCCTCTTCTTGACACCCCCCGACTGTGACTCAAGCTTTCCATCTCTCTCTCTCCCTCTCTCTCTCTCTCTCTCTCTCTCTCTCTCTCTCTCTCTCCTCCAGCGGGCCTTATCCTCTTCTGGTCCGCCTCTTTCGTTCCATGTCAGTCCTCTAACCCCCACCTCCCCCCACACAGCCCTCCATCCACTCAACCAACCCCCTTCGCTCCTGCTCCCTCCCTCCCCCCTCTCTCTCTCTCTCTCTGTCTCTCTCTCTCTCTCTCTCTCTCTCGTACTGTGGATAAATATGAAAAATGGGCTTGCGTCGTGTGTGCAGATAAAGAACGTGTACCATACAATGACCTACACACGCGCACACGCACATGCACACACACACACGCACACACGCGCACACACACACACACACACACACACACACGCGCGCGCACAGCTGCTGCAGCATGCGTGTCCTCTGTTGCAGCGCGCGGACGGAGTAACCTGCAGCCCGCAGCCATGCGGCTGCAGCTGTGCTGCATGAGCACGTCGCTCACCAGTGGTGTAAGATAACTGCATACATTTACTCACGTATAACGTTTCTGAAAAACGTATCCGTGGTGCTCAAACTATTTAATGTCAAGGACCCACAGTATTATCTGTATTTGGCCGTGGACCACCCCTCTGAAAATATGTTGTTCCAGGGACCATGAAGCCCAGAAGCAAATAGTTGAGTTAAAATCGTTTGTTGTGAAAGACTATATATTCAAAGGTTTGCGCACATTTTCACGATTAAAAAATAAAATCAGATCTACAAGCTTGTAGCACGGCGCTCGGTAAGGAAAAATATATATAAATATATATATTTTTTTTATTTATTTTTTTTCCGAAATTGGATGGGCACACAATGTGTTAAACGCCTTATGGCGAGCCTGCTCGTCATGAGTATACCTGTCCTACGTATCGAAACGGTTAACACCCATTTGTCAATAAAATATATAAAAAAAAAAAAATGAATAGGCTACTCTGCTTGATCATACATTGTCACACACAAAGCATCAAAAGTAGCAGCTCCACAAGCGATTCGAGCTTGTTAGATCTGCTACTTTTGAATTTGAATCCTTAAAGGGGCATTCCACCCATTTTCAACATTTTACTATGTCATTAATATACCTTAGAGCTGTTGTGGGGAAATAATAAAAAAGTCCCCCCATTCTGTGTTTCCTAGAACTAGAGGTCTGAAAAAAAATCATTAACATGGTGAAACACATCTTGATGATGTCATCAAGATGCGTTTAACCATGTTAATGATTTTTTTCATACTTACAGTTCTAGGAAACACAGAATGGGGGGACTTTTTTATTATGTCCACACAACAGCTCTAAGGTATATTAATGACATAGTAAAATGTTGAAAATGGGTGGTTTTCCCCTTTAACCCATTTTGGGCAGGAACCCCTTTTGGTGTTTTAAGCATTATGTATTTTTACTTTAGCTATTGAAAAATGGCAGATCTACAAGCTCATAGCGTAGGTCTGCTATTTTTGAAAAATCGTGAAAATGTGGCACAAACCTTTGAATATATATATTCTTTCCGAGTGAACGTTTTTAACTCAAATCTTTGCTTCTGTGAGGTCCCTGCAGGAACAACATATTTTCAGATGGGGGTCCGCAACCGTATACAGATAATTCTGGGGGTCCTTGACATGAAATATTGAGCACCACTGATACAGAAACATAGTTATTTCAGAAAACCGACGTGATTTTTTAAACTTCGACGTCGGGCCTAAATGGGTTAAAGTATAACGGAATTCAACACAATCAGTTGGGTGCCACCGATATTGTCCCTTATCATTTGACCCATTTAGGCCTGACCTCAACATTTTAAAAAAATCCTTCTAAATCCTCCAGTTTTCTGAAATAAATATTTTCACGATTTTTCAAAAATAGCAGACCTACAAGCTCGTAGCGCGCCACTCGGTGGCGCGCTATGAGCTTGTAGATCTGCTATTTTTCAATAGCTAAATTATAACAATGTTTAAAACACCAAAAGGGGTTCCCGCCCAAAATGGGTTAACTGTCCTTTTGCGCAGATCACGCAAACCTCAGCAAAAAGAAAAGGACAATATCGATGGCCTCCAACTGTAGTTTTCATGCACCGTGTTATCTGGAACAAGCTTCCAGACAACTGCAGGTCTGCTGCCAATCTTAAACCTTTCATCATGTCGTTTCCTTCTCTTTCTCTCTCCTGCACTGTAATAGTATTTGTTGTTTTTGTCTGTATCTGCCTGATTCCTTCGGTCTGAGTTTGGTCTTCTAGACTACTAGTCCCTGGACCTCCGATTGCTGCTTATCCTCCACATGCTTCTTTTGTTTTTCCATCCTGTCCCATAATGTCATTTTATAATTGTGTTTCCTTTGCTTGAGGCTTTGTGTGAAAAGACATTGATTTGCCTTGTTGTTGAAAATGTGAGGCACAAATAAACCGATTGCCTGGCCTTGCAATCATGTGCTAACGCCTGCACAGGCCAGAATACATTCATAGGCCTACATTTTTAACACAGATCTTCCCTTTTTGGGCGTCCCTGGCTAATCGTTTCAGATTGGGGTCCATATAGACTCCTTATATCAGACCACGTCACCCATAAGAACCAGTATGCGCGTGCAGGCTGGCACCACATGAACCACACCGCTCATATCTTAATGCAATGGAAAAGTGGTCACTGCGCTGGGATCCACTCGTAAATTCCGGCAGAGCATTAGTCCGACAAGTGGCTTTGTGTGTGGTGTGATTGATTGATTGCCCCACCAGAGCAGATCGTGCTCGCGCAGCTGCAGCCCATCAAGCCTAATTTGTGCTCCGTCCTGCGAAGGTGTCGCGCGCAGAGAATGGCCGCGAATAGCAGTCCCTATAGCTCACCATGGTCGCATTCCGCGCCGCTAGCGGGGTGCAGTGTATACGTAGTGCGTGGAAGGAACACGATATTCCACCCAGTTCCTTTCCCCTCCATCAGGCGCCCCGGCTGGCCAGGGGGAGGCAGTATATAGACCAGGATTACTGCATGTTTTTTGTGAGGGTATACCTACCCTAGAGCAGTGGTTCCCAAAGTGGGCTCCGGGGGACCCCCAGGGGTCCTTGGGGGAGTTCCAGAGGGTCCCCAGCTAAATGACAGTTTGGAACCAAACCATTATGGGTCTGTAACTCTGAGAGTGTACAAATGGATCCAAACATTTGGTTCCATTTGTACACTCTCAGAGTTAAATTAACATTGATTGTACAATATAAATGGGGGTCCCTGAGATAGAAATGCCATTAAACGGAAGTCTGTAGACTAATATGCATGTCAAACTGGGGGTGTTTGAAATTAAACGGGTTGAGAATCACTGCTAGAGCTGTAAAAATCACACCTGTGTGAAGTAAGTGGTGCAACTCCGTGTGGGGGTCCAAGGGTGCCGGCCCGATTCCGGCGAGCCGCCCCGCGTCTGAAACGGTTGAGAAATGACAGAGTTACCGTGTGGGGGTCCCTCTACTGTACTGTACTGTACTGTACTGTACTGTACTGTACTGTACTGTCACTGTACTGTACTGGCACACCTGAAATCACCATATATACAGTTCATATGTGCGTGTGTGTTTGTGTGTGTGTTAGGTTGCGCACAGGTGGTGAAAAACAACCATGCTGTTTTCGTGCTCAGACATACCCAGGCAGCCAGCCAGGCAGGCACCCACACACATAGTGTCACTTAAGGAAGTGGTTTGCACCACTTAAAGGTATATTCAGTGATTTTACTTAATTCAAATATCACTTATTTTTTCTTTTTTTCTGGATAATCCTCCCTACTATAGAGTGTGCTGACCATATAAGGAGTTCCTACCTGTCCCCAGTGAGCCCCTGGGGTCAAAAAACCCTAGTTTCAGTTTTGGTGGCGGGTGGCAAAGCCTTCATCCAATCAGGATGAGAGGGGCCTTCCTCCAATCATGATCGACTGGGGGCGGGCCTTGGTGCACATGCTGTTGGCCTGTTGCACTTCCCCCCACTGTAGAGCGTGCATGTGCACATTTTGTTACCGGGGCGGACCGGGTGGTTTTCCAAATCACCCAAATCACTGAATGCTCCTTTAAAAATCTTCTCTCACGGGGGTCCCTGGCATTATCTCTTCAAATGGGGCTAGTTTAGTGTCAATTTGGGGGTCCTTGACGTGAAAAAGTTAGGGAACCACTGCCCTAGAAGAGGAGGACACAGGGAGAACATGCCAACTCCACACAGAAAGGCCCTTTCGCCAACCCCACCTCGACGGGTATATGGGCGCGGAGGAGAGAACACGCCCCGGGTGCCCGCATGCACAGCGTGCCCCGGCGGGGATCGAACACGGGACCTTCTATAGCTGTGGAGGTGACAGCTGTGTCACCGTGTGCCCCTGAAAGAACCATTTCAAAGCACTCTCTTTTTTTCCTGCATGCTGGGGGCGAGGAGAAGGGGGCAGAAACAGTGAGTTGTATGACAACCTCATTGCACTGCATGTGACACATCATTCAGGTAGAATAATAGGGGGCCAGGAGGTCCCTCTTTAACGGTCACACCCGTCGCTGTCGGCCATGAAACTTCGTATCTCCAACATTCTTTGTGTTTTTTCCCGCGTCACTTTGCAGTGGTGGAAAACGTTTTACTAAAGTAAAAAAGTATCAATATTGCAATGTAGAAATACTCTGTTACATTTTAAAGTCCGGAATTCAAATGTACTTTTAGTACTTGAGGGTACACAATAATTGGCATCAAAATGTAGCCTATATATATACTTAAAGTACCAAAAGTAGAAAGCGGCTCATTATTCAGAATGTTCCATTTCACACGTTTTCAAAGCCGATCTACAAGCTCACAATGCGTCGCATCGCGATGCATTGTGAGCTTTTAGATCGGGTATTTTCAAATGGCTGAAATTTATAACGGGGCCGAAGTGGTGAATGTATATGTTTTGTAGCCTATTCATAATCAAAATCTACAAAGTAACTAAGTTTTCAAATAAATGTAGTAGTAGGAGTAGAAGTAAAAGTATTATAAATTGGAAATACTCAAGTACCTCGAAATTGTACTTAAGTACAGTAGTTAAGTAAATGTACTTAACGTTACTTTCCACCACTGGTCATTTTTGTGTGTCAAGTGTCAAGTGAAATAAGTGAAAATAGCAGATCTACAAGCTCACATTCCGCCACGAAGCGACACATTGTGAGCTTGTAGATCTGCTGTTCCTTGAAAAGTAACGGTCTTGGGCATGTAGAAGGTCACCACTTGGCAGCGACGACATGATGGTAGGGACAAACGATGTCAACACCTGTTGTGGCCACTTCCCCACTGACACACATGTCCTTTAATGCACGCACGCGCCCACACACACGCACGCACGCACACACGCACACAAGCAAGCACGCGCGTGCTGGCATCATGGCATTTAACATTCATCGGCGTGCAGACGGGGCCAGACAGGTGCTGTCATGAATCTAAACGGGTCTATCGCCCCCTTATCGCTCCTCCACGCCTGCACACATTTCTATGCGTAGTGCCGTCTAATCCGTCCATGCATACGGTGTAAGTGCATGCATACATGTATATCTGAGTGTCTCCCCGCGGTGTGTGTGTGTGAGAGAGAGTGTGTGTGTGTGTGTGTCGTGTGTGTGTGTGTGAGTGTGTGCACGTATTGCGACGGCATAAATCACTGGCGCTGCACGGGAGCATAGAGCTGCTCTCTCCATCTGTCTCTGTCTGCCGTGGTGAGCTACTGTATTTTACAACCCTGATAGGAGGGAGGGAGGGAGGACAGTGCTGCAAAGTAACTAAGTATACATTAAGTAACGACGTGCATTCAGTGCTGCAAAGTAACTGACATTCACTAAAGCAGTGGTTCCCAACGTTTTATGTCAAGGACCCCCAAATTGAGCCAGCGGAACCCCCCCCCCCCCCCCTCCCCCCGCATTTGAAAATATATGCCAAGGACCCCCATATAAGAGAATATTTTACGGCTCTTGCAGTGATTTGCAGCGTTTTTCATTTCAGGGACCCCCCCGGTTTGAACTGAATTTAGGCTACGGTCGCCCATTTCTATCTCTGCATGGGACCCCAATGCATATTGTAAAATCAAAGTCAATTTAACTCTGAGAGTTAACGGTCCATTTGGTTCCATTTTCCACCCATCTTCAGATGGTCCTCACTATTGCTGATGATAATTTGGTAAAAGAAAATGGGTCTTCTTCTTGGTCTGTGTCTCAGAATCGATGGAGAATCCAAGCTAATAGAAACTGCAGGATTTCTATTCCTGGAAAGTTAGCATGCTTATAATGAGAGCCATTGTTCTGGTTTAACTCGTATTTGAAAATCAAAAACACGCCTGATGATGTCACTGGTATAGGCGAGTTTCTGAACTGTCCACAGACCACAGCCCTATATAAGACATAGACAAAGTTGACCATTATCATCATAGATATAACTTCATAGACTTGTTTGACAGCACTATATATCATTAGTCTTGTGTTATTAATGGTTTATCTTCCACTATCTTTATCTTTAACCAGTTACACCAATCAATAATGTTGTATTACTGTTTGTCTCCAAAGTCTCTTTGCTCACAAAGCGTTGCAACGCAGTGAATGTTCAGCCCCAGAATATATAGGCTTCAAGTGGTAACCGGAATGCTCGTCTTAAAACACGCTCTCCTTTTCTTGTATTCTAGGCATATGGTAGTTTTACTGAGGTGTAGTTTAAGAATAGCCGGCTTAGGTTTTGGCACTGTTTTACTGAGGTTAAGTTTAGGAATAGGCTTAGGTTTTGGCACTGTTTTACTGAGGTTAAGTTTAGGAATAGGCTTAGGTTTTGGCACTGTCTTACTGAGGTTAAGTTTAGGAATAGGCTTAGGTTTTGCCACTGTTTTACTGAGGGTAAGGTTAGGAATAGGCTTAGGTTTTGCCACTGTCTTACTGAGGTTAAGTTTAGGAATAGGCTTAGGTTTTGGCACTGTTTTACTGAGGTTAAGGTTAGGAATAGGCTTAGGTTTTGCCACTGTCTTACTGAGGTTAAGTTTAGGAATAGGCTTAGGTTTTGCCACTGTCTTACTGAGGGTAAGGTTAGGAATAAGGTTAGGTTTAACCGTTTAGGCACAGTTTACTGAGGTTATGTTTAGGAATACAAGGCTGAGAGGCATAATAGACGCCACAGCTAATGTGTGTCTATTAATAACTACTACGTCCTTGATTAGCACTCTATGATCTACAGTACCTGCAGCTCATTAAAGCCTGTGATTCTCTCTGGATAAGAATGTGTTGACAATCACCTTCAGCCTGTGTAGGGCATGTCTCTACCCCCCCCCCCCCCCCCCCCCCCCCATGTTTCAACAGGGGTCCGGGACCCCTAGTGGGTCCTCAGAGTTAGTACAGCGGGGCCCAGTGTTGTTTTCGTCGACTAAAACTAAGGCGAAAAATGTTCGTCGACTACCTTTTTTCACAGATACTGTAGTGTAGCGACATTTTCCCCTCACTCAAAAGTTCTACATCTCCATCCTTACAGATACTTGTGTGTACATTGTCAGAATATCTCCCCGCAGCATATCCATCGGTGAGTGCTTTACTTGATATATCGTGCACAAAAGTGCACACACTGAGATGCTCATGATGTGTCCTTTCCTCAGTATGTACTGCATCTACTGTCACTGTGGCATAACTGTGAAATGCAGTCTGCTTCTAAACAGAATAGTGTACAGAAAGAGTTTGTGAGAATAGAATCGTAACTGGCAGCTACACATGAAGCATGTCTTTGACCAAGAGATGAGAGTGAAAAGTACAGTACACTCTTAAAAAAGTCCGTCGTCTGATGGGAATGTCCCTTATATATGTGATTGGATCGTTCCCAATTCCAGAAAAGCCATAGAGCGAAGCCTATGAGCAAAGGGAATGTCCCCATCTTTTGCGGACATGCGCACATTGGTGTCAAAAAAGTAGTAGAGTCCGCCATTACAAAATCTCTCCGCACTGGTTTAGAAACAACAGGACAGGGCAGGCTGCATGTGTTAACTTTGGAGTGACTGGAACCTCACGCTTCTTTTGGTAAACACGTTTGGTTGGTACGTTAATTACATTAGTTACATTTACAATACATTTATTTATTTTATTATTACATCTCTGGCAGTGTTTGTGTGTAACTTCTGGCCCCAGTTGGCACAAGTGCCCAGTTTTCCCGCGGCAAAAGTTGGGCAAATAAGTGTTTTATTAAAAAAAAAAGATAGGTTAAGATTATATTTAGATAGCATTTATTATATTTGCGGGTTTGTGTCGCGTCCGTTCTTGAATGACACCAGTGCTATAGCTCTGGGGGTGAGTGGAGGGTCCATTGTGGCCGGCTTAGCTTCTGCGCTAGCCCGCTAGCTTCCTTTCCTTCCCCCTCAAAGCTGTTCGCTACCCGGAGCTATTGTTAGCTAGCTAACAATAGCTAGCTAGCTAACAATAGCTAAATAATAATAATTTGCGCCAAGGAAGCCAAGTAGTTTCCCCACCTCAAAGACTTGGCTTACCAACAGACCTTATATAACAGTTAGCTGTTAGCTACCGGAGCTATTGTTAGCTAGCTAGTGCCCAGTTAGCTAACAATAGCTCAATAATAATAATAGCTCAATTTGCGCCAAGGAAGCCAAGTTGTTTCCCCACCTCAAAGACTTGGCTTACCAACAGACCTTATATAACCGATATCTTATATTATATTTGCGTGTGTGTGTTGTCTGTGTGTGTGCTTTAATGGCATATTAGGTTGTGCTTTAGCTTCCCTCGCTAGGCTAGGCCGCTAGCCAAGACTGCAGCATTTACCCCTCAATGCTAGCTTTTGGTTAGCTTTATGTGTGGTGTTCACAGTTGGATGGATAATGCTAGAACGTGTCCGGTGGTGGGTTAGCTCCCGCTGCTAGGCCGCTAGCCTAGACAGCCAGCCTCAATGCTATAGTTTAGATTGGTGTGTTGTGTACAGAAACGTATAGGCTACGTGCTAAATATTGAATTCGGGTTTAGTTGATTAGTGTGGTTTGTAAAACGAGTGGCTAGGTTATGGCCAGGCTGGAAAACATGTTGACTGTTAAATGATTAAATGTGGTCATAGATATTATTCAATAGCCTTGCTGTTCATGTTACAGAAGTAGACTTGGAACTGTAGTGTCTGTACAATTTAAGTGCTAATTAAATGTTTGCAGCACAATATACAGTACTAGAGTAGTTCATTTTTTATATTTTTTTCCCAAGATGCTCTTTTGAAACACTTTCAGTTATCAGTATCATTACTACTATTATTAAATATTTGGAGGGGACTTTGTAGCTATTTGGATCAAATTTAGCCTCAAAAGAGCATATTGGGGGGGGGAAATAGAAATAACTACTCGTGTTGTGTCCGCTGGCAGATGGGGCCACCTCTGATTATTTTCTGATTGTCTTATCTTTCACCTCATCAACATGTTGGCTTGTAATATTTGTGGCTTTAACTGTGTATCTTCGGCAGATTACCTGAAACACTGCAGATCACACAGGAATATGAATAATGTGTTTTTTTCATGTGGCCATAAGGATTGTGGACGCAGGTTCTCCAGTTACAATAGCTTTGCTGTTCATATGTCACGAACACATCCAGATACAAAGAGCAGACAAACATGGAACCGTAATGTGTCAGTACAGTTAAAGTGTTCATTTAATTTCTGCAGCAGTGAATATGGAGAGCTTAAAAGTCTTGTGTCTCACTTGAGTGGTCACATATCTGAGGGTCTGACTGTAACGTGTCCCTTTGATGGATGTTCCACAACGTGTAATGTAAAGTCGTCTTTTTCATCTCATATTTCGAGGCATCATAAAGGGTGGGATGTTACCAAGATAGCTCCTGTTCATTTATGTGAAGTTGCAGACCATGTATTGCCAGGAGAAGGATCAAATGTTGTACAGGCGGAAGTAATTGTTGACGATGCAGAACACGTTGACAATTTGAGTGATCAAGTGAAAGACGGCTACACAGAGAGTTTAGCTCAGTTTTTCTTAGGATTGCAGGCAAAGTATTTAGTTCCAGCCTCCACAATTACTGAGATAGCAACTGAGATGAAAACATTAAATGCTATTCATCAAGAATATACTATGGATGTGTTAGCGCGTGAGCTTGAACAGTATGACGTTCCAAGAGCGACATTCACATGTCTTGGAAAGAGTGCATACGAGCAGAGCCCTATCCACAAGGCATTGAATGAAAATGGTCCTTTAACTACACACCACAGAAGGCTGCAATATTACAAGGCCCACTATAATTATGTTCAGCCTCTTGAAGTCAGTCTTGGGTACAAAGAGGGGCAGCAGAGGCACTACCATTACATTCCTATTTTGGAAAGCCTCGGAGCAATTCTGAAACAGCAAGGTGCAGCTCAATTCAATAATCCTCATGTGGAACTGGAAGATGATATCCTCTGTGATGTTACTGATGGGTGGGCCTTTAAATCAAATGCCATGTTTTCATCAGACACAGACACTTTAAAGGTCCTCTTATTCCAGGATGCGTTTGAGGTAGCGAATCCACTTGGATCTGCCAAGACAAAGCACAAAGTATTAGCTGTCTACTATACCTTGGCCAATTTCCCTCCATGCCAGCGGTCAACTATTGATCAAATACAGTTGGCACTACTCTGCCTAGAGAAAGACCAAAAATATTTTGGAGTCAATGAGATTTTCAGTAAGCTTGTGTCAGACTTGTGTAAGCTGGAGGAAAACGGCATACCTTTTAATGGACAGATGTATAAAGGTACTGTTGCATGCATACTGGGAGATAACCTGGGCTCCCACATGATTGGTGGTTTTACAGAGAATTTCAGCTCTGCTGAATATTTCTGTAGATACTGTCTAGCGACAAGAGATGAATTTCGGTCTAACCCTCTCACAGTTTTCACTCATAGAAATCCGGCTAATTATAATGAGACAGTGCAGTTTCTGGAAAGTCACCCTGAGGTCCCAATGCATCATGGTATTAAAGGTGACAGTGTTTTCAACAAACTGTCTAACTTTCACGTATGTCAGCCAGGATTGCCACCCTGTCTTGCACATGATCTGTTTGAAGGTGTGGTTGACTTTGATTTAGCTATGTGTTTGCAATTCTTAATCAAAAAAGAAAAGTGGTTCAGTTATGGGGTCCTTAATAATAGACTCAAATCATTTACTGGTGAAAGCAAAAACAAGCTATATGCTATTAACATTACAGGAGCAAAGATTGGTGGCCAGGCAGCCCAAAACAGGTGGCTTTTGAGATTCTTGCCGATTTTACTGCATAACAGAATTAAAGATGCCGACAATGCAATATGGGGCATGGTACTTCTCCTGAGGGAGCTAGTTGAATATGTCTGTGCACCTCGCCTTTCAGAGCCACAGATTGCTTATATGAAGGGGCAGATCCAAGACTATGTTGAAATGAGGAAAGAGTTATTCCCACTAGTAAGACTTAGACCGAAGCATCACTATCTGCTTCACTATGCTGACTTGAGTTTACATTTTGGCCCACTCATACATACTTGGACCATGCGTTTTGAATCTAAGCATTCATATTTTAAAAGATGTATCAGGTCATCTAAAAACTTCAAAAATGTAACCAAGTCACTTGCTGATAGACATCAGTTGTTTCAGGCTTATCAGGCTTGTGGTAGTTTATTTAGCCCCCAGGTTCAAGTTTCAGACTCCACCAAGTTCTATCCTGAGCTGTATGATCGAAGCATAAGGACAGCAGTTGACGAATTCGGAATTAACTCGAGTAACGCAGTTGTCACAGAGAAGGTCCAGGTTAAAGGCACGTCATATGAAAATGGTATGCTTGTTGTACTGAGATATACTAAAGGACAACTACAGTTGGGACAAATAGCGAGCATTATTATTAAAAATGAAACCACTGTCCTACTTTTGCTACGGGGGAAAACGGCCAGCTGGGTTCCTGAGCTTGGAGTCTATGAAGTTGATGAAAATGTTTCTGATTTGTTCAGCTGTCAAAATCTGGAAAAAATTACAGAATATTATCCACTTTCTTCATACCAGAGAGGTGGGAGGTTGCTCATTCCTCTGAAACACATGCCAACATGGAGCCTGTAAAACAGTTGGTTAAGAAAGCCATGCCATCACTTAGTAGTGATAAGATGGATGCACTCCTGGCCAGGTTAGAGGAATTAGGAGTTGCAGCTGTGGATGACCTCATCGATGTGCAAGCCTCGGACCTTGAGAACACTCTGTCTGTCATTCAGTGCAGAAGACTCGTCCGTGCTTTCCAAACTGGTAAGTTTTTCTTCTGCACACATTAGTACACATAGGCTACAAAATTGATGTCTGTATAATCTAGTATTTTGCAAACTTTAATTTAAGAACCCCATACGGTGTCCAAATTAAACCAAATGGATTCCATTTGTACACATTCAGAGTTGTGGGTCCATTTGGTTTGGGTCCACACTGATTTACAGACCTGCATGTAAGGTCATTTGGTTCCATATTATGTAGGCCTACAGTTACAGACCTGTAAGGGTCCATTTGGTTCCATGTGTACACTCAAAGTTACAGACCTGTAAGGGTCCATTTGGTTCCATGTGTACACTCTCTGAGTGCAAATGGACCCTTACAGGTCTGTACATGTAAAGGGTCCATTTGGTTCTATTTGTACACAAATGGCAAATTCACACTTTGTTGGTTTGTGACACATTCTGTGTTATGTTTTCTTAATTTAATGCAATTCTCAATGTCCGGTCTGAGGAGCACTATTGGTCCAAATTAACCTTTTTTGCCTTTAACTCTGACCCTTAGACCTTTAACCCATTTAGACCTGAGCACGTGTCTGTGTCACCGTATAGCTTTTAACCATTATTTTAAACTTTAGGTGTTGGGAAAATAGCAGATCTACAAGCTCATAGTGCGGCCCTGAGTGCCGCGCTACGAGCTTGTAGATTTGCTATTTTGAAAAGTTGTGAAAACGTGTGTAAATCTTTGAATATATGTATTCTTTCACAGCAAACGGTTTTAACTCTTATTTGATTCTGGGGGGGTCCCTGGAACAACACATTTTCAGATGGGGGTCCACGGTCAAATACAGATAGTTCTGTGGGTCCTTAACATGAAACAGTTTTAGCACCACTGATATGTTTTTCAGAAAACTGTCAGGATTTGGAAGACATTTTGTAGAATCTGGGCTCAGGTCTTAATTGGTTAATGGCCCATTTGTGCCCCTGGTGTTCCCCAACCGGACTCTGAGAACCAGCATATTAATGGTAATATTGATGAGGTGGTTATGTTATCCATAGATTCACAAGCTTCAACACCCTTCACAAGCGGCCCAACATCTGTACCTCTGCCACAGAGAGACCTGCCAGTCCTGCCCCCAACACCACCTGAGACGACAACACCAGCAGGCTCCCCATCCTGTCAGACATATTCTGTGCCATGGCACAAAATGCCCTCCACAGTCATGGAGTCCTTCACTTCAAAGAAATGGGTACCGACGAAGAAAAGACATGACATGATTCGGTTGCTTGTGGATGATATCGTCTGTACACATCATGGACAGAGACCTAGCAGAGCACAGCTGCGGGATGTCGCCCAGCAGATGATTGATAAATATCCTCTCTCCTTCCAAGAGACAGAGCCCTTTGGAAATAAGCCGTTTGCGTCAGACGGTTGTTCAGTTCTCTTTCAACAGCTAGAAAACAGTTGAAAATATGAAGAGAGATCCAACCTCCGGGATGAGGCCAGCCGAGGGTGACACTCCAAGAAGGAAAAGGTCCAGATACTCTGATCGTTACGGATGTGTGGAGTGGCAGCCTGCTGTTGAGGGACCCGAGTGTAGAGCAGCCCTGCAGTCTAAACAAGAGGAATTGAAAAGTGCCTTCAGAACCCATGATCGCCACCAGGTAAGGCTGCAACCATCCATTATTTAATTGGTGATTATTGTGTAACTATGGATTACCTTTTGGTTAATGGAGTAATTGAGAAGTCATTTATAAAGTTCACAATGGGGAAACATGAGCTTATAGATCGGAGATATATGTGTTTGTGTGTTTATAAAACAATCTATTGGATTTCTTCTATTTTTAGGAGTCATCTGTTAGAAAATTGATGACTGAAACGTATCCCATCCAGCGTGAAGCCATAAACGATGGAACATGTGTCCTGGTAAGGGTCTGTGTATGATGATGAATATCGTATCGTGATATTCACAGATATTGTATATGTTTGCAATACCTTAATTTATACTTCTGTAGAATGATGGCTTTGTTGAACAATAACCTTAAAAAACACATGAAATAATATCATGTATCGTGATAATGCTAGAAAAAATATCGTGATATTGTATTTTTCCATATCGCCCACCCCTATGTCAAGGTCATGAAGGAAGAGTGGCCATTCTTATTTGAAGCTCCTCACCTGTTTGAACACGCATCTCAACTCCTTGGCTTTCCGGTACTCAACAAGCTGGCAGAGGAACTTTCCGGCAAAGAATCGGGCATCAACAACTTCCTCGACTCCAAAGGTAAATTACCCCCCACCCCACCCCTGTTTCCCCAATATACATTTATTGCTACTAGTGTTGAATATGTATTTTCTATTGTATGTCATCCTATTCACTAATATCTTTGCTTATGTGGTAGTCTCACGTTGCCAAACTGTAGCCTCTTGCAATTTCCAAATGCTTCCCTCATACAGTCTGGAGCCACGGAAGTTCTATCATGATTAAAATATAAAGCGGAAGTGGAGCCTCCTCCCCACTTCCGTTTCGTCTTTACAGTTTACACTTTTGAGCACCACAGATATAGAAACATGTTGTATTCTGTATAATTGGTATGAACTGTTAATAAAGTATTCAATCAATCATAGGATTGAAGCTGGGTGATGGTCCAGTGGAGCTGATCAAAGGCATTGCTAGATACTTAAAGGAAAACCCTGATCGCCTCTTCTTCCAAAATGAGGTAAGTGTTATGGATTGTAAACCCCAGGAAATTATCTCAACATAATTATCTATATCCAGTGGTGGTAGAAATACTCAACCACAGTACTTGAGTCAACGTATAGATAGTGATACTATACGTATCATAGTTGATCCACTTTGCACTGCTGGTACTCTAAGTCTAACCCATTTAGACTGAGAACAAATTGTGGGGTTGTCAAACTTGTCACATGTACATACTGCAACATAATTATATTGTAATGTGTGAATCATAGAAAATATTGAGAATCCCTGTAATATTTCTATGCTTAGTCGTTACCTCTGATTCAGACACTGTTTGTGTACATTGGAAACGTAAAATCATCAAATGCATGTGTGTATCTTCATCTTATTTTTCTCCTCAGGACTCCAACGATGTTGATCTCCCATGTACCCCATGCATCCTACTCAGAGGTTAGTAGTTATCCCAGCAAGCTTGGTATATATGCTCCATTTGTTTTTAGTTTTCCTGCTAAGACAATTTGTTGTGATGAAAAGGTATATGCAGATTAGGGGCAACATCTTTAAATTATGTACAATTGTATGTACAAGTCTGAGAAACAAAATGTTGAATAGCGTTTCAAAGTATTTTTTGCTTGTTCTTACCAAAAACTACTAATTACCAGAAATCACAGCAATTATTCTATTTTTCTTTTGTGCGTGGGTGTGTGATTTCTTAAATTAATTTCGTTTTTTGTGATAATCTGTTTAAGGTGACCAGCAATTCAATATGGCTGTGGATCAGGTCATTGTAAATGACCACATCACCTCCCCTGTTGCGGCCCTCGCCTATGCTTTCTCCCTGTTCTATGTCTGCAACATCGAGTACCCGAAGGAGATGGCGTTGACGCTGGAGTTTGTGCAAAGGTAAGCAACACATGGTTTTGTAATGTTTATAGCTGGGCTATTTGAATTCTTGTCTGTCATAATGCGTCACAACACAATGTGAGCTTGTAGATCTGCTATTTTGGCTCTGCAAGGCTTACTTGTGCAGAGTTCCAGTTGATTACAAACATAACCTGCCAAAAACATTCTAAGTCCATGTTCAACAGGTCAAGATATTTATCTACATGATGAAAATGCTAAATGGTGCTTTTATATACAGACCTGCACACAGGCGCTACGCCAGTGCGCATGCGTCGTCAAAATTAATTCTGCGCTGTCAATCAGAGCGCTGGGAAGCGCTTCTGCGTACCGCCTGCTGGGGCCGCCTAGAATGATTATTATGGCCAGAATACTAGTACAATCTGTAGCGAGAGCATTTCCCACCGACTGCCACTCAAAGTACGTCTTGCACAAGTGCACTGGCCATTTTTACAAGTTGTAAAAGGGGATGCTTTGGATGCTTTGCACTCTTCCCATTCGCCGCTGTGCTTATGTTTTTTTTCCGGGTGCTGGAGCAAGTTGCTCGTTTGCGATGCCGTCTCACACAGCCTAGGCACCGGCCACTGACTTTTTACGGGTACAGGTTTTAGTTCCGACAGTGGGAAGAGTGCAAAGCATTGCGGACTGGCACTGCTGCTGCAGCCTGCACAACATGAAGCGTATCAACATGACAACACTGTGTCCCGACATACTGTCCCTTATTATCGTAAAGTCTGGGAAGTGTACACTGTTTGTTTTTGCACCGAGGAGCCATGTGTGTCTAACTGTCTGAGTCTGACTGTACGTTGCCTCGGTAAAAACAAAAGGGAAGCCTGATGTATGCTTCGCCGTGTATGTTAAACAAATAGCTGATCTGCAAGCTCACAACGTGTCTCCTCCGCAAGACCGCAACACGTTGTGAGCTAGTAGATCGGCTATTTAAATATATATATATATTTTTTTTTTAAGTACCTAAATATTGCTTTGATGCTCATATTATCCTTAGGAAGTATTAAGTTGTTTTTATTAGAATATGCATTTAGGGCTGGACCACACATGGACCTAGCTGCAATTTGCAACTCTAGATTCTTTTTAATAATGGTATGAATCTAGAGTTGCAATACCCTCCATTGACTCCCCAGTCCCCACCTATCCAATAAATATAGTTTTTCTATAAGTTATTATATTCATGCATCCCTCTATTATCCATCCGGCGAGACGGGTCGCCGCATTTTGGAGAGCCAAGTAACTTCTCCAGGTGCTCCTCTGAGTACTAGACCAAAAAAGTTGTGTGCAGCCCTGTTTATATAGAGCTTTTATCCAACTCGCTTTACATTACATCCACACACACATTCATACACCATTACATTCACCCATGATGGCCGAGGAAACCATGCAAGGCACCATCCTGCTCATTGAGAGCAATTAGGGGTTCATCAGAGTCTTACTCAAGGACACTTTGACACTAACTCTGGGGGAGCCCACAGGATCGAACTGGGAACCTCGCCGTTCCCATCCAGCTGCTCTACTGGCCACTCTACCCCTGAGCCAATATCCCAAATTAAACAAATAAAGTTGCCCTTCATTACCAGTACAATTTTTACATCATTCAAGCTAAGGGCTGCAAATCCCAACCAAAGATCTATCCTATGTTGCCACCTCGTGGTCACTATTTGACATGCATACTTGTCAAAGCCCAAATTGGTCATAGTCCAGTACAATGTCTATTTCTTCCAGTTCCTTGCATATTGCTCTGCCCTTAGCCTAAGAGAGGTCAAGTTTTCCATATTGTATCTCATTGTCTACTTGGCACATTTTGTGCCAAGGACCACCATCAACTAACTAAAGTATCTCAACTGTGTCTGTTACTCTTTACTTCAGTTTCATCTATTTTATGTGTAGCTAAGATTTCTTCTGTTTCCTTAGAGTTTTCTTCGGAATCAATCCAGACAGAGGGTCCAAGGCAGAACAGCAGGGGAAAAAACGGCACATTCCGGCAAGACTGTCAAAGTTTGTGTCTCAACTGAAGGATTTCCAATGGAGCATTTGAGGTTTTTGGACTGTACACACACACACACACACACACACCACATTACCTCACCTACTGTCTGACAAAGGACAGTTAGTCTGATGGAGCAATGTTTTGTGATTCAAGACTGTCAAAGTTTGTGACTCAATGAAGGACTTCGTATGGAACATGTGAGGTTTTTGGACTGCGTGTACCCACACGCACAACCACACACACACACACACACACACACTACCTCTTGTATGTCAGACTGCCAGTCTGTAACAATGTTTTTCTCAAGGTGAGAATGCAACAGCATTGCTGTTTATTTAGTTTTGAAATGGAAATGTGTATGGCACTAAGGGGGCATAGGGGTGAAGTACCTGCCCCCCCAAACAGAACTTAACTATTATCTATCTCAGAATGTTAGTCTGATGTTTGAGTATTCTAAAGGTGAGAAATGCCTATTTTGGTGCACTAAGCTGTGTAGTTGATTGCTGTATTGATATGTTTTATTGTGTTTTGAAATCATTGGAGGGTGATATTTGTCACTGCATGTTCTCCTGCATCGCCCATCAGTGGGGAATGAGTGGGGAGGTGTAGGACACTTTCTACATCGTCCTGGAGGGGACTCCTCATTCCCCACTGAACGGGTGAGTCAGTAGTTTGAAAGCTGTGACAAAGGACATGTATTTTATTGTGTTTTGAAAAATTTGGGGAGGGTGATATTTGTCACTGCATCTTCTCCTACAGGCTGGGGCAACGCCCGTCTGTGGGGAATGATGAGTGGGAGGTGTAGGACACTTTCTACATCCTCCTGGAGTGGACTCCTCATTCCCCACTGACGGGTGAGTCAGTAGTTTGAAGGCAGTGGCAAACGATCCCTGTACAAGTTTTAAGAGAAATGTGTTACATTTCAGAAAGCTCTTAAAAAAATGTATGGCACTTAGGTGGCGCAGGGGTTAAGTACCTGTCCAAATGTAGTTCAAATCCCCCATGTTCAGGGGAGGGAAGTTGGGTGGGGAGGGTGATATTTGTCACTGCATCTTCTCCTACAGGCTGGGGCAACGCCCGTCGGTGGGGAATGAGGAGTGGGAGGTGTAGGACACTTTCTACATCCTCCTGGAGGGGACTCCTCATTCCCCACTGGCGGGTGAGTCAGTAGTTTGAAGGCAGTGGCAAACGATCCCTGTACAAGTTTTAAGAGAAATGTGTTACAGTTGAATGTATATTTTTATTATATGGAAATGTCTATAAAAGTAAACACATTACCCGCCCAGGACCTCACGCCAAAGGGTATTTTATAGTGTTTATGATCGTGATGCCAACAGTCACAAGTGTAGGCTTTTCAAAACGTAAAACTGCGTATATCTTTTCTACGTCCGAGCATAGACATGGTAACGCCCTGCCTGCCGGATAGTCTGCTGCGTGAGGTTACTCCGTGGTGGGAAATAAATAATACGATATATAATACAAGAGAATGGCAGCTTGGCACGCGTGACAGTAACTTTTATTTTTGCAGAAGAGGCAAACTAATATTGTTTATGCCGTTGGCCTGTTTATTTGTATACATCTGTAAACTCTAAACATTATTGTACTGTAAAAAGGTCTCTTTTACCTTTTTTTTTTTTTTTAGTATTAGAACACAGCCAAATCAAATGATAGTACATAGGCCTACGTGTTCAATTATTCAATCAAAGTAAACGGCACAAACTATTAGTTTGCCTCTTCTACAAAAATTAAAGTTACAAGTTACTGTCGCGTGTTGCCATTCTCTTTTACTTGTATTATTTCCCACCACGGAGTACCCTTGCATCTGAGGACATTCAAGACAGGCGTTACCATGTCTATGCTCGGACGTAGAATAGATATACGCCGTAAAACAGGGGAAATCCTTTCCTGTATGAGGTGAATTCATTAATCCTGGCGGTTAATGTGTTGTCTGGGTGCTTTGGGCATGTTTAAAAAAAGAAAAAGAAATGTTTAATTGCACTTTAATGTTAAAGAAAAAATGTTTAATTGCACTGTTCACACTGAAGAAAAGAAATACAAATAAACATGTTATATTTGTATATTTGTGGTTTAATCAGATTGATGTCCGTAAATTGTACAAAGAATATCCTATGTAAATGTACATCATTTTCTATTTTCGGATTAACGTAAGTGTCCGTAAAAGGACAGAATTGTCCGTTAAAAAGACCAGACTAAGTTCCATAACAGTACAGATTTGTCCGTAAAAAGACCAGACTAAGTTCCATAACAGTACAGAATTGTCTGTAAAAAGACCAGACTAAGTTCCATAACAGTACAGATTTGTCCGTAAAAAGACCAGACTAAGTTCCATAACAGTACAGAATTGTCTGTAAAAAGACCAGACTAAGTTCCATAACAGTACAGATTTGTCCGTAAAAAGACCAGACTAAGTTCCATAACAGTACAGAATTGTCTGTAAAAAGACCAGACTAAGTTCCATAACAGTACAGATTTGTCCGTAAAAAGACCAGACTAAGTTCCATAAAAGTACAGAATTGTCTGTAAAAAGACCAGACTAAGTTCCATAACAGTACAGATTTGTCCGTAAAAAGACCAGACTAAGTTCCATAACAGTACAGAATTGTCCGTAAAAAGACCAGACTAAGTTCCATAACAGTACAGAATTGTCCGTAAAAAGACCAGACTAAGTTCCATAACAGTACAGAATTGTCCGTAAAAAGACCAGACTAAGTTCCATAACAGTACAGAATTGTCCGTAAAAAGACCAGACTAAGTTCCATAACAGTACAGAATTGTCCGTAAAAAGACCAGACTAAGTTCCATAACAGTACAGAATTGTCCGTAAAAAGACCAGACTAAGTTCCATAACAGTACAGACTTGTCCGTAAAAAGACCAGACTAAGTATTGTAAAAGTACAGAATTTTCCTCAAATGTCCGTAAAAGGAACTGACTAAATACTGTAAAAAGACAGAATCTTCCGTTTTAGGATGACGGAAGTGTCCGTGAAAGGAACAGACTTAGTCCTGTGAAAGTACGAAATGATCCGTTATAGGGTTGACGGAAGTGTCCGTAGACTAACGGTACAATGCATTGGCAGCAAATTACCGGAACATTTCGCCGTTTTTTAACGGATAATTTTTTTACAGTGTATACACTACAGTACTGCGCGTGCACGCACGCACGCACGCACGCACGCACGCACGCTCGCACGCACGCACGCACGTTTGTATTACCATAGTTGTCGTGAGGACAACATCAACATTTCAGCTTTTTTCGGCACTCCCCACACTATAACTGTCAGGCATAACTCCTATCCCAAACCTAACCTCTAAAATGTCGAATGCTCATCCCGAATCTTTTAACTAAGCCTATAACTCTAAGAAAGAAGATCTATAAAAACCATAAAGCAGCCGTTTCTCTAGTCAGGAGCATATGGGCCTCACAATTGTTTTCCAGTGGTGTAAAGTACATTTAGTAAACTTAGTTTGTTTGAGTATTTCCAATTTCCAATACTTTTACTTCTACTCCGCTATCTTGGAGGCAAATATTGGACTTTTACTTCACTACATTTATTTGAAAACTTAGTTAAAGATTCGTTTTTTGGCTTTTGTGCCTTTATTGATAGTTACAGTGAAGACGGACAGGACAGAGGGAGGGAGGGAGAGACAGAGGGACAGAGGGAGGACAGGACAGTGAAGACGGACAGGACAGAGGGAGGGAGAGACATGACAGGACAGGACAGAGACGGACAGGACAGAGGGAGGGAGAGACAGGACAGAGGGAGGGAGAGACATGAGACATGAGACGGACAGGACAGAGGGAGGGAGAGACATGCATGAGACGGACAGGACAGAGGGACATAAGACGGACAGGACAGAGGGAGGGAGAGACATGCATGCAGCAAAGGGTCGTCATGAACGGGACTCGAACATGCGACACGAGTAAAACAATCGAGTATACTTTTTCCACCACTGTTGGCCCTACAGTGCAAACACAAACGCACAGGTGCACTCTGAGCCGTAACAAGGACGGACGGACGGACGGACGGACGGACGGACGGACGGGGTGGGGGCAGCGTGCATGCTGCCCTCCCTTGGAAGGGGTCGGTCATGCTTGGGCGACTGTTAACCCGTTTTGACCTGAGGCAGATAAAAAAAAAATAATAATAAAAAAAAACACCTTCTAAATCCTGAGTCCTGAAGTTATCTGGAAAAACGTCAAATATGTAAAAAAGGTTTAAAAAAAAGAAGGAAAAAAAAGAAAAAAAGGATGTTGCTATATACTGTACAATACATAACTACCCCAAAAGTGGTTCCCGGATTGAAAGGTCCACCACTGCAGAGAGCCACTGCTTTCCAAGGCATTATCATGGGCCTCTTGTACATAGGTCTTCATGGGTTAAGGTGGAGAGCCACTCCTCACAAACAGCCCATGTCGCACAAAGATGTGCTTCTGGGCTGTGAGATTACTTCAAGCATGGCAATCTCTCCCTCTCTCTCTCTCTCCCCTCGCTTGGAAGCCTTTTTGGGGTGGCTTATAGAGGACCACGCTATGAAGCAGTGAGCGACACGCACGCACGCACGCACGTCATGTACATGCACAGTGTGCACGGATGTTGTAAACCCCACAATTGGAAACTCAACCCAGCAAAGCAGGGACCAGTGCAACTTGATTGTGGTCCTATCCCATCCAGCTCAGTCATTTGATGGGGATTATGTTTGAGGCAGGCGGGCCTGCTTGTGATGAGAGAGAGAGACAGAGAGAGAGAGAGAGGGAGAGGGATGACATGCTACAAAAGTCATGAGACTTTAAGGTCTGTGTGTGTGTGTGTGTGTGTGTGTGTGTGTGTGTGTGTGTGTGTGTGTGTGTGTGTGTGTGTGTGTGTGTGTGTGTGTGTGTGTGTGTGTGTGTGTGTGTGTGTGTGCGCGCGCGCGCGTGGCACACAAGCTTATACGATTTGGTCGCTGTTGGGCAGGAACCGTGTACTTCTAAACCTGTTACTTTTCAGGGAAAAATAACTGGTGTTCCATGGGATCCAATGTACAGTAGTTAGATACTATACTGTACAAGGCATGCTCTTGTTAATGCTTTTCATATTGAATAATTAGAAAACCATGATCATCTTCGAAATGTTTCAGGAACAGCAAAAACATTGTGCGTTGTGAACGTAGATCGGCTATTTGCGCTACTTTTGTGTGCCAATCAAGTACGACAAAGTACGGTTAATACATCGTAAAAAAAAAAAGCTTAAATATGGAGATACAGTACAAGGATTTGTAGCTTTGGAGGTTGCAGAGTTGAGAGAGAGCCAACTGGCCCATGAGAACCCACTCTGCTGGGATTGCCTTGGGGTGTGGTAGTAACTAGGATTCAGAGCCTTGGGGTGTGGTAGTAACTAGGATTCAAAGCCTTGGGGTGTGGTAGTAACTAGGATTCAGAGCCTTGGGGTGTGGTAGTAACTAGGATTCAGAGCCTTGGGGTGTGGTAGTAACTATAGGATTCAGAGCCTTGGGGTGTGGTAGTAACTAGGATTCAGAGCCTTAATTGGGGCGTGGTAGTAACTAGGATTAAGAGCCTTGGGGTGTGGTAGTAACTAGGATTCAGAGCCTTGGGGTGTGGTAGTAACTAGGATTAAGAGCCTTGGGGCGTGGTAGTAACTAGGATTCAGAGCCTTGGGGTGTGGTAGTAACTATAGGATTCAGAGCCTTGGGGTGTGGTAGTAACTATAGGATTCAGAGCCTTGGGGTGTGGTAGTAACTAGGATTAAGAGCCTTGGGGCGTGGTATTAACTAGGATTCAGAGCCTTGGGGTGTGGTAGTAACTAGGATTCAGAGCCTTGGGGTGTGGTAGTAACTAGGATTAAGAGCCTTGGGGCGTGGTATTAACTAGGATTCAGAGCCTTGGGGTGTGGTAGTAACTAGGATTCAGAGCCTTGGGGTGTGGTAGTAACTAAGATTCAGAGCCTTGGGGTGTGGTATTAACTATAGGATTCAGAGCCTTGGGGTGTGGTAGTAACTATAGGATTCAGAGCCTTGGGGTGTGGTAGTAACTATAGGATTCAGAGCCTTGGGGTGTGGTAGTAACTATAGGATTCAGAGCCTTGGGGTGTGGTAGTAACTATAGGATTCAGAGCCTTGGAGCGTGGTAGTAACTATATGATTCAGAGCCTTGGGGTGTGGTAGTAACTATAGGATTCAGAACCTTGGGGTGTGGTAGTAACTATAGGATTCAGAGCCTTGGGGTGTGGTAGTAACTAGTATTCAGAGCCTTGGGGTGTGGTAGTAACTATATGATTCAGAGCCTTGGGGTGTGGTAGTAACTATAGGATTCAGAGCCTTGGGGTGTGGTAGTAACTAGTATTCAGAGCCTTGGGGTGTGGTAGTAACTAGGATTCAGAGCCTTGGGGTGTGGTAGTAACTAGGATTCAGAGCCTTGGGGTGTGGTAGTAACTAGGATTCAGAGCCTTGGGGTGTGGTAGTAACTAGGATTCAGAGCCTTGGGGTGTGGTAGTAACTAGGATTCAGAGCCTTGGGGTGTGGTAGTAACTAGGATTCAGAGCCTTGGGGGGTGGTAGTAACTAAGATTCAGAGCCTTGGGGTGTGGTAGTAACTAGGATTCAGAGCCTTGGGGTGTGGTAGTAACTAGGATTCAGAGCCTTGGGGTGTGGTAGTAACTAGGATTCAGAGCCTTGGGGTGTGGTATTAACTAGGATTCAGAGCCTTGGGGTGTGGTTGTAACTAGGATTCAGAGCCTTGGGGTGTGGTAGTAACTAGGATTCAGAGCCTTGGGGTGTGGTAGTAACTAGGATTCAGAGCCTTGGGGTGTGGTATTAACTAGGATTCAGAGCCTTGGGGTGTGGTATTAACTAGGATTCAGAGCCTTGGGGTGTGGTAGTAACTATAGGATTCAGAGCCTTGGGGTGTGGTAGTAACTAGGATTCAGAGCCTTGGGGTGTGGTATTAACTAGGATTCAGAGCCTTGGGGTGTGGTAGTAACTACGATTCAGACCCTTGGGGTGTGGTAGTAACTAGGATTCAGAGCCTTAACACCTTGAGGGCCCGGACCTATTTAATCCATTAATAAAATGTGCCCATCATTTATAGCGCCCGGACCACTTTTACCGGGGGACCGGAAGTTGTTGTGAATGTCTGTGTAGCAGCTAACAATAGCCACACCACTCTAGAGTCGATCGACAACAACGGGAGGTAAGAATAAATATATCGCGACTAGCGACCGGACCGCGGAGCACCGTCTAACACAGGATATTTTTTCATAATTAGACGGGATGATTTAGATCGTGAGTTATGAACGTTTTAAGATTTTCGTTTTCGTTTTCGTCCCCTACAGGCAGGGAACATTTTCGATGACGTGTCACTGTTGTGCAACACCGAGGATTGGGCAACAAGCGCTCCTAGGCTGTGGAGCGATGCGACCGGTTTTGATATCATTAATCTCCGTCCCATTTATCAATCTCCGTCCTGGTCAACTGACCATGAACTTGAACTTGACGGTGATCTCCGTCTGGGGCCATTAAACTGTTAATTTGGGCGTGGTAGTAACTAGGATTCAGAGCGTGGTACTCAAATTGAACACATCCGTCCAACTTTGGTTGTTTAGCCCCAGTGCATTACTGCACGTATAGTTTTGACAGATGAAGGGGGGACCACAGAGCTCTCATGTACAGCAGGAGTTCTGCACTATGGTTTTGAACCAGTGTGTGTGTACAGCAGGCAAAGACACACTTTACCGTACAGAGAGCACCTCAGGGACCTGGAGAGTCCTCTCTCTCTCTCTCTCTCTCTCTCTCTCTCTCTCTCTCTCTCTCTCTCTCTCTCTCTCTCTCTCTCTCTCTCTCTCTCTCTCTCTCTCTGTCTCTCTCTGTCTCTCTCTGTCTCTCTCTGTCTCTCTCTCTCTGTCTCTCTCTGTCTCTCCTCACTGTCTGAAATGTAAACCTTGGGTAGCCTGCAGTACCACATCTGCATTCTGAAAACGCCTCTCTTTTATGTAGTGTGTGTGTGTGTGTGCGAGAGGGTTCCCGCAACATTGTCTGAATAACCATAACTATAAACAACTGATCGCGCTTATACAAAATTCATTTTCCAGGCGATCCGATCGCCTGCTCCTCCTCCACACAGCGTTTGTTTACATCCGGTTCACGTCTCCTTCGGGTCCCATGGGCCTCCAAAATAAGGATCTTCACTAAAGAACACTGCGGCATGGCGGAATTGGAATATAATCTATTCATATACCTGGCAGTGAATGTGTTGACAGATGCACTGCTTCCAGAACACGCTGTCAGCTTAGTGCTTACAATCATGATGTGAATGTGGATACGAAATAATACTGATCTGATAGGGGCAGAGTGGAAGGATTGGGCTTGAACACTCACCTTGAGAGTGTGTGTGTGTGTGTGTGCGTGTGTGCGTGTGCGTGTGCGTGTGCGTGTGCGTGTGCGTGTGCGTGTGCGCGTGCTCGTGCGTGCGTGTGCGTGTGCGCGTGCGCGTGCTCGTGCGTGCGTGTGCGTGTGTGCGCGTGTGGTAACAGCGACAAAACATGCACACACATGTAAATACAAGACAGAAGCACATGACGGGTATTGGCACATGTAAGACTCAACGCACTAAGGAGCGCATTAATCGACATGCATGGACACACACACAAACATCTTCATGTACACTACATACACACGCACAGAGCGGGTGTACCAACCGACACACACATTTGTGCACGCGTACCCAAGAGGTATACACACACACGTGCAACAACCGATACGAACGAATGCATAAATCACCGAGTGTGTGTGAGAGACGTGCGTGCGCGTACATACACACACACACACACACACACACACACACACACACACACACACACACACACACACACACACACACACACACACACACACACACACACACACACACACACAGCAAGGTCAGTCTAATCTGTGAGTGTATCCGTGGCCATCCATTCCAGAGAGAGAGAGAGAGAGAGAGAGAGAGAGAGAGAGAGAGAGAGAGAGAGAGAGAGAGAGAGAGAGAGAGAGAGAGAGAGAGAGAGAGAGAGAGAGAGAGAGAGAGAGAGAGAGAGAGAGAGAGAGAGAGAGAGCGTACGGGATGAGGAGGATGCAGGGGGCTTGCTAATCCCTGCAGAACGCTGTTCCTTCGGTGTGTGTTTTTGACCTTGGAAGAGGTGGGATGGAGCCCTTCCCTTTACCTTCTCATTAACATGGATGAAGCGCCGCACGACAAACACCTACAGTAACAGCGCCAGCCTTTAACCCATTTAGGCCTGACCTCAAATTTTTTTATATATATTTTCACGATTTTTCAAAAATAGCAGACCTACAAGCTCATAGCGCGCCACTCGGTGGCGCGCTATGAGCTTGTAGATCTGCTATTTTTCAATAGCTAAATTATAACAATGTTTAAAACACCAAAAGGGGTTCCCGCCCAAAATGGGTTAAAGCCACACAAGAGGCGAAACGCACTGTTACACATGCACGCACACAAACACGCGTGTACACAGATGCGCACGCACACCCACGCGCACGCACGCATATGTATGCAGACAGACGAATGCACAAGCAAAAACACAAACAAGCAAGCACGCACACAAGCAGGTGCAAACATGCATACATACATGCACACTCTTTGTTTCTCTCCATCTTTCACCCCCCCCCTGTCTCTCTCTCTCTCTCTCTATAATCTCTCACAGCGACACACACGGACACAATCTCTCAAAAGTGCAGCCAGGCATGCAAAAACCTCCAGCATCATTTTTTTTTCTCTCTGAAACGCGGTGAGCTGTAGGCATGGGTTGGACTGCACTGGGTCTGAGAGAGAGATGGAAAGACGTGGTCTGTCATCGACACCAGACGACGGCAGGCTGTATGTTGGGAGCATGTGTGTGTGTGTGTGTGTGTGCATGCGCTTATTCTATGTTGTTCTGGATATTGCAGCTGTGTCCTTACCTGGCAATGGCTTTTGTACACTCAAGCACACATGTTACGGCCAGCCCTATTTTGTATTGATTATTATATTTGGTTATATTTTGTGATGAGTTGAACTGTGTTATTTGTGGCTTGTATTATATGGTTTTCCTTTTGTGTTTCTATAAGGTATAGTGACTGGTGAATGGAGGTGAATGCATTGCTGTGAGCATGGTGGAGAGTTGGGTGTGGTGGTGATTGAGTGTGAAGTGGCTGATTGAAAGCAGCTGGTAGTATTGCAGATTGACAGGTCCAGAGCCATAGAGTATAAGACAGAGTTACCACCTCATGGGGCCAGTCTCTTCTACATAGACTTCTATTGGTTTGTCCCCGTTTGTCCCTTCAAAAGGGGACAACCGGAAGTTTACGGAAGACATTGAGCTCGCGCGAGTACCTGAACCACGTGACCGGGCTGTTTTCTGCTCTATGGCTCTGGACATGTCCAGCCTCTCTGGCCCTGTCCCCACTCCTGATTCGTCAACCTCGTCCACACCCTATAGCCAGGATTGGCTGTGCTTCAGTGTCCTCATGTATAAAGCCTCACTCTGCCTTGATCACACGGGGGAAACGTTAATTGGTGCGGCAGAGGATAACACGAGGAGAGGCACGGTGATCAGATTTATTAAAGAAACGGGTTTATGGGATAGACTGTAAGTAAGACAAAATTGAGAGTAACAGAAGGGGGCGGTAATGCAACTAGGATGCCAACCGCCATGATCACATGGGGGGGGGGGGGGGGGGGGGGGATTGACAGCTGAAAGGCAGCAGAGAATCAAACACTCACACATGGTTTGGTGTCCCCCACCAAACCATGTAGCCTTCAGTCTATAGACAAAGGGTCGTAACACTCCAGCATCTTTTGTTTTCTGTCGTCTGTGTGTGTGTGTGTGTGTGTGCGTGTGCGTGTGCGTGTGTGTGTGCGTGTGCGTTAGGGCATTCACTTCTAGTCATTTTTACTAGTTGACTAGTTGCCTAGTTTACTAGTCGACTAGTCGACTAGTTGTTTAACTAGCTATTATGTAAAAAATAAAATAAATTAAAAAAATAACTTTTTTTTTTTTTTTTTTTTTAATAAATATTTGTACATTGAAAAACTGTGTACATGGTGACTATAACTATACTCTACCTGATCTTGAGGCCTACAAAATCGGGGAAAAAAATAAATAAATAAAACTTTTTCTTTTTTTTTCTAGTCAACTAGTACCAACAAGGTCGACTAGTGGATTTACTAGTCGACTAGTAAACTAGTCGACTAGTTGCTTAATGCCCTAGTGTGCGTGTGCGTGTGCGCGCGTGCGTGCATGCGTGCGTGCGTGCGTGCGTGCGTGCGTGCGTGCGCGCTTATTCTATGTGACAAGTTGTTCTGGAAAGCAGCTTTGTCCTTCCTGGCAATGGCTTTTGTACACTCAAGCACACATGCATGTATATGCACATGCACGCTCATTCACGCATGCACGTGTGAACGCGTCCCGTGGGAGCGCCAGCCTATGTCGCACAGATACCCGTCTTCATGGTTTAATCTCTAGAGCGTTGACCTTCCCACAAAGGGACAAGGAGCAGCCGTTTGGGTCAAACAGGTTGTATGGCTGTGATGACAAAATCATCTGAAAGTAAGTAGCGCATTGAGAAGCGACTGCACGGGAACTAAAAAAAAACCCGGGATGGAACAATGAAGGTAACGGTTGTGTATTTTAGGGCATCATAAACCAGCTACATACTTTTTTATGATTCTATACTTTTGCTCTTGCTTTGCCATTCTTGTTCATTTTCATCCTGGTTCTTGTATGTCAGTAGGCCGGTGTTAATTATAACAACTAGAACATATACGGTTATTGAAATTGCAAAAAAGAATTGCCAGTCAAATTGCCATCGGCAATCAAAACACTCGTTTCATTCACGTATGTGATGTAAACAGATTTGTCACTTAACGTGCAGTACTTCGGCCAAATTCCGGTACTTCCATTTGGACACTCAACCGGCTAGGTCCTGCCCATCATCCTGATACGCGGCCTATTTAAACAGACTGATACTCGCTCCTCCACAGACAACATCTCTTAATTTATAAAGTACGTAGTGCCAGTAAGACACCCTGAGGGTGAGAAACGCATCCACCTGGGTGATGGCAGGCTGCTGGGCGAGCACTGGTGGTTTGGCATGGGGGGGGTCATTTCAACATATGGAATGAATTCTGTACTGGCCATATATGGAGCGTGTGAGCGTTGAGTGTACATGATTTGATGGGGTCAGATCAACATATTGGAATGTCAGAACAGGTCAGCTCCATATATGGAGATCTAAGGGAGGCAGCTGGGGGGAGGGGGGGCAGTGTCTTGAGTGTACAGGGTTTGATGAGGTCTGGCCATATATGGAGCATGTCTTGGGTGTACAGGGTTTGATGAGGTCAGATCAACATATGGAATGTCAGAACAGGTCAGCTCCATATATGGCGATCTAATTGTCACTTGTTGAGACAAGCAAGCTGCAAGACAGTCTTGTTCTATATGCAGTGGTTCTCAAACTGTTTCATGTCAAGGACACCCAAATTGACACTTAACAGCCTGCGGACCCCCTTTTGAAAAGATGCACCAAAGACCCTTTTACAGCTGTGATTCTCTTTAATTTCAAGGAAAGGACCCCACAGTTAAGCAATATTATATGAGAGGGTGTGTGTTATCGTGATTATTGGCACGCCAGTGATCATCACTGAAGTTTCACTGAAGTTTGTACGCACTCAGAGTTACAAATTAACCCATACGGATCCATGTGGTTCTATTTGTACACACAATTTACAGAGGCATAAGGACCCCACTTTGAGAAGCACTGTTCTGTAACGCACAGGTTTCCAGTCACGACAAAACAGGACGAAGGAAGGACAGCACACGTCACTCTGCATGCATCGATTGGCGACTTGCTTCAGCACCACCGCTGATGGACAGCGACACACCGCATGTGCTGTGACCCATGTCTGCTTCTTTTTAAAATACCCATGAGAGAAAGCAGCAAACCGCCTCGGTCTCCACAGAGGCTGCAGGGGGTTTGACATTAATCCATTCTGGGCGGGAACCCCTGTTGGTGTTTTAAGCATTATGTTATGCTTTAGCTATTGAAAAATAGCAGATCTGTAGGTCTGCTATTTTTTTGAAAAATCTTTGAATATATTTTCTTTCAGAGCGAACGTTTTTAAGTCAAATCCTTGCTTCCGGGGGGGGGGGGGGGGGGTCACTGAACAACATATTTTCAGATGGGGGTCGGTGGCCAATTACATATAATGTTTGGGGTCCTTGACATGAAATATTGAGCACCACCGATATAGAAACATAGGTATTTCAGAAAACTGTCAGGATTTAGAAGACATTTTTCTTATTTCGACGTCGGGTCTAACTGGGTTAAGCCATTACCAACAGTGATAGATGCTGAGTCATCGGAATGCACATTGTGGTGAAACGAACAATGGAATGGAAAAGCTACATTTAATTTTCATTTTATTCTATTTTATTTCACCATATTTAACCAGGAGTAGTACCTCTTTTACAAGAGTAAAACACATTATATAAACACAATAAAACACCATAAAAGTTAATATTTTAAGAAACCTAAAAACAGAAAAAGTATGAAATCAGAAGCGTGTTAATTTGCATTGCATATTATACATGAACAGTGCAACATTGGAGCATGACACTTAAAGCCCAATAGCGAAACTGTGTCGAAAAGGCAAACGCAGAGGGAACTAATCATTCAGCTCTAAATGTGTACACGCACGCGCACACGCACACGCACACGCACACGCACACGCACACGCACAAATAATATAATAATAGGCCTGCATCGCTTTGCCTAAAACACTGCATTATGAAAAGGACTGAAATTGGAAAAAGCCTGCCGCTGGCTCCCATTTGTTGAAGAGACATCTATACATTTTCAAATGATATTGTTATTTCAGTAGGCCTATGCTTAAATTATCGCTTTGGCTAAAACGCTGAATCCGCTGACAAAGTAGGCTATGTAGCCTACATAACTACAGGCATTCATAACTACAGACATTAATATAGTTACCGCATAGGATTGCACAATTATATAGCCTACATTTAACAAACAAGCTTGACTGACATTTGTAAATAGGTCAATACCAAAAACTGCTACGAGGACAAAACCAGAAAAAGCACTAAAAAAGGTCCCTGTGTGAAACCACCTTAAGACTTGTTTACAGTTTATCAGGTATAAAGTAAAAGGAAAACTTGACAACCGTATGGTAAAAGTGTAGGATAGCGTTACCACCGCAGTACTGCCAGAAGAACTGGGAGGTGGAGGCGCGGGGGGTGCGCTGCCCGGAGTGATGTATAGTAACGAGTGCTTCGCGTGTCAAACGAGCTCGTCATCACGTTATAGTTCCCTGTTGCCTTATATGGTGTGACAGTGGGCGGGGCGTGGGGCCAGATTCCATGTGCAGACTACAGAGTGCAGAGTTCAGGCTTAGCCCCTTTTATTTTGTGAAATGGGGCCGCAATCTACATCGACATTGGCAGCTATATATTTGTCATATCTGCCCTGTGCAATCTTTGTTTTTACACAAAGCCAAAAATGCAAACAGAAATGTAATCTTTATTTATATGCTCCAATGTTCCAATGTCAATTCAATTCAATCATTAATCACACTTATTTATACGACGATTAATCATCAACTAAAAATCCACAATGGTGACAGCCGTACCTCCCACCTCTTTTGCCTTCAAAATAAGAGGCTAAGTGTCTGCGGTACATCAGAGAGGGGCGTGGGACTCGCTGGAATCATGTTTTGCTACTAATTATCCCACAATTACCCTTTGCCTGGTGGCCTCTTTTTAAACAAAGTGCAGAAGCGACTGCCTGCAATGTGATGTTTTTGATCCATCCAGAGGAGCATGTCGCAGCCCTCCGGGTACAGACCCAGACACAGATGTAAGTTATACTTTACACAGTTCCGGGGCATTCCGTAGCTTCACAGGCTAAAGAAGAAGAAGAAGAAGAAGAAAATGCAACCCGATATGTTTTGAAGTATATGAAATGCACACATGTCCCTCCAGCAACTCTCTCTCGCAGATTCTTTCTTGCGTGCGTCAGGAATCAGTGTGGTGTATGCATGTAAAAATCCCACTAATGTAATTGCCCTATCGGCTACGCCGAGAGGCAGGTTCCACCCAGCATGGCACATGTACAGTATCATTACAAGTCTTCATATCTTCATATGGCCGAGCAGAGGAACCAATTAGAGACGTAGAGAGTAGAACCACATATTTATTAGGTACATTGAAAATATAGGGAATAATTCAACTGTGGCTCCCTCGGCATGCATCGTCTGAGCGGGGGGAAGACGTGAGCTCTGGGAGTCAGGAGGTCCCTCACCACAACAGTCAAGAGCCGTGGGAGAAGAACTCTGCTTTTCACTGGCAGCACTACTGTACCTCAATGTAAACACACTACAGTAATTCAAACCTTTACAATCCAAAGTTCTAACTAGAAATGCTAGCGTATATAAGGCTCTAGCATTGTACAGCTATATCCATATTGCGGCGGTGGCTCAGGGGTAGAGTGGCCGAATGGTAACCGCATGGTTGCCAGTTCGAACCCGGGCTCCCCCAGAGTTTAGTGACGAAGTGTCCTTGAGCACGACACTGAACCCCTAATTGCTCCCGATGTGCTGGTTGGCACAGAGTCAGGGCGGGGGTCTGGTCACACAGAGTCAGGGCGGGGGTCTCAAAGTGTGGTCCAAAATTGCCGGACGCAACCGTCTGCCTCACAAGACTATAGTGGAGTAGAAGTATAAAATGATTTAAATGATTTAAAAAAAAGGAAATGCTCAAGTAAAGCCAATTTAAAGTAGGCTAGGGAAAGCATCTGTACCATTTTAGATTTTTACCACAGTAGCAACAAAAGATGTTCAGAAAACTCTTTGGAACAGTGGTTTAGAACAGTGGTTGTCAAAAAATAGCAGATCTATACAAGTTCACAGCGAGTCACTTATTTGTGCCATGCTGCGAGCTTGTACATCTGCATCACGACGTCGCATGACATCACCAGTAAGACGCCTGAGGGCGAGAAGCGACCCCGCCCTCGTTGATGGCAGACTGCTGGGCGAGCGCTGGCACTTAGGCATGGGGGGTCAGATCAACATATGGAATGAATTCTGTCTTGAGTGTACAGGGTTTGATGAGGTCAGATCAACATATGGAATGTCAGAACAGGTCAGCTCCATACAGTATACGGAAATCTAAGGGTGGACATTCTCTTGAGTGTACAGGGTTTGATCCAGGTAGGGCCGGGCCTTAATCTTCGGGCCTGCTGAGAACTCTGCTGAGAACTTTGGGGCAGGCCTGTATAGAGTTTGAATGGACGGTATAAGTCAAAAGGGAGACATCGAAAAGGAATGATGGATGGGGAAGGATCAACATAGGGAATGTCAGAACAGGTTCTGACATATATCCATATATGGAGATCTAAGCGTTTAAGGTTTGAGGTCAGATGAGTTATATATTAAGCCCATATATATGGGCTTAATTGCGACAGCAAGTCGCAATTACTATATATCCATCTCTGATGATGTCACGTGATGTCACAATGACCTGGGCACCATATATGGGGGCTGATGTCATGTGATGTCACGATGACCTGGGGGCTTGCCTGGGGTGAGTGACAAGGATTTGAGTTAGGTGTCATGACAGAGTGACGGGGATTGTGGGTTTAGGTGTCAAAAACGCAAGGTTTCATAGTTAACACTTTGAGGGCTTTATATTAAAAGATGACATATACCGAGGCTGCCGGGATTGTTTAATTACCTTTGGAGCATACGCCGAAGTATTTGCACCTTTGATCCATGAAAATCCCCCTGAAAATAGTCTCATAGCTTGTTGTCGAACTGAAAAATAATCCACCGTGGTGATTCACTTGCATTGAACTCATTTTCCCAGAAGCCCTTGCAGCCCAGTGCACGGGTCGATTTCCAGGTTCGGCCCAGGATCGGCCCCCTCTCGAAACCTGCCAGTCGTATCGGCCCGTTCTCGAAACCTGCCAGTCGTATCGGCCCGTTCTCGAAACCTGCCAGTCGTATCGGCCCGTTCTCGAAACCTGCCAGTCGTATCGGCCCGTTCTTGAAACCTGCCAGTCGTATCGGCCCCCTCTCGAAACCTCCCAGTCGTATTGGCCCGTTCTCGAAACCTCCCAGTCGTATCGGCCCGTTCTCGAAACCTGCAAGTCGTATCGGCCCCCTCTCGAAACCTGCCAGTCGGTTCGGACCCCTCTCGAAACCTGCCAGTCGGTTCGGACCCCTCTCGAAACCTGCTAGTCGGTTCAGACCCCTCTCGAAACCTGCTAGTCGGTTCAGACTCCTCTCGAAACCTGCAAGTCGGTTCGGCCCCCTCTCGAAACCTGCCAGTCGTATCGGTCCCCTTTCGAAACCTGCCAGTCGTATCGGCCCCCTCTCAAAACCTGCCAGTCGGTTCGGACCCCTCTCGAAACCTGCCAGTCGTATCGGCCCCCTCTCGAAACCTGCAAGTCGGTTCGGCCCCCTCTCGAAACCTGCCAGTCGGTTCGGCCCCCTCTCAAAACCTGCCAGTCGTATCGGCCCGTTCTCGAAAACCTGCAAGTCGTATCGGCCCGTTCTCGAAAACCTGCAAGTCGTATCGGCCCCCTCTTGAAACCTGCAAGTCGTATCGGCCCCCTCTTGAAACCTGCAAGTCGTATCGGCCCCCTCTCGAAACCTGCAAGTCGTATCGGCCCCCTCTCGAAACCTGCCAGTCGTTTCGGCCCCCTCTCGAAACCTGCCCATAAGGAACAAAGGTCTGTCTGTCTGTCTGTCTGTCTGTCTGTCTGTCCATTGTTTTTCCATTTTATTTCCTTCCTCCTTGTTCTCGCTGCACTTTGCCATTTGGTCTTATATCTATATCTTTTTTCCCCCTCCTCTCTCCATTTATGCTAATTTCACCCCTCTACATAGTGAGGGTGGGGGGGGGGGGGGGGGGGTCACGGTTCCATGTTGCAAAATCATCCCACTGTAGCTCGCATTTCATCACTTTGATTTGGAAATGAAACACATAGGGGCAGTAAAGGAGAGAGAGAGAGAGAGAGAGAGAGAGAGAGAGAGAGAGAGAGAGAGAGAGAGAGAGAGAGAGAGAGAGAGAGAGAGAGAGAGAGAGAGAGAGAGAGAGAGAGAGAGAGAGAGAGAGAGAGAGAGAGAGAGAGAGAGCTTGGCCGCAAGCTATGGGAAGTTGTAATAGATGTTCTGTGAGCTAGCTGGCTGGCAGAATTTAAAAAAAAAGAAAGCACGCAGGCTGTTTTATGGCATGAAGGCTCAGCGAGATCATTACCATATTGTCTGTTTAAGACTTTTCAACTATTCACAGCATTTAATTAGCTCCTCTCAAAATAGAACCCTCGAACAGAGAGAGAGAGACCTATAGATAAATATACTCGAGCGAAGACACTGTAGCCAGGAATACAACGATGAAGAAGAAGCCCGGGCCAGTGTGCATAGTGTACTAGCACTATACTATAGTCTTGTTCAATCAAGGAGACATTTTACAAGCATGTATATACTGTCTGCTAATGGAACGGGATGTGTTATATGACTTATATAATAGAGCCTAATAATGTTAAGACTTTATATCTATTCATTACAGCGCCAGCCAATATCTCACCGCCGCACACCCCACCACTTGTTGGAGAAAAAAGAAAAAAACGTAATTCAATCCTTTTATAGGCCAACAAACAAATCACCATTAAACGCGGTGCATTGGCCACTGGAGGGCAATTCAGCCAGCCTATAGAGCGTCGCAGTCCCTCCCCCTACCAGGGCCCAGGAAATGATTCTCCGTTCATTTTCCTCATAGACTTTTCAGAAAGTATTTATTTAAAGACGGTTACGCCGCGGACAAAGCCAACTCTTGTCGTGACAAATCATGACAATAAACACAATGTTTTGGGCCAAACAAAGAATTAGAAAGTAGAAAAAAACGGCAGGTTACAACACTTTTTTTGTTGTTTTTCTTCTTTGTAATTGTTTGTTTGGTCCAAAATATTGTGTTTATTGTCATGATTTGTCACGACTGGAGTTGGCTTTGTCCGCGGCGTAACCGTCTTTAAATAAATACTTTTTGAAATGTCTATGGGAAAAATGCATTGGGATTCATTTCCTGGGCCTGGCGTCGTCATGACAGGGGGCGGGACTGCGACGCTCTATACAACAGTGGTGTGTGTGTGTGTGTGTGTGTGTGTGTGTGTGTGTGTGTGTGTGTGTGTGTGTGTGTGTGTGTGTGTGTGTGTGTGTGTGTGTGTGTGTGTGTGTGTGTGTGTGTGTGTGTCTGTGGATGTACATTCTATATCCACACACAGTGAATAGCTCAGTGCGTCGCACTGCGACACGTTGTGTGCATGTAGATCGCTATTTTCAGCAAGTGTAAAAACAGTCATTACGAGGCCCGCCAAAACACATTTTAGTCGACTAAATCAACTGTAGGTTTAGTCGACTAAAATCTTATGATACTTATAGTCGACTAAAACTAGACTAACACTAAAACATTCCAGGTGACTAAAATGTGACTAAAACTAAATGAAAACTATTTAAAAGACTTGGTGTCAATGTGGTGTCAAAATCAACACTGGTTCCAATCCACTTCATCCATAGAGCACATTTAAAACAACAGTGTTGAACCAAAGTGCTGTACACTCTGAAACAATTTACAATTACAATTTACAATTTACAATTTAGGCATTTAGCAGACGCTCTTAATCCAGAGCGATTTACATCAAGCAATAACAAAAGCATGGCATACATCACATATATAAAAAGTAGTTATCATGAATCATGCGTAAACTAAGAACGTAACAGTGGAGTATCTATGTTAACTATACATACTATACTATATAATATATTATACATGTGTACTATAAAGTGCTATGACTACATAAAGTGCAATTCTAGAGCTGTCTACGTAACAAGCTATAAGTCTGTTTAAAATACTATCTAAGTCTACATAATGTGCTATCTAAGGGGCTAGGCTAGGGCAAGTGCTACGTGCCATGGTGGAGTCTGAAGAGGTGGGTTTTCAGACTACGGCGGAAGATTGGGAGTGAGGCTGCAGTTCTGACTGTGATGGGAAGTGCATTCCATAGTTTTGGAGCCAGAAGGGAGAAGAGTTTGGGTCGTGTTGAGCGTTGTCCCGGCGTTTTTAGTGAAGGTACCTCCAGCTTCCCTGCGTTGGCTGATCTGAGTGCGCGGGAGGGTTTGTAGGGTACGATCATACTTGTGAGATATGGGGGGGCCATGAAACAAAACACATACAAAGATACTAAGAGCAAAACAATATGCAATAAACGGGAGGAAAAACACATAAGAGGGTGCAACATACAGTATAGAAGTGGTGGAAATTGTTTTACTTAAGTAAAAGTACAAATACTGCAATTCGTTACAAGTAAAAGTACGGAATTGAAAATGTACTTGAGTAAAAGTACAAAAGTATCCTCATCAAAATGTACGTAAAGTACTAAAAGTAAAAGTACTCATTGTGCAGAATGTGCCATTTCACAAGTTCAAAATGTGTACAAAATCTATTGAAAATAGCAGATCTACAAGCTCACAATGTTGCGACGCATTGTGAGCTTGTAGATCGGTTATTTTCAAATGGCCGAAATGTAGGCCTATAGGGTTGAAGTGGTTAAATGTATGTTTTCTAATCAAAATTAAAATCTCCAAAGTAACTAGTAACTAAAGTTTTCAAATGATTGTAGTGGAGTAAAAGTACACATTTTGGCTCCGAGATGTGGTGGAGTAGAAGTAAAAGTACTGGAAATTGGAAATACTCAAGTAAAGTACAAATACCTCAAAATTGTACTTAAGTAAAAGTACTTAGTTACTTTCCACCACTGACATATAGACACATGGCCTACAGTGGAAACAGCAACTCTCAGTCTGATTCATGGAAAGCCAAGGAGTACAAGTGAGTCTTCAAACACAGACGAGGGTCTTAGTTGTGCATTGAAACGGACACTGGAGGGCACGGTGGCACAGTTGGTAGTGCTGTCGCCTCACAGCTAGAAGGTCCTGGGGTCGATTCCCGCTCGGGGTGCTGTGGGTGCTGGCGGCGTGTTTCCTCCTCCGCGTCATCAGTGCCCATACCCGAGGCGGGGTTGGCGAAAGGGCCTTTCTGTGTGGAGTTTGCATGTTGTCCCCGTGTCCCCTAGGGTAGGTACCCTCACAAAAAACATGCAGTAATCCTGGTCTCTAAACAAACTGCCTCCCCCTGGCCAGCCGGGGCGCCTGATGGAGGGGAAAGGAACTGGTTGGAATAACGTGTTCCTTCCACACGCTACGTCCAACCAGGGAAACTCCCCCCTGTCAGGTGTAAAGGAGCAACTTGGACACTCAGGCAGGCATGAAGGAAGCATGAGTTCAAGTCCGTTGCTCTCCCCATGTCCCCCATATATGGGGACTAGGTTGGTGGAGGGTGTGTAGAGCCCAGGATCACATTAGATAATTGGCACAGGGGTGAAAAAATGGGTTACAAAATCGAGGGATAAAAATGTACATACAAAAAAAAAGAAACGGACACTGACTCCCGCGTTCACGGCAGTGGTGGGAAAAGTACTCAAATGAAGTATCAATACTGCAATGTAGATGTACTCTGTTGCAAGTAGAAGTCCCTCGAAATGTACTTGAGTAAAAGTACAAAAGTCAATCTACAAGCTCACAATGCGTCGCATTGCGGGCTTGTAGATCGAAACATACTGTATATGTTTAGTAATAATAATCAAAATCTACAAAGTAACTAGTAACTAAAGTTTTCAAATAAATGTAGTGTAGTAAAAGTACAATATTTGCCTCTGAGATGTAGTGGAGTAGAATAAAAGTAATGGAAATACTTGCAGTATAAGTACAGTACTTAAGTAAATGTAATTAGTTACTTTACACCACTGAGCAAGGGTCTAGTATAGTGCATTGAAAGTGCGTTCCCGGCTGATACCGACGATAAGTTGTCCTTTAACAGCCAGCAGTGTAGATCCCATTATGTGCAAATGAGCCAGAGTCGAGCCAACATGGCTGCTTGACCCAAAAATGGGTAAGAAAATAAAACAAATCAAGGCTTAAGCGATTAAGGAGCCGTGTCCACTTCCAACGTCGTTGCTATAAGAACATGTACTGCATCCTCACAGATAAGCTTACGGTACTCAAATGGTGTAAGATTGTAAATTGAGATTTTTTTCTCCCCCCTTGCAGCAGTAATTGAATCTGTCTGAGAGCGCACAAAATAATCTCTAGTGGTTTGGTTGCTATGTTTTCTGCCACATACGGGGACCGTACAGTGCTAGCGGGGTGTCTTGAAGCTAATCTTTCCATTAACATCAATGGGAGAATTAGCATCAACATAATAGCGCTCGTACATTTACACGTGGTTGATTGTCAAAGTGCGATGGAGCTTTTCCTTTGCTCGCAGCCTTGAGTGCGTCTATAGTAAATGATCAAGCCAAAAATAATCCTTGTCACAGAGTTTGCGTGAAGATAAATCGGGCCATATAACTACGAGTAGCCCAAGGAGATATGCATGGAATAACGTGAAAGAAATATGCGGTGCAGATGAATCAATCTACAAAATGCACAACATCTGCATGTGTCTGTGTGTCCCCTGCATAGTTACAGAGAACTGTCCAACTGTCGACTTCAAACTTGGCCCTAAAGTGTGGCTGCATGGTGACTGGCTATGATTGCCTTCCAACGTTTGTGGGAAGGGTTCATTTAGCCCTACAAAATGCCATGAATCATATATGTAAATTTGTGCTACAAAAAATGTCACTGTGTTGTAGAAACAAACCACCACAATATAGCCACAAATGAGTCATGTTCCAATGACCGATGATATACGATTCTATTTCTTACAAAAATGTCATGTATCACATGAACGCAATCATACTCAAACTGGAATCGCATGCTGAGGGGCCTCTGAGGAGTCTGAGCGCACCTCCAAAACCACATTCACTTCGTGTGAGTCGGGGTCTCGGGGACACCACAAAATGTGAAAAGTTTCCGTACAACTGTATTCCCCTCGCAGCTTCCTTGTGTCCCGGTCCCGACAGATTCACCCCATGACTGACACAGACTTGGGTAGGCAACCCAACCTGGTGGAGATCTGCGCTCCGAGAAGTGTACTTTTCTGGTTGTCTTTATTTATACAGGTATCTCGTTGATATGCAATATCTCTTTTTTTAGGGAGAACCTTCCAGGGTAGCAGGCAGTACAAAGTTTCAACAACATACCAAACATCAAAAACAATAACAAAAACAGAATATTAAAAATAGAGTGTAATAAAATTCACAAGGCAACAATATTAGCAGCAGTAGAAAACACAAAATAAAAAAACTCAAAGGACTATAACTAGGGAAGAAGTTGCAAGTGCTGATAGATTCAAAATTATTAGCTTCAAAATACAACTACAGCATATAAAAGCAAAAATACAACAGCAGAATAACGCATATCGGATGTGTTTTCAAAAGTAAAAAAATATATTGTCAATCTTTCAAAAAGAGCAGATCCACAAACTCACAAGACATTGCATTGTGACGTGCTGTGAGCTTGTAGATCTGCCTTTATCAAACAGAGAAAGTTTAAAACAGGGATAAATTGCTTAGTGTGTGTTTTATTATAATAACCTAAATCTACAAAGTAACGTGTAACTAAAGTAAAATAATTGTAGTGGAATAAAAAAGTACAATATTCTCCTCTGAGATGTAGCTATAGTAAAAGTAGGCTACCTTAAAAGTACAGTTAAAACTACAGTAACTATACAGTACTTACTGTAGTTACTTTTTATCACTGACATTTAGTTCATATAATCTCCCACAAGGCATTGCGAGAGTCTGCCTGACCCTGTAATACATATATGTTTTGCCGTTATATAAAATAAATGTTCACGTCACTATATTGAGTCCGGAATCCATTTTCCTCAAGGCATGACAAATATTTGCGGAGTTCTTTTTAAGATACATAGATAAGCTGATAACGAGCTTGTGTTTAAAGCGCATTTACATGTCATTAAAATGTACATGATAATCCACTGCAGATGAGAATGGAAAAAAGGTGAACCGAGGGTTAACTTTTCCTTTATCTCTATACAGCAGTAGTTCCCATGAAACGCTGGGTTGTACAGTATGTTGTTTTTCACAACATACAGCAGGGTTCCCCAATAGGCGGCCCGCGGGCCATTTGCGGCCCGCGGAGCGCCCCCCTTGTGGCCCCTGGAAGATTTTTATTTTTTTTTTAAGTTTTTTGTTTTGTTTTGGGGGGGGGTGTCCCAGATATAAATGGCATTAAATGGGGGTCAGTAGCCTATGCATGTCAAACTGGGCACCCCCTCAAGGACCACTGGTGGTCCCCGGACCACTGGTTGAGAATTTTTTTAAATTAATTAATGAAAAAATAAAAAACCCAATTTTTCGCGCGTGCGGACTCGGCCCCCAGCCTGGTTCCCTAGTCAAAATATGGCCCTTGAGGAAAATTAATTGGGGAACCCTGACATACAGCATCTTTTCACCTGACAGGGGAGAGATTCCCCGGACGGACGTAGCGCGTGGAAGGAACACGTTATTCTGACCAGTTCCTTTCCCCTCAATCAGGCGCCCCGGCTGGCCAGGGGGAGGCAGTTTAGAGACCAGGATTACTGCATGTTTTTGTACCTACCTACCCTTTAGGGGACAGAACAAACTCCACACAGAAAGGCCCTTTCGCCAACCCAGACTCGGATATGGGCACTGGTAACGCAGAGGAGAGAGCACGCCCCCAGCGCCCATACTGCCTCCCCAGCGGGAATCAAACCCAGGACCTTCTAGCTGTGAGGCGACAGCACTACCGACTGTGCCACCGTGTCCCCTGTCAGGTGAAACCTGACCTATATCCTCTCGGTTTTCTATGAGGACCTTTGCGTGACCTAGTCCTGAATTGATTGGCTGGCTCATCTGTAGGCTACCAGACTTCTGAGTCTGAACCCATACTCTGAAACACCGCCTATAAGCCAATGGGAGTGCCTCCTACAGTAGTAATAATAATAATAATAATAATAATACATACAATTTATATAGCGCTTTTTTAGATACTCAAAGTCTTTACATAACAGAAAAATATTTTTTTTATTGGAAAAATAAACTAGTTAAAAGATTAAAAAGATTTAAAAACAAAAACAAAGATATAGAGAAACAAAAAAGTGTGTGAGTTGATTAACATTGATTCTACAATATACATTAGGGTCCCAGATATAGAAATATGTGGGCTAATAAGTGTCAATTTGGAGGTCCTTGACACGAAAACGTTTGAGAACCACTGACATCTGAGTACACAAAGTTATCATCATTATTTATCTTGATCAGGGCAAGCAAATGTATTGCACATGAACTGTTTGTATTGATGTTTGGCGGCCTTGCCAAAAGGGAAATTCTAATAGGCGATTTACATAAAAATTTAATTGGCTAATTGAAATGATATGACGATATTGCCGATAAGGCTGGTATGAAAGTCATCAATTATAACGTGTGTAAATTAAAATGGCAATAATACTATGTGATTATACATGATGAATAGTGCTCACAGTATATGACATACTAGCCTGCACAGTGCACACAAGTAGACTAAAGCCTTATCTATACCAAAAATAGCAGATCTTCAAGCTTACAGCTGCGACGGCATCATCGGCATGTGACGCAGTTGCATGTACATATTGTTATGTGTTTGTCAAAAATAAAGATATCATCTGGAATATTGTGGTTAGATAAAGGTTTTTGAAAATGGCACATCTGGCAAGCTCACAATGCTGTATTAACCCATTCTGAACGGGAACCCCTTTTGGTGTTTTAACTAAGCATTATGTTATACTTTAGCTATTGAAAAATAGCAGATCTACAAGCTCATAGCGCGCCACCGAGTGGCGCACTACGAGCTTGTAGGTCTGCTATTTTTGAAAAATCGTAAAAATGCGGCACAAATCTTTGAATATATATTCTTTCAGAGCGAACAAATTCTGCTATAGTTACCCCTGGTATTCCCCCCCGTTAAGGACCTCTTTGAGAATCACTGCTTTACATGAAGACAAATGCGTCCACGTGCCAGACAGTACAGTACAGTGTTGATATGTGTGTAATTCCACTTTCTGTACACACTGTATATACACATCAATAAAGCAACCATTCGGTGCATTCTGCTCTCGCTATATATTCCAATCCATTCTCCGCCCATTAACAAACATATGGGCACGCTCTCCGCAAAGGCTGTTATGTAATTAATAGCGATGGCAGGGCAATTAAAGATTGGGAGGCTTTATGGGCGAGCTGATTGAGGCATTTAAAGCATTCATTTCAATGAACTATACCACCCTCTGCTTGTTCTGTTGAGTGCTTCTCTGTGAGGGCGGAATGTCTGTCTGTGCCTTATGTTTGTGTGTGTGCGTGTGCGCGCGAGTGTGTGTGTGTGTGTGTGTGTGTGTGCATGCATGGGGAGAGCTAAGGGACACTGCCCAGTGCAGCAGGCTTGCTTAGTTGATTTGAATTGCAAATCACCCACAAATCACACATATCCGTTAATCCATTTTGGGCGGGAACCCCTTTTGGTGTTTTAAACATGTTATAATTTAGCTATTGAAAAATATCAGATCTACAAGCTCATAGCGTGCCACCGAGTGGCGCGCTATTTTTGAAAAATCTTGAAAATATTTATTTCAGAAAACTGGAGGATTTAGAAGATTTTTTTTTAATTTTGAGGTCAGGCCTAAATAGGTTAAAAAGGACATTTCAGGATAAACACACAAAAACATCCAGGACTTAGTTTTTGTATGCGGTAATTTAAAGGGTTTTACATAATTGTGTGTACCGATGCCTGCATGTTCTGTGTTGCCTTTGTTTGGTTTGTCTCTGAGACCATAAAAGAGACCACAATGGAAGCAAGGCTGTGACTTTGTTGTGTGTTCATGCTTCATGATGAAGAAAGCATGCATGTCTATGTTTCCTTTTAGCCTAACATCAGATCAATATAATCCATTTGTGTTCCACTCACAAACACACAAAAAAGGTGACACAGTCTGCGTGTGTCATATCTAAAATAAAATAAAATAGAATAGAATTTGCATGACAAAAACATCACCAAGTCGTGCTGTAGAAAAGAAGGTGCTAGAATAGAAAACTAGAGTCTGCACACTCAATCCTGCCGGTGTTCATTTCGTCGACTAAAAACTATTATGTGACGAGACATTTTCGTCGACTACCCTTTTTCACTGACGAAAAGACTAAATATATTTACCGGTTTCGTCAACAAAAAAAAAATGGACGCCCTTCTGCACTGTAGTTCCTCCACTCCTAGACCAGGAAATGTTTCACTTTCCCTAAGGCTTTAATTTTTTGAGCCTTAGCGAACGAAAATAAAACACACAAAACTGGAAATAGATTTGTAGGACAAGCAAAACTGGAATTTGATTTGGAAATAGATTTGCATTTCAGATGACTAAAATATGACCAAAACTAAATTACATTTTATTCAAAAGACTAGGACTGAAACTAAATCCCAAATTTACATGTTCATTTAAATATTCTCATTTAGAATGGATGGATGGATGGATTTTATTTTGTCATTGAACACTGTTACACACATGTAGCCTACAACGAATGTACAAGAAGAATGTACAAGAAGCTCACAGACAAACGCTGTGAGACTAAAATGTAATTAATCTCTGTCCGGGAGGAGTTTGAACCGCCGCCAAGGCGGGGAGGACGCCATGTTTACGACCCAGGCCCTCTGATGCTTTATAAAAATACAATTGAGGCATTTATTAATGAACATCCTGAAGAGACCTGAAGCACTTAAAATGCCCAGGAGCTCCCAGGACCATTCATGTCTAATGGATTGAAGATTGAAGACGCAAGAGTGTGTGTGTGTGTGTGTGTGTGTGTGTGTGTGTGTGTGTGTGTGTGTGTGTGTGTGTGTGTGTGTGTGTGCGTGTGCGTGTGCGTGCGTGCGTGCGTGGACGGTGCGTGCGTGCGTGCGTGGACGGTGCCTGCGCGTGTGATTGCGCTGCAAAGTGTTTGTATAATTGCGACTGTAAGATTGTTGTAATTTTAAGAGGATTGCATTCAGTGCCAGAAATGGTCATTAAATGTCTTTATATTACAGAACATTACTGCACAGAGTTTACTGTGGAATTGATATTAGCACAGAGACTATACAGACCTTTTTCAGATGCAATAAAACTTATTTTCCCCTTTTTTAACTTTGTAAAGTGAACAGACAGCTAGTAACCAACGAAGGCTCAGAGTCTGAACATGATCAATAATGGGTCACGATGCTGCTGCTGAGAACATGATCAGAAAGCAAATCTTTATTGATGAACCTGACAAAGAAATGGTAGAAAACGATGCTTTGAATGATGCAGAAAGCAATTGAAAAGGGAATAGGGGCTGAAAAGAATGACCAATACGATCAGAATGATACAGAAATAGGGGAAGTAAATCCTGATACTGTACTGTGCATGGTCCATGATACTGTCATGACACTGTCCATGATACTGACATGACACTGTCCATGATACTGTCATGACACTGTCCATGATACTGTCATGACACTGTCCATGATACTGACATGACACTGTCCATGATACTGTCATGACACTGTCCATGATACTGACATGACACTGTCCATGATACTGACATGACACTGTCCATGATACTGACATGACACTGTCCATGATACTGACATGACACTGTCCATGATACTGACATGACACTGTCCATGATACTGTCATGACACTGTCCATGATACTGACATGACACTGTCCATGATACTGACATGACACTGTCCATGATACTGACATGACACTGTCCATGATACTGTCATGACACTGTCCATGATACTGACATGATACTGACCATGATACTGACATGATACTGACCATGCTACTGGCGATGATACTGTCATGATACTGACCATGATACTGACATGATACTGGCGATGATACTGACATGATACTGACCATGCTACTGATATGACATGATACTGACACGATACTGACAATGATACTGACCATGATACTGACGATGATACTGACCATGATACTGACATGATACTGACCATGATACTGACACGATACTGACCATGTTACTGATATGACATGATACTGACATGACACTGTCCATGATACTGACTGACATGATACTGACCATGCTACTGATATGACATGATACTGACACGATACTGACAATGATACTGACCATGATACTGACATGACACTGTCCATGATACTGACTGACATGATACTGACCATGCTACTGATATGACATGATACTGACACGATACTGACAATGATACTGACCATGATACTGACATGACACTGACCATGATACTGACGATGATACTGACCATGATACTGACATGACACTGACCATGATACTGACGATGATACTGACCATGATACCGACATGATACTGACCATGATACTGACATGATACTGACCATGATACCGACATGATACTGACCATGATACTGACATGATACTGACCATGATACTGACATGACACTGACCATGATACTGACGATGATACTGACCATGCTACTGACATGATACTGACATGATATTGACCATGATACTGACGATGATACTGACATGATATTGACCATGATACTGACATGATATTGACCATGATACTGACATGATATTGACCATGATACTGACGATGATACTGACATGATATTGACCATGATACTGACGATGATACTGACATGATATTGACCATGAAACTGACATGATATTGACCATGATACTGACCATGATACTGACATGATATTGACCATGATACTGACATGATATTGACCATGATACTGACGGTGATACTGACGGTGATACTGACATGATATTGACCATGATACTGACATGATATTGACCATGATACTGACGATGATACTGACTATGCTACTGACATGACATGATACTGACACGATACTGACATGATACTGACCATGATACTAACATGATACTGACCATGATAATGACATATGATACTGACATGGCATGATATTAACATGATAGTGACATGATAATGGCATATGATACTGACACAATACTGACCATGATACTGACATGACAATGACACATGATACTGACATGATACTGACATGATACTGACATGATACTGACATGATTCAGAGGTAGGGGGGAGTGACTTTCTGAATGCCTTCTACAGTAGGTGGTGAGCAGTATTTAGAAATGTATAGCATTCCATATTTTGACTGGAAGCCGTGCAGTGAAGGTCATTGAGGACTGGTGTGATGTAGGTCTCTCGAGTGGAGTGGGTGCTTGTGAGTAGACGGGAGCCGCAGCCGGGAATTTGTACAAGTCTGCACCGCAGTGATGTCAAGTACGACTGGGAACAAAAGAAAGCGCACCGCATATTTCAAACACTTATCCTTGACTTTCCCCACTTATACCCACAACTGCAATTAATTACAGCCCAGAACAGCGCCTCTGTGATCAGCCGCTATAGGACGTATCTGTGCCCCCTTAAGCCAGACAGAGTCGGCGCTGACCGCAAGACCAGGCGGCGCACGCCAGAACCTGGCCTCGCCATCCATTTCCAGCGAGCCGTCATTATTATCGCGCAAAGCCAGCGGTCCCCGGCTCTATTCTGGAGGGGGCGCGCGTCCCCGCTGTAATCCATATTCTCTGCCTTAATTGGTTCAATTAGTTCTCACAGATACCGCATGAATTTAACAGTCTGCTTGTCCCCAGATAAAGTCCAGTTAACGTTTTTCTGGGCAGAGGTTACAAATTGGCTTCCCAGTGGTGCCGGCTTAGTGCACAGTGGATTTGGAGGCATTTATGCGGATGAGTGGAGCTAAAAACTGTATTGCTGACACCCGTAATGAGGGAACACAAGCTTCTGGTCCTTGCCTTTTTAGTCCAGCGATTCCCCAACCTGTGGGCCGTGAGGATGTTGCAAGTTCTCCCCTCAAATAATTGGCAAAACGCAAAGGCCGATGACGGAGATCTCTGTCATGTGCAGTCTTTTCGAGTGGTTTATCTTTTTAGTGGAAGATCGCGCTCTTCGCCAATGTATGAATGGTTCTAGGAAGTGAAAGTGAACATTTCGGATTTTGAAAAATCTTGATCTTTCAAAATCAAGATTTTTCAAAATTGAAAAATTTATCTTTTCCCAGCTTTATTCAACTGTACAACAAAAAACATTGCACATGGATGCACCTGGGACGTATCCTCAGTGATGTATCCCAAGGTCATCAGGGTTTCGGGTCTGTCGAACCTCATACCCCTCACTCAGGCGACCCAGCCGGGGTGATCAAGTCCCGACTTACGTCCCGACTTACGCCTTGATCAGTCCCATTAGGGAAAGACCAAGGCCACACATTCCGTTTCTCCGGAACTACTCTGCCAGGACTGGCAGAGTGGAAGGACTAGGCTCTGTGGGTTGACTCCTGTCCGGGCCCCTCCTACATCTCACCAGGTCCACTCCTGCTCTCACCAGGCCCAGGACCTGTGCGTCCAACTTAACCCTGTAAGACCCGGATACATTTCTACTTGCAAAAAAAGAGATTTCAACCTTACTACTACTTTGTACTACTAGGACTTATGTTAAAAAAATATGTTAAAAAAAAAAAAAAAAAAGTTGAATGAAAATGTTATGCACATTAATAATAATTATTAAAATAATAATAATAAATGAATAATTTACATTCGGTGGATATCTTTCACAATAATACATGATACATGCTCTAGACATTCTAATGATCACACAAATATATGTATTACATGCATTTTAGTTACTTTTATCAGGGTTAAAGATTAAAGGTCATAGGTCAATTTTGATTAGAAATTGCACTGAGTCCAGATATTTTGAAGTTGTGTAAATCTGTGCCTCTGTGGGGGGTATTTATATGCAAATATCATGAGAAAAGACTGGCCTGGGACCCTCTGTTCTATAAGAAAAAATAAGAATGAAGAACGAAGACATGCACATCCAACGCAAACTTGGGCAGGTGCTGAGCGACGAGCAGTATATATATATTTGTACCCTCTGTTCTATAGTCATACATGCACGTCTTTACCGGTGCGTGCACGCACACAGACGTGCGTAGACACTAAAGTAGGGATGCGGAAATATCCAGTTTACCGATAGCGTGAACCTATTGTGTAAAATATTATACAATCTGTGTACAGTTTGTGTAATATTGTGTGTTCATTAAACAGCCAATGTATTTGTCTCTCTGTGCCTCAAGTGAGCGCAAGCACGCACGCACGCACGCACGCACGCACGCACGCACGCACGCACGCACGCACGCACGCACGCACCCACGCACGCACGCACGCTCGCACGCAAAATCACATTGAATGGAGAGATGCAGAGTTTTGTGTGGTCAGGATGATTAGGTTAGTGACATACTAAACTATGCGGCTTAATGGTCACTCACCCTTAATGGGACAGTTAAAAGAGACTGCACTGCCAGGAAATGGACACGGCTCTACATGGTCAACGATACGCACGCACGCACGCATGCACGCACGCACGCACGCACGCATGCGTCTCTGCGAAAGAGGCAATCCCTCTAATTTGTGTGTTTTTCTGTCTCCTATCCATGCATAACATGTATAAATACACTCACAGCAGGCAGGTAGGCGGTGGTATTCCTCTTCTCCTCTCTATTCCGTAGTACAGGTTGGAGGGTATTGATCTGAGAGAGGGCTCCATACATCAGTGAGCTTATAGGCCACAGGCCATTAACCCATCAAGACCTGAAGACCACTCTAAAAAAAAGAAACCTCTTCTAAAATCCGAACAGTCTTCGGAAAAAACGTACCCTATTGTGCTGAATATAAGACTATGTCGTATGTTGTATTAAAATCGGTGACTAGACTATTTGACTTTAAATGTTCTTTTTCCACAAATGAGTCTTGAAAAATGGAGGAATGGGCGTTGTCTTATAATCAGAGTCGTCTTATATTCGGCACAATACGGACCCGTATATTTGCTATATCAGTGGTTCTCAAGTGTTGCGTTCATGTCAAGGACCCCCAAAAATTGTAACCATCTCAAAATATTTTTGAGTTGAATAATGTTTGCTTTAAAATGCACACACACATTTTCACAACATTTCAAAAAATAGTAGATCTACAAGCTCGTATTTGGCACGAAGTGACGTGCTATGTGATTGTATATCTGCTATTTTTGAATAGCGATAGTATAAAATAATACTTTTTAGCTCAATATAGAATATGAGACAGATGCTTTCCCACTCTTACTGAGTTAAAGCCCCATTCATCCTTTGTCGCACCACAGTGTAGCGCGTCGAAAATAACAGACCTACAAGCTCACGACAACACACACGTGGATGTGCCATGTCTATTTGTTTTTACATAATTTTATGTCATTTTATTCTCAAATTGACGCGTTATAGGTTTACACATGTTTACTGGGGCAAAAAAGAAGAAAATAAAACAAATATGTGAGATGTCATTCTATACATACAAGTGAACAAGTTCACTTGTAGGCCTATTTGTATTTCTATCCACACAGGGAGGGATGTCTAAACTAAAGCAGTTTCCATTTTATTTTCCATTACATTTTTAAGCAGCTTGCTTTAGCTGGCAGTCAGTCAAGCCAGATAAAAACAAATTCATAATAGAATGCACATTAAACAGTACTTTTTCCCTAAATCCCCCCAAAATAGATTATTGTGATTAGTTTAGCTTGCAAGCTGCTATAAATTATGTCATTTTTTAAAATCCCTATAAATGCCTAATTCTAACCCCTGCATATTGCACTAATTGTGACCTTAGCTCTAAGACATCTTTATTAGCCATGACAAGGTCCATTTCCCTGAAGAGGACCATAAGAATGTAGCCTTAAGTCACATGTGCCTGCTTTTACTACCCCCATGTGGATCGTAAACACACGCATGCACGCACGCACACACCCACGCACACCATAGCCTAAGTAGTGTGCGTGTGTGTGCGTGTGTCACTGTGTGCGTGTGCGTAATGTTATTTTTCAGGATTCAAATTCAAAAATAGCAAAAGTAGCAGATTATACATTATACGGTATACATTCAGCAGTCTGTGACCCAGTGGAAGTGACTGTGAGGTGACCGTGAGGGACCTGCCCAGTGCAGTATACATAGACAGTGGACCAGTGCAGTATACATAGACAGTGGACCAGTGCAGTATACATAGACAGTGGACCAGTGCAGTATACATAGACAGTGGACCAGTGCAGTATACATAGACAGTGGACCAGTGCAGTATACATAGACAGTGGACCAGTGCAGTATACATAAACAGTGGACCAGTGCAGTATACATAGACAGTGGACCAGTGCAGTATACATAGACAGTGGACCAGTGCAGTATACATAGACAGTGGACCAGTGCAGTATACATAGACAGTGGACCAGTGCAGTATACATAGACAGTGGACCAGTGCAGTATACATAGACAGTGGACCAGTGCAGTATACATAGACAGTGGACCAGTGCAGTATACATAGACAGTGGACCAGTGCAGTGGGCTATAACAGTAGGCCTATAGTAATAGTGGAGTGGGGACAGTGGAGCCCAGGGATGGACTGCATGGCCACAGGACGTACCAGGCAGGACCGACCCCTCTGGTGGGGGCCGGTCTGGGCCAAAATGTTAAATTGTCTGTTGGTTGTGTATCATTTATGTTGTACTGTAAATGTGGTGCATGGTGTTATAAGGGCTTGTATTTCAAGTATTTGTATATGGGCCTCGACCCCGAAAAGTCAGTAGTCAGTATCAAATTCCGCGAAAATGCATGTCTGGGCCGAATAGTTGTCTCAGTCCAGCCCTGGTGGAGCCTGTCCAGTGCAGTAAACATATTTATAGTAATAGTGGAGTGGTGGCAGTGGACCATGAGTGCAGTGTAACAATATATGAGTACATGGTGGCAGTGGACCAGTGCAGTGGGGTAGAACAGTAGGACATGGTGGCAGTGGACCAGTGCAGTATATAACAGTAGGACATGGTGGCAGTGGACCAGTGCAGTATATAACAGTAGGACATGGTGACAGTGGACCAGTGCAGTGGGGTAGAACAGTAGGACATGGTGGCAGTGGACCAGTGCAGTGGGGTATAACAGTACATGGTGGCAGTGGACCAGTGCAGTGGGGTATAACAGTAGGACATGGTGGCAGTGGACCAGTGCAGTGGGGTATAACAGTAGGACATGGTGGCAGTGGACCAGTGCAGTGGGGTATAACAGTAGGACATGGTGGCAGTGGACCAGTGCAGTGGGGTATAACAGTAGGACATGGTGGCAGTGGACCAGTGCAGTGGGGTATAACAGTAGGACATGGTGGCAGTGGACCAGTGCAGTGGGGTAGAACAGTAGGACATGGTGGCAGTGGACCAGTGCAGTGGGGTATAACAGTAGGACATGGTGGCAGTGGACCAGTGCTATATGTGGCTCCAGCTCCTGCGGATCGCCCTGTCTCTCCTCGAGGGCGCTGCAAGTGCTATTTGTAGGTCTTTCTTGACAGGAGAGGACTGGGAATAGCAGCACAATAATTCAGCGCCACGGGGCGGGGATCTATGATAATGGTCCTGTTGGGGGGAGGGGGGGGGGGGGGCGTTTCTATATAATGAACACGGTATATCTCTTTTAGAGAAGCCTCCTCCACACGGTGCACAGCAGCCACCGAGAGCGGCAGCCTGCATGGCATGATGATGTGGGAGAAAGAGGGCAATAGGAAATGAGAGGTGGATGTGGGGGGGGGGGGGGGGGGGGGAGAGATGAATTGCATTTTTATAGCGCTTTTCCAAGTGCTCAAAGTGCTTTACAATCGTTCATTCATTCATACATTGGGAGGGGGGAGAGTGGGGGGAGAGAGAGAGAGAGAGGTGGAAAAAGCACTCACATTTATTTCTATAAAAGTATTAATACTGCAATTTATTGATACTTTTGTATCTCTATAGTCTGTCACAAAAGTCCGGAATTCAAAAGTTACTTGTGTAAAATAAAATATTATTTGCATCAAAATGTACTTAAAGTACCAAAAGTATAGAAAGTACTCATTATGCGGAATGTTCCATTTCACAAGTTGTATGTATAAATAAAAATCACACCAGTGTGAAGTGAGTGGTGCAACTCCGTGTGGGGGTTTCCGGGGGCGGGGGTGGTTCCAGACCCACAGGAACGCACCTAGGGTGCCGGCCTGGTTCCGGCAAGCCGCCCGCGTCCGAAACGGTATATGACAGAGTTACCATGTGGGGGTCCCCAGGGGTGTGTGTGGGGGGGGGAGTTCCAGACCCCCAGGAACGCGGCCAGGGGGCCGGGCCAGTTCCGGCGTGCCGCCCCGCGTCCAAAATGGACTGTACCCTCTACTGTACTGTACTGTCACTGTACTGTACTGGCACACCCGAAAGCATCATATATACAGTTAATATGTGCGTGTGTGTTTGTGTGTGTGTTAGGTTGTGCGTGAAAAACAACCATGTTGTTTTCGTGCTCATACCCAGCTACCCAGCTACCCAGCCACCCAGCCACCCACACACATAGCTCCGTAAGGGAGTGGTTGCACGACTCAAAAATGTATAAAAATAATTCAAATAATTGTAGTGATGTTTTTCCATAAATCAATGCTATTGAGTGTTGGTTAAAAGAAATATTGAACAATGGAAAAAGTGCATGCTTCTGACAAAACCAGCTAACTCCATTGGACCCGTTTCCATAAAGCCGTTTTTTTGCGCATTGATAACCTCTTGAGCCCCAATCCCCCGCCGGCGGGGGCAGAGGCTTTCCACCTCATGAACAGCTCTCAGCGGGTAAATGGGGCTGGTCAAGGTCTCAGGTTCCAACTCTGATGTTTTTGATTTTCCCTCCTGGACCCCCCTGGGGTTTAAGGCTCTTGCGCAAAATCTCCTGGATGGAAACACATCAAAGTGCGAATAAGTCTCCATTTTTCGCAAAAACACTTTTTCGCTTGGAGGTTGCGGATTTAGGCTTTTTCGAAAAAATGGAAATGCGCAAATAGTGTATGGAAACACTTGCGGAAAAGGTTTTTAATTAGAAAGCATTGAACTCGCATTATATCGCTTTTGAACAGTTGAAAAAAAAAAAAAAAAAAACGATGGGGAGGCAGTGGAGTGAACGGTGCATGGGAGGGTGGCTAGAGGGAGAGGGAGTGATGTTGTGGATACATATAAGGTCCCAATTTACTACTACCCGACCCGTCCGATTAATAATTGTGTAGTGTGTTCAAAGATCCCCAACCCGACCCCATATGAAGTCTGAATCCTCCCGAGTTGATCGGGGCGCTCCGATCATTTTGATATCTGGATCGCTAGGCCTACTGTATGGATGCAAGACACACACACACACACACACACACACACACACACACACACACACACACACACACACACACACACACACACACACACACACACACACACACACACACACACACACACACACACACACACGTGGTGTAGTAGACTAAACTTTTATATAACCTAGCTGCCTGGGTCCCTGCAGGCTATTCGATTTCGATCCATGCATATGCTTCATCTATTCTTATATATATTCATTGCATAAGATAAGCAACCTAAACGTGTAGGCTAAGTTATTTACAACTGTTTGCAGCTGCAATCAATCAATTTACAGTATAAACGACCAGTATGCTCCAATCGAGTCCCGCGAGGGCCGCGACATATAGGCTACATGTGCCCCGAATATATTAAGACAAGCATTACACAACAAATCGTTCTTTGTACGTTCTTTGACTGTATAGGTGTCGTCAATACTGTGAAAGCAGCAGATGCCCGCTGGCTTGCTGTAGACTTGCTGACGGTCGGTCAGCCGCTGACCAGGGATCAGATTAGAGCGCAGTATATGGGGTCCCGTCCGTTAAATTTAGAGCACGCACAAGCGCATCAAATCCCTAAATCAATGGTGTGAACATGGATTAGGACTACTTTACATGAGCCTCACTTTACTGGCAAAACAGTGCCAACTACTGCATATTTAATGAACTTATTTCATATGCGCATTTTATCAGTTTAATGGAAACACCGACAATTCGCTTTTCTTTTTTCGACTTAATGAACATACGCTTCCTTTTTTCGCAAAGGCTTAATGGAACCGCACCTAATGTCTGCTAAAGCAACTAACTCCAACCCCCTCTTATGCAAGTATATACTGACAATATAAAGTCACAATACCAAGTTTTAAAAATATAAAAGGTTTTCTTCATTTCCTGAAAATTTATTTTTTTAATGTACTGAAAAATGAACATTTCGGAGTTAGCTGGTTTTTGCCCAAATAGAACAAATAACTAATCTACGAGCTACATCGATTGGCTATTCAAAAATGTGTGGATCTTTTGAACATTTTCAACTGGATCAAATGTCATACAGTATTATGGGTTTCCACGCAAGGCTGCGAGTGGTTAATGCGGTGTAGCAGACTGCACGCTATAGGCTCCTCATATCAACCCCCTGATGTTCCTGCAGAGGGAGGATATGTGCACTTATTGTACGAATAATTGCACCTGCAGCGTGCGTGCGTGCGTGCGTGCGTGCGTGCGTGCGGCATGTGTTTGTGAATTTTTCATACTCTCCCTCCATGGTGTTTCTTCTGTCAGGAAGCTTGTAACATGCTTGTGGGCTGCTGTCTTGATTTGTGTGATTAGAACGACATGAGGTCGCCTGCCATTCTAAACAACCTGCTTCTCCATCACTGCAGTCAATCTTAACCCATTAAGACCACTAGACCAGCTGTCGTTAACGATGAGGTTGGAGATCCATGCCCCACCTGGCTATGCGATACCCGTTGTACCCATGTACCCAATGTGTCAGAGTACCCGTTCCACCTGTGTCCCTTTTATGCCCATATATGGAGATTTCTGTACCTCCCTCTCTGTGTCCCTTTATTCCTACATATGGAGTTCTGTGTCAGGCATGCCCAAATATGGAGTGTTGTGATGTCAGAACAGGCCAGCTCCATATATGGACCCTGGGCAGGGGCGGGGCCCTGTCTAGAGCCCGGGCAGAGGAATTTTGTGGCGGTTCTGGACAACCGTGCGGTCCGAACGACTCGACACCAGACACTGCACTCCCTGTGGGGGTGTGGAACGCGTGTCTTGAATTTTAAGTGCCGCACGGGTGTCCCCCAGATTTGACGTACAGAGACACCAGGAGAGACGCCAGGAGAGATGCCAGGAGCAAAGATTTTTGTTTTGCTTAAAAAAATGTAGTCTTAAGATTTGCACACATTTTCAAGATTTTTCAAAAATAGCAGAGCTATAAGCTTGCTATGAGCTTTTATATCAGCTATTTTTAACAGCCAATCAATAGGCTGTAGCTTTATAGCTAACATCTAAAATTACACAGATGCCCGTTTTTTATTGCTTAATGTCAAACCTGCCATCCTGTCTTCTGACACAGTAGGTTGACATTTGCACGCACGCACGCACGCACGCACGCACGCACGCACGCACGCACGCACGCACGCACACACACACCCACTCTGACATGTTTGCCATTAATCTTGACAATCTCGGCGTCTTTGCTCAAGCACACCTTGACATGACAATGTGTAGTGTTGTCATGTCAAGGTGTTCTTGAGCAAAGACCAACTACTCGGAGGACTACTCGTGGTCTTCACCGCTGATAGTGTTTGTAGACTTTGTACTCGATCACTCCATTTCATGCGGATATTATTGTATAATATTATATTACTATTACTGATTCACTCTACTGTGCCATATTACTGGCACACGGTTGTATTACTAAATATAGTTCAAGTGTTGCACAAAAGGTAGAAAAAAAACCACACAATTCGATAGATCTGCTGTTTTTGAAAAATGTTGAAAGCGCTTAAGTCTGTCTTTGTGTTTTACAATGAACCAATGAAACGTACTAAGAACAGCCTGTGAATAATGACTTAATTGGATTAATTTGGAACGCAAGTTTCCTCCATTCGCTGAGAAGTAATGATTTTGGACATACGAGGTTTCCAACCGACTGCGACGATGTGCTCCTCATCAATTGCACAAACGTCAGGACAATTTGAAGCTGCATTATTTGGCCTCTTTAATGCTTTTAAGATTGTATTGGTATACTGTATACAGGTTTGATGCTGGAAGAAGCCAAATGCACTTGCCTGCCATACAAATCCCCACGGTGTCACTTTTCTAAATTAATGTATTTTATCGATTTATTCATTTTTCAATTCATTGTATTATGAATTTTGTGCATGTCTGTGTGTGACTGTAATCTCATATTGCTTTAAATGTCGCTTTTGTACACTGGGCACCCGCGGAAGAGAGACCTTGGTCTCTATGGATTTCCCTGAAATAAAGGTTTCAATCAATATGGGGGCGGTCACTCCAGCCGGGCGAGCGGGCAATCTTCTGCCCTTGTGATAAACTGCATTTGAATCCTCCATAAATCTCTTTGTACTTAGTATAGCCTACAGGCCTGCTCTAATACTTGATTTCCCGTGAAGTCTGCTTTAATTATGCATTTTTACATTACTGTTTGTTGCAATGCTATACTACTACTCCATGTTCCTAAGCAGTGTATACATCAACAGCAGATAATGCACTGCAACTTGAAGCCAAACAGGAGTTTAGTTGAATATATTTGAATCCTGGACCTTACCTCAGTATGGGAGGCATACTATGGTCCGACGGAGCATTGGTTCGACATGCGGCCGCACCTCGGACTAGCGCCTGCTCCCGTGCTTGCGGTTATGGTTAGGTTAGGGTTTGAGGTGGGCTGTAGTTTTTCGGACCAATGACTAGTCGGACCAAACACATGTATAGTATGAAATGAGGAGAACCATTCAAGCCGTAAGAGGAGCCTACAGCACCACCGTTGCCCACGTGGAGCCTGCAGGACCATTGCGGCTCAGGCCACCACTCCTGAATGAAGTGTCTGGTGCTGGGAGTCTTGTGCAACGCACAGGTCCTGGACCTGAGAGCAGGAGTGGACCTGGTGAGACGTAGGAGGGACCCGGACAGGAGTCAACGCACAGAGCCTAGTCCTTCCACGCGCCAGATTGATCTACGTCCCAGTCCCGGCAGGGCCACAGGGTAGTTCTGGAGCAACAGATTGTGTGGCCCTGGTCTTTTCCTAATGGGACTGCTCGAGCGTAGCTACTGGGACGTAAGTCGGGACTTGATTCACCCCACCTGAGTGAGGGGTATGATGTTGCGAGACCCGAAACCCAGATGACCTTGGGATACATCACTGAGGATACGTCCCAGGTGCATCTATGCAAGGTTTTTTTGCTCTGAGGAGCCTTTATTTGCCCGGGCTGTGGGGCTTTACAGCAAGTATAGGTCCTGGGTTTGACTCCCACTGTGGGCAGGCTGCATGGGGCATTCCTCAGATTGTGCGTGTTCTCCCCATGTTCACATGGTTTTTCTGCTTTGCTCCCACATGGAAAATATCAGAGGTGTAAACTAACACGTATGTACTCAAGTACTGTACTTGTACAATTTTGTGTCATTTTGAGGTATCAACGGAATCAACACTTGTACTTACTCATACTTTTTTTTTTTACTACAATTATTTGAAAACTTTAGATTATTGTTACAAAACATAAATTAATGAAGAAGTTGTGAGCTTGTAGATCTATTTTCAAAAGACTTTTAATCCTTTTGAAAACTGGAAATGGGACATTCTGCACAATGAGTACTTTTACTTTTAGCATTTTAATTACACTTTGATGACAATACTTTTACTCAAGTACATTTTGAACAGTATTTTTCATTGTGGTATTGATAGTTGCACTTCTTCTTTCGTGTATCATCCTCAAATGTCCAACTCAGTATCGAGTAGCCACGCCCTTGTCTCTGGTCCCACGTGGAAGAGGCCGGCCTCCGAAGGAGGTCTGTACAGTGGGCAGGTGTTAATGATGTGCTCGGCAGATTGCTCAGGCTCGCCGCACTCGCATGCTGCACTGTCCGCCAAGCCCCACCTCTTCATTGCTGATTTGAAGCAGCCGACTCCAGTGCACAGGCGGTTCAGTAGGGTCCACTGCCGGCGTGGTATAGGTCCTCTCCTTCAACGCCATCACCCGGGTCAAAGATGTAGTGGTGCATACGGGAGGGCCCAGCAGACTCCCACTCCTGCTTCCAAGACGGCGCCAGCCATGCACTGGTGGATGAGTCCTCCGGGATGGAACGTAACATCTCTTGTGTCGCCTTGTTGTAAGGGTGGCGGGACTTGAGTCTGTTTGGAGGCTCTATTTCCACTGTAGTGTTGTGTAGGATGTGCCAGTCGTGTATTTTGGCTTTCCTTGCTACAGTAGCTTGATGGTAGCAGCCTCTTGTCGGAGGCCGGCCGGGGAAATTCCTGCAAGAACTGGCAGGTAGAAAACAGGAGTGGGCTTCAGGCAGCCAGTTATGGTTCGGAGAGAATTGTTAATTACTGTGTCCACCTTTTGGATGTGGGCTCCTACACCAGACTGGGGCACAGTATTCAGCTGCACGTAATTGCACGTACCCAAGTAAAACATTTTTGCACTTCCAGTGTTGATTTTGTTGACTAAAACTCAGTCGACTACACCTTTTTATACTGACAAAAACGAAATAAAAACGAAAAGAAAAATAAATAAATAGCCGATGACTAAAACTGAGACTAAATATACTGACAATTTCATCAACAAATAAAATCTAGACAAAAATGTTAGGAAGTGACTAGTGGAGAAGAGATTAGTTGCGCTCTGAAAATAGCCGATCTGCAAGCTCACAACGTGCTGTGTGAGCTAGTAGATCGGCTATTTTCAGCATGCAACCATGTGTATAATTTCAACGCCATCAAGGCCTACAAAAAAATATTTTTGTCAACAAAAAACAACTGTAGATGTAGTCGACTAAAATCGGATGACATTTAGTCGACTAAAACTAGACTAACACTAAAGTTTATTCCAAAGACTATGGCCCTCATTTATCAATTGAGTGTAAATTCTGCCCCAAATTCGAGTGTAGGATTCGTAGTACACCCACGTCGGGTCGGCATTTAAGTGATCGCAGACAGCTGATCCTTCCTAATTTCATTCCTAGCAGTGATAAATGTGACGGCTGAAATCAATCTGGCACGCCCTATGAAATCAAGCCTCGCCCTAGTTTTTGCGACATGAACAACTGCAATACGACCTGGAAACCATGGTTACAGGAAAAAAAAAAGTTTCACTCGCTTGCCTAAGTTGCCTTGCTGCCCCCTCCCATACGCACACGCAACTTGTTGTATCTTAAATAAATAAACCTGCATGAATTAAATAAAGCTGTAGGACTACCCTGTCTGTTTCTCCTCTCGCTTCGCTTCACTTGCTGCCCGCCTCACCCCCCGCACGCACGCACGCACATATCGCAATTTGCAAGCAACTGTCACTGTGTTGTTAGTTGTATATTAAATATTAAATATTAAGTCTTTATTCATTTAATATACAACAAGCTATATTAGTGAACGAAAACCTGAACCTGTGAACCATGAATTATATAACAAATAGGCGCGCACACACGCTGCTGTTTTGCAAGGTGCATCTCCTGTCCTGTCTGTCTCTCTCTATCACTGTGGTCCGTCCGTGACACCGTGACCAATTGACCGTTCGACAGTCTATGTAAATTGCCTCGCTGTCAACTGTCATATATATGAATATTACAGCCAAAACCGTAGCCTCATGTGGCACTGGACAGTGGTGGTGGGCTGCAGGCTGGCTTAGCCTATACTATCTCCGATGCGTTCCCACTTGCACTGGCACCGTAGTGGCACGGCACATTTGGCATTCGAGCGACGCGTCAGGTTTATTAAACGAGGAGGAGATTGCACATACTGTAACTCCAGAAAGACATCGGCCTGCTGTAGATTAGGCTACAGTAGGCTACCCATGTTGGGACTCTCCGCGCTGCTGTACTACTATACTCTCCAACGTCCCGTCATGGAAATATTTCAGCACAGACAGCCCAAATCCTCGCATGCGCTCATCATGCAAAACACTGTTTAAATGGCTTACGCATCTAACTTGCAACATTGTTTTTAAATGCACGATTTTAATTGCTTGCTTGTAAAGTTGGAAATCTCCTACTAATTTCATATGACACAAAGACACATCGTATTCCTTTACTTTTTTTTTCTTTTTTACATTTAGCCCATATACATACCTATACAGTTTTATATAAACATTTTAGGAGTGAATACATATGTTTCGATGCCTGTGACAGCCTCTCAGCTGGTCAAACAATGCTGCTCCGCTGTTCTACGACAGAAAAACAGGTGAGGACAAAGCCTACGACAGCTCCCGACCAGACGTGATTTTTGTCCTGGCACAAGATCATTTTTAAGCTTTGGCGCAAATCGTAAATGCCGAGAATTGCGGTAATTTCGGCGTACACCCATATTTTGGCGTACACGGTTGATAAATGAGGGCCTATATGACTAAAACTAAAATAAAACATTGCTGCCAAAATCAACACTGTGCACTTCATCCACGCCTGCATGCAGTGTGCTTCTTTTTTTTTTTCAAATTATATTTTTATTTGTTTTTTCAACATATAATTAAAACAATCCCTTAGTACATGTCAACGTAATAATAATAATGACAATAATAAACAAAATCAACAACATACCTAACAACAACAAAAACAGACAGACAGAGCACTGCCATACATTGTGCATTTCCTTAATTTCTTTCATGTGTTTAATCTTTGTTTTCACCTATCTTTTTAGATAATCTGTGAAGGGAGTCCATGTTTTTATGAATGTCTTGTGGGATCTGATTCTCTCCATTTGTATGATTACAGTCATCTCATTAAGCCACTTCATAAAGCAAGGAGGAGAGGATGCAGTGTGCTTCTGCCACCTCCCTTGACCAAAAGGCCTCCGTGGCTCCGCGATGGATGGAGCTGCATGGTCTCCTGGTGCCAGGGCAGGGAGTGCGCAATTTGTAAACAGGTGGTGTGCTGTTCACGTCGAGTGATTTACGAGCGCGTTCCAACTCGAACACGATGCACACACAGGTTATTGACAGAGAGTTGCTCATAACGTGACAAACGGTGGATGCCGTTTCAACAGAGACTTGACACGGACAAAGACGATAACCCAAGCTTTCCGTACAGCTGCATTAATATTGGTTAGTTCACCGTCGTTCATACAATCAGATATGACCTTTCTGTGAATGAATGGGCTGTCAATGGAGCTTGTTGCAACTGAGATACAGATAGCATCTACGTTGTTTGCGACTAGCCTTACAATACTTATATGTATTCAGGGGCCTCCAAACCATTTTCAAAGGGGGTCGTCTTTGAAGCTATGAAGACACCTCAGAGCCGACTGCAACTCCTAATGAGTGTCAGTTTGGGGGTCCTTGACATGAAAAAGGGAACCACTGACATGCACAATGCATCACATTACATCATTTTTATTTAACTACATTGCAATATCAACTCTTATGGTCATATAAGGTAAGGTCATGTTTATCTCTTTCAAAACAATTAAGTGTTACAAGGTGCTGTACAATAAATAAAATAATAAAATAAATAAACGAGAACATCACATCAAAAAAGAGGGAAAGCGAGTGCATTTCCCGGCAGCGGCATCAGCTGTGGAGTCTCCGCCAATTGTCGACAACACCCGAGGCAGGCGGCAGTGTTTCTCGGCGGCATCAGTCCGACACCCTACCCCAAACCCTAACCCTAACCGCAAGCACGACGCAAGGCATGTCGGGCATGTCAGGAGCCACAGGTGAGTTTTAACCAGCGACGCTGACACCCTACGTCAAACACTAACCCTGGCCGCAAGCACGACGCAACGCATGTCGGACCAACGCACTGCCGTGGAAGCGAGCGACAGTGGAGTGTCATAATCCTCCCACCTTCCCCGGCAGGGCTAGGAGCTAGGAGGCTGAAACCTTAACTGGCTCATTTTACCTGACGGCCCACTTTACCTGAGACCACCCCTAGTTTTTTTTTCTTTCTGTAATTTCGTGAAAAATGTTTCTACTGTATTTTTTTGTGTATTTTTCTACTGTATATGTTTTGTTTTATGCTGTCCAGCACTTTGGCACACTTTGTTTTTAAATGTGCTCTAGAAATAAAATTGACTTGACTATTACTGTACTGTACTGTACTGTACTGTACTGTACTGTACTGTACTGTACTGTACTGTACTGTACTGGTGTTTATAGTTTCATACGGATATTCTACTGTTAGACTGATGATAGGTTCTTGGTTTAGCTACTTGATCCTAGATGACTATTTCTATGCATTTGGAGCATTACTCTGTCCTTTTGCTTATTGTAAATCGCTCTGGATTAAAGCAGAATTCCGGACCAGCACTTGTTTTACTTAGAGGCAAAAAACAAACAAGCAAACAAAAAAAGAAAACATTCAGAGCGGACCGCAGCAACATCTAGATGCTTACCACCGTTAGTATCTCTGAGGATCCTCCAGGGAGACGCGGACCCCGTGTTGAAGACACATATGGCTAAGTATAGGGCTCTAAGTCAGGGTTTAATACAGGGTTTAGGCCAGGGCCGTATTTGACTGCATCTCCTGTCATTAGTGTCCTACTGTATTTCCAGTTCCCACCTGATGTTGTGTGGGAGTTCTGACTGATCCAGACCATACTGAATAGTTGCTAGCTTACATAATGTCTTGAGGCTCGGACTGAAGTCTAAGACATACAGGTCATCAGGTGTTTCCCTTCCTCCTTCGAGGATGATACGATCTCCCATCATGCAACAGCACCTTTTTATCCTATCCAAGCCTTTCCCCTTGGTCTCAACCTTATTCCAGGAGAAGGTCTCCGGACTGAATTTCCACATAAATTTATCATCATGGGTTTGATTATGGTAACCACCAAATATGTACAGCTCTCCATTGTGAGTAAAGGCTGAATGATAATTACATGCTTCTGGAAGAAACATGTGAAAGAAACAACTGGAACGTGTGTTCAGCCAGAAGTTGGTCTCTGTGTCAAACACTCTGATGGCGTTCTGGTACACACTTCCAAAGCCTCCTCCAAATACAAACATCTTTGTCCCGATGATGGTAGCAGAGTGTTGTGATGAAGCAGGGGGTGGAAATCCTCTGGTGTTAATTAAAGACCGGACCATTGTGGCGGTGTCCAACTTGTACATGTCAGCAGTGTTTCCAGTCCGAGAGTTGTATCCTCCATGAATATACATGACCTTCCCCAAGACACAGGCTGAGCGGCTGCACCTCCCCTCTGGAACAATCCCAGAAACCTGTGGTTTGGACCATGTGTGGGCGTCGACATCAAATGCATAAAAATGGTTGCAGTACTTTTCTAAGGCGCACTCACTCCCTCCCAAGAAGTAGACACTATCTTCAATCAGCACAGCTGTGTAGCCCGAGCCCCCGGCGATAACCTCAGGGATAGGTTCTCCTATAGGTGTCACTGGGGTCAACTTCCTCCAGAGCAGAGTCACTGTGTTGAAGACCTGCACATCAATCTGATGCTTGTTGTTCTCAGTGTTCCCTCCAAAGTAGTACAACTTGTGTCTCACCGCTACTGGCACAACAATAGAATTACTATGTTCCTTTGGTGATCCTTTCTGGTGCAACTTCCAGGAAATCATTTTTTAACACTTCGGTTAATGGTGAATTGAAGTAAACCTGTTGGTTTCCTGCTCTGTGGAAGAATGAAGAGCTCCAGAGCCAAAGAAAGGAGAGCCAAAAAGGTACGCTTCTAGATTCTAGAGCTCTTTGAATCCTGATCATAAGAGTCTGTACTGTACTCTCTCTGAGGCTGCAGTGCTTTTTTATCATACTGGCTAGCTCGTGTCATACTGGTGAGGTCACATAAGTATGACATCAGGGACCCCATATTTGGGCACAGCTGGGCACACCTGCTGGGTGCTCGGCTGTAGAGCACCGAGTCGGTAACGGAATGGAAGTTGGGGATCCATTCCCCACCCGGCTATGCAATACCCGTTGTGCCCGTGTCAGACTACCTGTACCACCCATCTGTCTGTGTCACTTTTATGCCCATATATAGAGTTCTGTGTCAGGCATGCCCAAATATGGAGTGTTGTGATGTCAGAACAGGCCAGCTCCATATGGACCCTGGGCAGGGGCCCTGTGTAGAGCCCTGGCAGAGGCATTTTGTGGCGGTTCTGGACAACTGTGCAGTCTGACCGACACCAGGCACTGCATTCCCTGTGGGGGAGTGGAACGGGTGTGTCAAATTTTACTGTGCTGCACGGGTGTCCCCCAGGTTTGAAGTTGAAGAACGGTTCTCCAGTTAAGTGGATTACAGACATACAGACGTACAGAGACACCCCCACAGGGAGTGCAGTGCCCGGTGTCGAGTCGGTCGGACCCACGGTTGTCCAGAACCGCCACAAAAGGCTCCATATATGGAGCTGGCCTGTTCTGACATCACAAATATGTTCTGCATAGACTCCATATTTGGGCATGCCTGACAAAGAACTCCATATATGGGTATAAAAGGGACACATACATAACTAGAAATGCACTCTGTCGAGGTGCCAACTTGCGCACAAGTATGGCCTACTTGTGCGCAAGCAGAGCGCGCAAGTACGGCTACTAACTAATGTCTATTACAACTGCTGTTCTAAATCCTTTAGACCCGTTATTGACCTTATACCTACAGTACCTTGAAGTGTATAGTTACGTCACCATCAACAGCCAATAAGGGACCACCATTCTTACCGACATACATACATACATACGTTACCTTTTACCCACCCAACATTGAAACATATCTTACAGTAATTATGTCACCATCAACAGCCAATTAGGGACCACCATACCATACATAGATACATACCACTTTTGGTCCAGCCGACCACAATACTTGCGCACTCTGAGAAAAACACCTGGCATGCATGGCATACTGGAGTGGATTTTACTGTTAAAACCTTTTAATACACCTTTGAAGAACCACGACAAAGACTTTTAATGTCATTATAACTTGTGTTTTTCCCAGTTTTTCATGTGTTTATGAGGTGACAGTACTTCATTGGACTCCTTGGTGTGGTTGGTTTGTGTGTACAATGATTTTGTATTTAGGGTTTATTGGATGCTTAAACCTTGACAGTCAAACGTTCCAATGGAAAAAAAACGAGATATAGTGACATTACACTATTATCCCTTCCCCTAACCCCTCCCCCTTTATCATAATAGAACAACAGCTGTGGGTGCGGCTTCAGTTCAGGTGGATCACCACCCATCACCACCCACCAGACAAACCAGGCATAATTAATGAACTGGTGGGGGTGTCAACATAAAAACATTAAAAGTAATTTTAACAAATACTGTACACTTCTTTGATAAAAGTCTTCCTCCTTATATAATATTAATAATACCTAATGGGTGGAACAAAATAATTTATCTTAATAAATTGGGGCCAGCACATGGAGAGCTTCATAGGTGATTAACAATGAATGCCACAGACGAATAACAGTCTAAGTCCACACTATTGATCCATAATGTATAAATGATAGATAAGGGTTCAGGACAACGAGGCCTTTTCATGGAGGGGTCAGTCTGAAATTTGGACTTAGACTGTTTTTTGTCTGTGGTACTCCTCCAGTCAATATCGGTAGCCAATGTAATGCAGCATGCACAAAAGTGTAAGAGTGTAAGCCACTCACCTGTGCTGTGAACAATACAAAAGCAATCCAGCCTGTTTTCCTCTGTTTATAGATGTATAAGCATATTGTTATATTTACAGTCCGATAAATTGTCTTTTGTTCAAATTTTTGTGTAGGCCGCAAATATAACTACCAGGTGTGAAAAGGTCTGTATGAAAAATAAACATCTTGACAATGAGATACTGCATGTAACACAAGGAACAAGCAGTTAGTTATAGGACATTTCTCACTAGAAATTGTAAGGATTCGTGACCTTGTTACAAAAGTAAGTCGGTAAGATGCATGTTTTACATGGTTACAAATGTGTCTGATTTCTATCTAAGCTGGCTGCACAGATCTGTTGTTCTGTTCAACAATACCACTGAAACGGTCAAATGTAATGCTATACCACAAGACTGCTTTATTCAATATTCTTTCATGTTGTGTTTTTCAACGTTTAGTCCGTTAGTTTTGGCTCGGGTTTGCATAAAAAGTACCAACTGCAGGTGAGGCAGAGGAAGTAAAATAACTAATTGTTTGGAAGCTGTGGTGACAGTGAGTGGCAATACATTGACTCACTCTTGTAAAGATGTGGTGACAGTGAGTGGCAGTACATGGACTTAATATTGTAATGCTTGGGGGGTTTCTGATCCAAAGGAGTTGTCATGGCAACAGAAAACTAGTATTCAAGGACCCCCACATAACTCTCAGAATTACAGAGCAATTGGTTCCGTTTCGATCCCACTCAAGGAACCCTGAGCATCCCTGTATCCAAAGTGCGTTATGATGTATGTTACAGTCACTCACTCACTCACTCACAGACCGACAGCAGAGGAAACGATGTGTAGTAGTTTGTGCCAAGCTGTCTCCCATTCAGCAAACCGCCGCATAATTGAGTGGTTGCAGTCTTGTCTTGGGCACTACATCTGCAAAAGGTACCAACCTGCTCATCGGGAGCAGTTAAGACTTCTATGAATTGCTCAAGGACACTTCGACATAAGGCCAGGAGACGATGAGGATCACATATGGGACCGTTGGTTTCCCAGTGCACCCCTCAGGATGTGCACTCCAAGGCATGTTGGGAAGTCCCTAACTCACTTATACTGCTGAAGACCACTTTTACAACTTTTTTTCCCAATGGCTCTTCCTGCCGAAGACGACCTTTCCGACTTTTGGGGTTTATTATTGATTCAGAATTGTTTCGCTGATATCCACCGTATTGTTACGTTCAGGATTTTGAGTTTGTAGATCTGCTGCTTTTGCTATTTTTGAATGTGAATCCTGAAAAGTAACAGTTTTGGACATATGTTCAAAGGTTGTGATGGTTATACAGAACTGATTATAAAGATTGACTTAAAAAACAAAAAAGATTATTGCAAATCGAATCGCATTTTGGTCATAAGAGAAAGGAAAAAGAAGAACACAAAAATGTATATTTTCCAGCCCTATACATCAAATGCTCTTCAAGCCTTCCGGTCTGTAACTCTCCAGCGCTGTGCTGTTGCTGGCAGTAAGGCGTCTTCTTTGTCTCAGCATGCACTGCCGCCGCCGTTGTTTACACATTATTATTTTGCAATTGTTAGCTAAGGTGACCAGGTGTCAAGCATAATAACTACTGGTATCGCTAACAGCTATCCGGACATGACAGCCAGCAGCTAATCATGGGCGCCTGCGGTGAACCGCTAGAGATGTACGCATCATCAAATTCCGCTCACCCAGACGGGAAGCTTGTTAATAGGATTTTTCCCCCTGTTGTTTTTTTTTGTTTCTCGGTCCTGCCTTCCCTGGCTTGTCTTCCTGAAGTGTGGCAGTTGTTATCGTCTGCGCTGGACAACCGCTGGACTCCCCGATCTCATAGAATCAATTTGCATAATGAAGTAGGGGACCACTGGGTAATGGTGGGGTAGCGCTACAGTATTTAAGCTTGTGTGTGCGTGTGCGTGCGTGCGTGCGCGTGCCTGTGCGGTTATGTTTTCTGCTAACAAGTTGATTATTGCTGAAGCTGCTGGCAGTCAAACCGTACTCATGGGGGTACGGGAAGTATACCACAGCGTAGCAATTCAATATCAGCACTGCATGGTGACAGAAACCCTGTATCTCTATATACTTTGAAAATGCTGTTTTTTTGGGGGGGTAACTTGATTCCCTCCTTTGTCATACTACAGTGTCACACAAGCTCACAATTGCACAAAATTGTTTAAAGGAGCAGTTCAGGCCCAAAGCGTTCCTAAGCCAATAATTTGATGAGCGGCGGAGTCTATCCGGACTGAGCTGACATCAAATTACTGGTTTAGGATTGCTATACAAAAACTGAAACTAAAACAATCCATGAATGCAAGGCTTCATGGCGTGTGGAATTGATAGAAAATAAGTATTGTTTTTATAAATATTTAACAAATGATTACTAAGAACTATTTCGGATCCATTGGCATTGGTTATTTTTTGAGGGGCGCTAGTCTCTCCAACATCTGGCTTTCAGAAATGATGTGGCAGCCAAGTCTATGGCCTTTTAATGTGTGCTTTAAGCAGTGATGTCATGTGGCAGCCATAGTGGGCGCCCCTCACTTCACTTTTTTCCCTTCCTTTTCCTGAACTAGACCTGTGCCCGTCGTGCACCGGCCTGCTTGGGAACGATGCAAGTGGGGAACAATAAAAATCGGGAATACATACCCCACCTTAGTATGCAATACCTGTTATAATACCTGTTATATGTCAGAACATCATTGTGATGTCAGAACAGGCCAGCTCCATATATGGAGATCTAGGGGGTCCGACTGACTCAAGGCCGGGCACTAGGCACTCCCTGTGGTGTGGTACGCATGTGTCAAATGTGAAGTTGTGGGGCGAACGGTTCTCCAGTAACAGGGATTACAGACGTACACACACAGAGACGTGGTGCATTTATAGATAGATAGAAGACAGTAACGGTGTTGAACATGTATAGATAGAAGACAGTAACGGTGTTGAACATGTATAGATAGAAGACAGTAACGGTGTTGAACATGTAAAGATAGAAGACAGTAACGGTGTTGAACATTATAGATAGAAGACAGTAACGGTGTTGAACATGTATAGATAGAAGACAGTAACGGTGTTGAACATGTATAGAGAGAGATAGAAGACAGTAACGGTGGTGAACATGTACTGTATAGAGAGATAGAAGACAGTAACGGTGTTGAACATGTACTGTATAGAAAGATAGAAGACAGTAACGGTGTTGAACATGTACTGTATAGATAGATAGAAGACAGTAACGGTGTTGAACATGTATAGAGAGAGATAGAAGACAGTAACGGTGCTGAACATGTACTGTATAGATAGATAGAATACAGCAACGGTGTTGAACATGTATAGAAAGATAGAAGACAGTAACGGTGTTGAACATGTACTGTATAGATAGATAGAACACAGTAACGGTGTTGAACATGTATTAGATAGATAGAAGACAGTAACGGTGTTGAACATGTACTGTATAGATAGATAGAAGACAGTAACGGTGTTGAACATGTACTGTATAGATAGATAGAACACAGTAACGGTGTTGAACATGTATTAGATAGATAGAACACAGTAACGGTGTTGAACATGTACTGTATAGATAGATAGAAGACAGTAACGGTGCTGAACATGTACTGTATAGATAGATAGAACACAGTAACGGTGTTGAACATGTATTAGATAGATAGAACACAGTAACGGTGTTGAACATGTACTGTATAGATAGATAGAAGACAGTAACGGTGTTGAACATGTACTGTATAGATATATAGAACACAGTAACGGTGTTGAACATGTATTAGATAGATAGAACACAGTAACGGTGTTGAACATGTACTGTATAGATAGATAGAAGACAGTAACGGTGCTGAACATGTACTGTATAGATAGATAGAACACAGTAACGGTGTTGAACATGTATTAGATAGATAGAACACAGTAACGGTGTTGAACATGCACGCTTTCCAGTTGTGTTCAGTGAGGCTTTTATTGCACAGCTCAACCACCACATGAAGTTATTCATGCTGTTGTTGTTCCCAGCGGTAAGTCATGTCATGTTCTCCTCCTAATCATGATCTGTTACAAATCACAACGCAAGGCCACAGAACTTCATAGATTAAAGTCCTCCAGTGCAACATCTGACAGTATACGGTATGTAATTTGGGGTTCACACGGTGTGTCAAGGACGCTGTGTGTTATCTGGCAATGAACCGTGTGGCTCAGCAACAACGCCTGTATATGAAAACGAGTCCGTTTTCAAATGAAACAAGCCCAGAGTTGCTTAATAATAAACAGACATGGCAACGCTGCACCTGATCAGAATGTTTGAAGGTTCGCAAACAGACATATTTCTGGGTGGAATGACGTTTTCCTATAATAAAGTGTCCAGGACATTGTCAAACCTGTGGATATTTATAGCAAAATAACATATTTCTTATAGTATCCTGTTCTTCCAGAAATAAGGTTAATAATAAGGTTAATGAATTTACCCGGAAATACATATTTGGTTGTAGTGACGTCGTGATGATTCTATAGTTTGTACTTATTTGACCACATTAACCCTGACGTGCCTGTTTTGAGCATGTCATTACAGGCAAACAATGTTAAGGACCTATCAAAAATGTAGGGTTTGTGTTAAAATGCAAGAATAGAAGCTCACAAAGAAATAATCGTAGTAGAGATTTAGTGTTTAAAATCCATCCATCCATCCATCTTCAACTGCTTATCTGTAGTCGGGTCGCGGGGGCAACAGCTCCAGACATTCCTCTCCAGAGCAACATTATAGTAACTTCCTCCTGGAGGATCCCGAGGCGTTCCAAGGCCAGTGAGTCGATGTAATCCCTCCATCTGCACCTTGGTCTGCCCCGAGGTCTCCTCCCAGTGGGACGTGCATCGAGGACCTCCCTAGGGAGACGCTCGAGAGGCATCCTAACCAGATGCCCGAACCACCTAAGCTGGCTCCTTTCCAGGTGAAGAAGCAGCGGCTCTACTCCGAATCTCCCTCACGTGACTGAACTCCTCACCCTCTAAGGGAGATGCCAGCCACCCGTCGGAGAAAACTCATTTTGGCCGCTTGTATTCGTGACCTTATTCTTCCGGTCATGACTCACACTTCATGACCATAGGTGAGAGTAGGAACGAAGATTGCTTGGTAGACAGAGAGCTTTGCCTTCTGGCTCAACTCTCTTTTCGTCACAACAATGCGGTATACAGCGACTGCAATACCGCCCCTGACGCTCCGATTCTGCGGCTGATCTCCTTCTCCGTCCTCTGAGTAATGTGATACCTCTGTAATTGGCAGTTTGGCACACACCCTCTGTGTGTGTGTGCGTGTGTGCGACTGTGCGTGCGTGCGTGCGTGCGTGCGTGCGTGCGTGCGTGCGTGCGTGCGTGCTTTTTCATGCGTTTTCGTGCGTGTGTGATTGAGCAGTGGTGAGCGGCTGATTGTCTACCAGCTGGTGTGCGTGGTGAGTGAGTGGTGTGTGTGATTGGCTCCTGTGTTGGTGACTCCACTATAAAGCTGGCTACTCTCCAGTAACTTCTGGTGTCCTCCATGTTCCACCAAGACATGTATGAACCGCTGCGATATTTATGTAAATCCGTCCATATGCCGTCTCCATCGGGTGCAAACCTCAGAACTGTTACCTTCCAGGTTTCAAATCCAACTAGAAAAAGTGCCCTTCTGGGCACAGGTCTCCACCAGGAGGATAGGAGTAGGCCTACTGTGTGTGATGTTTGGCAAAATGTTTAGGAGTAATATAATCATGTTTGGTGTGTGTGTGTGTGTGTGTGTGTGTGTGTGTGTGTGTGTGTGTGTGTGTGTGTGTGTGTGTGTGTGTGTGTGTGTGTGTGTGTGTGTGTGTGTCGCGGCTTGGCCTGTTGTAGCGCCACCATGAGGCATCTGGAAAACGTTAAACATGCGCGAGTGACGCATTAGCCCACTTTACCTGGGTAACATCAACTTCTGATACATACTTGACATGAAATGATAATCCTGTACCGTCACCGTGTATAGCGTTTTGTTTCATTAGCGCAATTGTGATAAAATAGGCTGCAGCTGTTGTTCCGCGGCTGAGCACACATATGAACGGGTGAAGATCATAGGAGGATGAGAAGTAGCCCCTCTCGGAACCCTCGAGGGTCCCTTCTCAGTTGTCGCCCGCAACATGGCGATTCTGGGATACACACGGACTTGGCCTCGCATATGTTCTTGCTGCGCTATTTGAGTGGTGGTTATATGTCTCTAAAGAAGCATATAAGAGCTATAGGAGACAACGGAGACATCCGAACCCCCCGCGAACGGTGCAGAAGCCGTTAAGTATTTTTAATCTTTGTCAGACCGTTTTGGCAGCTCTGAAAAACATCCTGCATGTATGCGGTCGGCCAATCAGAGGCAGTAACAGCTAGCCAGCCACCGCTCGGGAGGCGGGACATGGGAAGTGAGGAATAGAGAATTTCAGAGCTGCCAAAACGGTCTGACAAAGATTAAAAATACTTAACGGCTTCTGCACCGTTGTCTCCTATAGCTCTTATATGCTTCTTTAGAGACATATAACCACCACTCAAATAGCGCAGCAAGAACATATGCGAGGCCAAGTCCGTGTGTATCCCAGAATCGCCATGTTGCGGGCGACAACTGAGAAGGGACCCTCCGTAAAAGGTAAACATCCAAATGTCAGAAACCTTTTACGAGGGTTCCGAGAGGGGCTAGATGAGAAGAGTCTTCTTCTTCTTCTTCTTTTTGTTGTTTTACGGCAGTTGGCAACCAGGTTTTGGTGCATTACCGCCATCTAGTGATCCAGCTCTTGGATCACTCTAATGATCTTAACTATGACTCCTCTTCCTCTAAAAAATAAATAAATAAAGTAAATAAAGTAATCATCGATCGGCTCTGTTAGTCCTCCTGTCCTCCTACTCCGGGCCGGGAGTAGCCGGCATGATTCCCTCCCTCAACAGAATGTCCAGGTCCTCTCCCCTGACGTCATCCACCTTCAGAAATCTTCTTGCTGCTTCCAGGATCATCTTCTTTCCGATTTTCCTTTGATCTCCACTGCACATATTATATTTATAACCATCGCGATAAATGCCAAAAAGCATTTTCTGTCCATACAGATACCCTCAGGCTCTGCTGCATTTTTCCTTTCCTGCTGTCGCTCTTCCAATCCTGTCTCCCTCCTTTCTTCACTCTCCTCCACTCTCTTCACTGCTTCGGCATAGGACATTTCCCTCTTTCCCGTTCTGATCTTGCTCACTTTAATTTCCTTTGCCTTCCTTGGACACTGTCCTGCCCCCGTGAAATGTTCTCCCTTGCAGTGCAGGCACTTTACCGGTTCGTCAGTACAACCCTTGCAGTTTTCCTCGCTACACCTCGCACATCTTGTATTTCCCCTGCAAACTGCAGCGACGTGTCCATACTGTTGGCAACAGAAGCACCAGAGCGGTGCTCTCTCGAATAACCGAACCCTGAAACTCATGTAGTTGCAATATACTCGCTCTGGTATCGTGTCCCCTTCAAAAGTCAGGCACACCGACTTGGTTTCCTCTCTTTCCCCCTCTCTGAACCGTGTGAGCCGTTTTGCATCACAAACTCCGTCAACATCAATAAATGCATCTGATTTTACAGACAGTGGGACTCCACTGATCACTCCCTTTATCCTCCTTCCAGAACCTTCCAATCGCATTGTGGTCACTGGGCATTTACGAAATGACTCAATTCTCAGAACTTTATTCACCTGACCACCGTCCATGCATTGTACGATCACCAATCCCGTTCTGCTGATCCTTACTGACTTCACTTTTCCTACCTTCTCCTCAACAAACTTTCCCACCACCTGTGGCTCACTAAAGATGCCATCAATTTGACTCACTGCTCTCATCCCGACAACAAAACACCCGTCTTGCCCATGGTCACTCTCTGAATTAGTCAGTCTCCTTTTCCTTTTATTGTCAGCTCCACGCATATCTTCATCTGTTGTCATCTCTTGTGTTTGCACCTCGCCTATTTCCTCTTCATCTTCTGAGCGATCCGACCACGGATCAGTCGAGATCTTCCTCCTCTCAGCACGCCGACGCTGACTATCCATGTCCCTCCGCAACGATGAGAAGAGTCAACTTTTGTAACATACTGCATGTATTTACCACCACACGGTGGCACTGTAGCACAGACTACCTGTTACCTGTTGCACACTGGTATAGTCCCGCGAGACTTCGGGACGGGAGTTCATGCTAGGATGAGATCCAAGATGGCGGAATAAACAAACCTATGCTGTTACACACGTCTTGTGTTTATTGATATAAAAGGTTTACAAACCAACCAAAGGGTAAACTAATACATGGTGTCAGAGTAGCGGATAATCTGCTAACCCATCGCTGAAAAAATGGATTCCTACGGTGTTCCTGCTCCACGGATGGACTGGGATTCCACAAGCCTGCCTGAAGCATGGAGACGCTTCCAGCAACATGCCCAGCTGATGTTCACCGGCCCGCTCAGAGAGAAGGAAGAGGCGGACAAATGCAGCTATCTACTTCTATGGATCGGGGATAAAGGTCGTGATGTTTTCAACACTTGGACGCTCACAGCAGACGACGCCAAGAAGTTACAAACTTATTATGATAAGTATACGGCCTACATCACTCCCAAAGCCAACCCCATCTATGCAAGATACAAGTTTCAAGAAAGGATGCAGGGTGAACATGAATCAATTGAAAAGTTTGTGACTGAGCTAAAACTGCTTGTAAAAGACTGTGGCTACCGAGATAGTGATGAAATGGTCAGAGACCGCATTGTTTTTGCAACAAATTCACCACATGTACGTGAGAAACTACTCAGCCAGGGAGCAGAGCTCACATTGGAGAAAGCCATTGACATTACAAGGTCCCATGAGCTAGCGAAGCAGCAGCTGAAGACAATGGGTAATGCCAGAGATCACGATACTGTGCATGCTGTAAGCAGAAAGCCATACAGGCAGGAGAGACCGCAGAAAGCTGCAAGACCAAGAGAACATGATTCAACTCAGAGAACCTGTGGCTACTGTGCAGGGCAACACAGCAGCAAGGATGTTTGTCCAGCAAAAGGAAAACAATGCATGAAATGCAAAAAGTTTAATCATTTCGCCAGAGCATGTAAATCAAAGGGCCCAGCACAGTCAGGTTTTCACCGCAAGACAGTGCATACTGTCAGAGAGAACACAGATGCATACGAAGAGGACATTGATGAAGAGGAGTCAGGGCTCTACATCGACAGCATCACTATTGAGAATGAAGGGAAAAGCAGTGAGCAAGCTTACGCAGATGTTGAGCTTGGCTCTCCCCCACAAAAGGTCAGATTCAAGGTGGACACCGGTGCACAGGCCAACACCATTCCAGTCAACATCTTCCAGACACTATTCCAGGACGTTCCACTGAAACCAGTGACGCGCAAGCTCACAGACTATGGAGGACATGCACTGACTGTGGATGGAAAATGTAAGTTGAAGTGCAGACACAAAAACACTACACTGCTGCTAGACTTCCACATTGTTGACACTAGCGCCCCACCTGTTCTTGCTATGAAAGCATGCCGTGACCTAAACCTAGTCAAGATAGTGATGGCCGTGTCTGAAGACAAAGGAAAATTGGACACTGACTGTCAGAGCATATTGGAGGAGTACGCCGATGTATTCCAGGGCATAGGTGAATTCCCAGGTGAATGCAACTTTCGTGTTGACCCTGACATCACACCAGTAGTCTGCCCACCACGCAGGATCCCTATAGCTCTACGAAACCGCCTTAAAGATGAGCTCGACAGTATGGAAAACAACAACATTATCTGTAAGGTTACAGAACCCACAGACTGGGTGAACGCACTCGTCGTCGTGGAGAAGCCAAAGACAGGAAAGCTGAGGGTGTGCCTAGACCCCAGGCCCCTCAACAAGGCCATACTGAGGCCTCACTACCCCGTACCTTCTTTGGAGGATGTCATCACAAAGCTCGCCGGAGCAAAATACTTCAGCGTTCTAGACGCTAGGTCAGGCTATTGGGCCATAAAGCTGAGCAATGAGTCTTCAATGTTAACCACGTTTAACACAGTGTTTGGCAGGTATCGCTTCCTCAGACTGCCATTCGGGATCATCTCAGCACAGGACGAGTTCCAGCGGCGTGTAGACGAGACATACGAGGGCCTCAGCGGCGTGGCAGCCATCGTCGATGATGTACTGGTGTTCGGTAAAACCAAGCTGGAACACGACCGACACCTCAGAGCCATGCTGCAGCGCACCAGAGAGAGAGGTGTGAGACTGAACCCTGACAAATGCCACATCTGCGTGTCAGAGGTCAGTTATTTTGGCCACACACTGTCACACGAAGGCATAAAGCCTGATCCACAGAAGGTGAACGCTGTGAAGGAGATGCAGCCACCACGGAACAAGGCAGAATTGGAGACAATCCTAGGGATGATAAACTATCTGGCCAGATTCGCTCCACATCTGTCAGAGATCAACTCACCACTGCGACAACTACTAAAACAAGACAGTGAGTTTGTGTGGGATGCCAACCACGACAAAGCATTCAAACAGATGAAAGAACTGATAACTCAGCAGCCAGGCCCAGTACTGTCGTACTTTGACCCTGAGAAAGAGCTACGGCTCCAAGTGGACGCTTCTAAAAGTGGCCTTGGTGCAGTCATGCTTCAAGACAGCAAGCCAGTTGCCTACGCATCAAAATCTCTCAACAGCACCGAAGAGAATTATGCACAGATAGAAAAGGAACTGTATGCCGTGCTGTTCGGCTGCAAACGTTTCCACGAGTACATGTATGGCCGCAAGGTAGTTGTGGAGTCGGACCACAAGCCTTTGGAGGCTATACTCAAGAAGCCACTGGCAGCAGCGCCACCAAGACTGCAGAGGATGATACTGCAACTCCAGAGGTACGACATCACAATCATTCACAGGCCTGGAAAAGACATACCTGTGGCTGACACGCTGTCACGGAAGTCCATAGAGTACCATGACAGAACCCTGCATGAAGGAATGGAGGCCCAGGTGCACACAGTTATCAGCAGCGTTCCTGTGAGTGACAAGAGACTGTCAGAAATAAGAGAGGCTACGAGCCAAGACTCACAGCTCGCTGCACTGAGAAAAGCTACACTGGATGGCTGGCCTGACACAAGGTCACACTGCCCGCTTAGCATTCAAGAGTTTTGGAACCACAGAGATGAAATCTCAGAAATCGACGGTATCATGTTCAAGAGTGAAAAGATCATCATTCCCCGTAAGCTCAGGGAGACCATGATAGAGCGCATACACTCCAGCCACATGGGTGTGGAAAAGAGCAAAAACAGAGCTAGAGACCTTCTATTCTGGCCCGGCATGGGAAAAGAGATCGAGGCAGCAGTGGAGGCCTGCAGCATATGTCAAGAGCGACGCAGCGCAAACCCCAGAGAGCCCCTGCTGTCACATGCCATCCCAGAAAGGCCGTGGCAGGTGATAGGCACCGACCTATTCACCTGGAACTCAAGAGACTATCTCATCGTTGTAGATTACTACAGCAGATTCTTTGAGCTGGAAAGACTATACAGCTGTACTTCAGCAGCTGTTATCTCCAAACTCAAGTCCATCATGTCCAGGCAAGGCATCGCAGAGGTCTGGATCAGCGATAATGGACCGTGTTACAGCTCAAGTGAGTTTCAACGCTTTGCAGAGTCATGGGGTTTCACACACACCACCACTAGCCCCCACTACCCACAGAGCAATGGCCTCGCAGAGAAGTATGTCCAGATAGCCAAACGCATACTGGACAAGGCCAAAGCTGAAAACAAAGACCCCTACCTCAGTCTACTAGAGTATCGCAACACGCCTGTAGACAACCTGAAATCACCAGCACAGCTTCTCATGAGTCGGAGACTACGCTCGATTCTTCCTGCAACAGCCAAACACCTGCAACCTCAGGTCGTCTGTCAGCAGTCAGTACGTGAGAGGAGAGAGATCTGTCAGCAGCGGCAGCAGTCGTATTTCAACAGATCTGCCAGACCTCTACCCCAGCTAGCTGCTGGTACGCCTGTCCGTTTTCGCCAGCAGGACGGTTCCTGGAAACCTGCGACAGTGACACGACCTGCACACACAGACAGGAGCTACCACATCACCACCAGCGGAGGTCAGACCTATCGACGCAACCGCCGACACCTCCGAGAGAGCCGAGAGAGACACGACAGCGGAGGCGGTGCGACAGCAGAGGTCATCCAACAGCTGGAGCCCAGCACCAGCGACACACAGGTCCGTCACCGTGATCCTGTGGTACCTCCAGAACTGAACTGTCAGCCGGATAACCCTCGGCAAGAATACATCACACGATCAGGCCGTGCTGTCAAGCCGAGACAAGTTCTTAACTTGTGAATCATTGTAAAGGGTGCAAGCCAAGCGCTGCCCTAATACTAAAAAAAAAGGAAAAGAAAACAACCATTGATTGTACATTGTATTTTCTCTGATTTTGCCTGTGCCTTCCTAAAAAAAAAAAAAAAAAAAGGAGGATGGGTAGGCCTATTGCATTTTGAAGAAATTTACATTTATTATTTTGATGCATATATAACTTACCTGTGGTTATTATACATGTGAATTTGCATTTATTGAAGTTGCACTAAGGTATTGAATAATAGTAAGTATTGAACTTACTCTAACCAGCTATCCTCATGCCTACACCTGTTTACATATACAACATTTTGCACTTTGCCCAGGTTTAAGTACGTATAATGCACTGTTCAAGTGATTTATGCCATGTGCCTATTTTGCTAGTTCACTTTGCTATTTTGAGCACATATATTTTTCAGCCAATGATTGTGCCTTTTGGACTTTGCCTTACAAGCCACGCTACCTCAAATATATGGAACAACTGTCTTTTATTTAAGAAGGGAGATGTAACATACTGCATGTATTTACCACCACACGGTGGCACTGTAGCACAGACTACCTGTTACCTGTTGCACACTGGTATAGTCCCGCGAGACTTCGGGACGGGAGTTCATGCTAGGATGAGATCCAAGATGGCGGAATAAACAAACCTATGCTGTTACACACGTCTTGTGTTTATTGATATAAAAGGTTTACAAACCAACCAAAGGGTAAACTAATACACTTTTTATGCTGATTTTCCAAACAGTTTCCCAGTTTCTAGTTCAGTTTCTATTTTGGGCAGGCAAGATGGGTCGTTGCTGCTGAATTGATTTATTTTTTTAATATCATATGATGACAGTATAGCGTCATTACATAACATGATGTGGATGCAATCACTGCATTCAATTTAGCAAAATATGGCAGTGGGTGTATTATTATTATTATTATTATTATTATTATTATTACTGTATTCACCTTTTCCTATTTGTATCTGTAGCCGTTGGCACACCCTATAGTTTGTCCATCTATACCTGCATAGATTGATTGGTCATGCCTGCCTGATGCCTGTCATCATGTGCTTGTTTCTAGAATGTGGCAGATTTTGTTTTTCTTCACCACAGAAACTTGCATCTTTGTTTATGATTAAATATAAACGAGAAGCCTCTCTGAGAGTAGCCTAAATGTTAGCCTCACAATGTCAAACGTCTATTGCAAAGTTTTTGGAAAGAAAATAAGTCAGCAGTCCCCAGAGGAGCTAGCCTACTGTAGGCCTACAACAGTTGTATCCTGAGGACTTCAGCTTTACTGGGCAACTCCACAACAGCGTCCGCCCTTGATTATGGATTACTACGTGATTGAAGACATCAAAGGTCATAATTGTAATTTTTGTTGAATGGATTTTCATTGATTGTGCCCATGTTGTCTGCTGCTATGCTATGGGGTGCTAACCATGTTGTCTGCTGCTATGCTATGGGGTGCTAACCATGTTGTCTGCTGCTATGCTATGTGGTGCTAACCATGTTGTCTGCTGCTATGCTATGGGGTGTGTCATTTGGAAGTGAGTTGAAAGAAACTATAGCTGTTGTACAGTGTACAATCTGCAGTCTTCAATACTCAACACTACTACTCATACCTCAATACTAGTAGGCTGCCTGAGAGAGTGTGCATGTTGTTGCTTTATGGTTGTTGAGGGGTGTCCAGCTTTGAGTGTTTGTGTAAACACAAACATTGTGTAAACACAAACATTGAAGACGAAGGTGAGGACACAAATTGTGATTGGCTGGAATGAGATGATGTATGATGATGAGAGCGCCCCTCATTTATTTTTATCTTTTAGGGTAGCCCCTCCTATATACAGGTTTAATGTTTGTTTTTAGTTCAATGTTTGTTTTAAAAAAGGCCTTAACATAAAGAGAATTTAATGTTTGTTTTGACACCGTTTGTTTTACATCATCATTACACCACCTAAATCATAGCAACATGAGGTAGACTTTAATATATTAGCACCCCTCACTTCACATGGGTGTGATTTTTTTGTTTACATTTGGGAATGTGATGGGATGAAGTGTCTTGTAGTAGCCTGACATTACACCTGTCAATAAGACATCTGACTTAATATTTTTAGGAAATTAAAGGCCAACATGAGTATTTATTAATAATTAATGCAAAATAATTTGCACAGTGTGCAGATGGTCCCAGGCCAAGCTAATAATTAATTCCTGCATACGCCACTGCCGTTGTCCAGCCTAGTTTTATCCAATTATGAAACATTGCAAAATTTAAACCCATACTTAGTACATACTTAAAAGAGAGAAAATCTCTCATGTTTTTGTTTCATCCTGTCCGGCTCCCCTGAGTCTCTGCTTCAGTTCGTCCAACATGCGGCCGCCAGACTCCTTCCAAATTCACGCACATAGGCTTCACTATTGTAGTGTTGGCTGCTCTGTACACTTGTTAACAAAATGAATGTCCAATTGATTTCTCAAATCTTCTTAATAAAGCACTACAAAGGTATGGCTGGCCCCATTCTAAAAATCAAACTGATCGCATGATTCGCATCCCCTCGACAATGTGAGTTCCTTCAACCAAAGAACAAGATTCCTTTACAGGATCTCCTCACTGGTCGACAAAAACACCTTGAAGACCTTAACAGGAGCCCTTGTACAAGGCTTCTTTGACTATGCATGCACCTCCTGGTACCACAGCACCTCAAAGGCCCTTAAAACTAGGCTCCAGACCTCCCAAAACAAACTGGTCAGGCTCCTACTTGGCCTCACCCCCCGAACCCACCTCACCCCTGCCCACTTTGACAGACTGGCATGGCTTAGGGTCGGCGAGAGTACAGCATCTTGCAATGGGTCTGGTCCACAAGATTCGATACTCCACCAAGATACCCATGTACCTGTGTAGATACTTCCTTAATGTTAACGAAGTCCACACCCACAACACCAGAGGGAGTGCAACGAATCATGTTCAACCCAGATTCGGCACAAACAAGGGACTAAATTCTTTTCGCTCCTATGCCACCAAAATGTGGAACGCCCTACCAACAGTCATTAAGACATGCGAATCCCTTGACTCCTTCAAAACCGCTCTCAAAGGGCACCTACGGATGGCTGCAATTCGAAACTGGCCCCCGTAAAATCTGAATCCCCCCCACCGCCCCCCCCCCCTTTTTTTTCCCTCACTGTATATGTTTCTTTTCCCTTTTTACCTCCATTATGATGAATTCCTATACTGTTCTTTGTCTATATAGAAGTGTCTATTTGTACGTCTCTAAATGTTTTGATGATTTGAACATGGTGGACCCTGTTGTAAACAAGTGTAATGCTTAATTGGGTCGTCCACTCACAGTTAACAGCCTTTGTATTGAGTTTGTGCTTGAAATGTACTGTAATTCTGCAAACTGTTAATACAATTTTCAATCAATCAATTCAATCAATCAATCAATCTAATGGGCCTTATTCTGGCTGTCCGACCAGTCTCAGAACTAAGGGTGTTTGTGTCATTCCAAAGCCTAACGCCTACTGCTTGTGCATGTGGGTCATGACAACAATATGTCCATACACGGACAGATGTGTCTGTGGCAAGACTTGGCCTCGCCCGTGGCAAATTCTAGATTTTTCTTTTCTTTTTCCCACACCATTATAATGTTCTTATTTTGAATTCATAAGACCCAATTGATGAATGTCAGTAATTTTTATGGCAAGGGTCCGCAGATGTATTTTTGTCTGCATCGCAACGCGTTGTTGTGAGTTTGTAAATCAGCTATTTTCAAATAGCCGTAGCCTATAGTCTCTTCTGGTCTCATTTATTTTGGGCTTGTTTTCACAGACCTGGGGCCCGTTCCACGAAACTTGGATTAGAGATTAAGCCGGGATTTAACAGATATCCTGGTTTAATATATCCTGGATCAGCGATTAACCGGTTTCATGAAAGCTGGTTAATCTTGGCAGATTAATTTAACCAGTTAACCTGGATATGTTGAGGCTTGATTCGGTTTCATGAAAGTGATGCTACATTAGTTACCATGGAAACTAATGCTTTGGATTTAGCCTGCTCCGGACAAGGCTAACAGCCAGGTTTAACCTAATCCTGATGTCTTTACTGTTCATTAAGCAGTCAAACTGATCACAAACCAATGATGTTTTCCACACTTATTCAATTATTATGGGTTTATGTTGCCTTATTTTTATCGGTCTGCATTAAAGGACTAATTTAAGCACTATATAAAATCAAAGAACCAAAATATATAGGCTGCACAACATCATGTAGATCATCTGATTTTGGTGAATGTTCCCCAGAATAGGTTTGCTGTCGTGCAAGTGCACGGTTAAGAAGAATTATTATATTATATTATATTATATTATATTATATTATATTATATTATATTATATTATATTATATTATATTATATTATATTATATTATATTATATTATATTATATTATATTAATTATTATTTTTTGTAAAAGTGAAAACCACTAAATATTACCATTACTCATTGTTTTACAATATATTACCATTGTAACGTTTCACCCACTATTGAACCCATGACCCACAGTTCTGGACAACAACCCCCTTATTTCCCCAAAGGTAGCTCCCTCAGAGGAGGGAGTTATGGCCAAATATCACAATGCGACAATATCATTATGCTTACAATATTAAGAATTCTGTTTTAAGTTAATAGTAGTGGTAAAATGTAAACTATATTTTTGGGGTAGTTAATCATTCAGTCTATCCACTATTGAGAGTATGTTCTCTCTTTAATTACAGCAGCAGTATTTATTTTAGAAGCTTAAGTCATTGTATCCGTAAGTCTTGAATAGATTAGTAAAGATACTGAGATATAGCCTACAGAAGGGGGCAGTAATGCAACTATTAAGGATGCAAACTGCCATAATACCCCATGAAGAAGAAGGATCAGTAAATCTGTGTTCCACCGAATGGGTCTAGAAACAAAAAGCCAGGCTGTCTATTCAGCCAGGCTTTATGATCCTGGCTCGCTAAATCCGCCCATTCTAAGCCTCGCTTGGCTTTAGTGGAACGGAATAAACCAGGCTGTAAAGACCAGGATTTAAAAGCCTGGTTTTGGCCTAAATCCTGGATTAGTTCATCCAAGTTGTGTGGAACAGGCCCCTGGTTGCTTATTTTCTCTCAAAACCTGACAACACTGGTAACAGAGCTTTTTTAGTGGTTCCTTCCTTTTCTCTGCCTACCGTATCTTTTTTTTCTTGCTTGTTTTGTCTTCTTGTGCAGTGTGCATTGTTTTGATATTGGCCTTACGTTGTCTTGTTTTTTTATCTTGTATTCCTATACTCGTTATTATTATTCATTTCCTTTTGCTGATCTACTGCAGTGTGATTGCTCATTTCACAAGACATTGTTTTGAAAGGTGCGTTAAGGAATATAGTTTATACTCACTTATTGTTTCTTTGATATCAAACACTGGGAGATGTAGCCCAAACAAAGTCAATACATTCTGACTGAATATGATATTTTTCTTGTTTTGTAGTTTAACTTAAAACCCTTCCCTTTCCTCGAGTGCTGCAGGCAGCTCTTCATCTCTGCTGTCTGTCTGTCTGTCTGTCTGTCTGTCTGTCTGTCTGTCTGTCTGTCTGTCTGTCTGTCTGTCTGTCTGTCTGTCTGTCTGTCTGTCTGTCTGTCTGTCTGTCTGTCTGTCTGTCTGTCTGTCTGTCTGTCTGTCTGTCTGTCTGTCTGTCTGTCTGTCTGTCTGTCTGTCTGTCTGTCTGTCTGTCTGTCCGCCCGCCCGCCCGCCTGCCTGCCTGTCTGTCTGTCTGTCTGTCTGTCTCTCTCTCTGCTTCTACTCCAGGACTAGCTCATTTGCATTGCTGCTGCTCTATTGGCTGACTTATACACCTGGTTTTGCACCAAAAAATACCTATCTACAATTCCGAGCTGTAAATGGCTGAATGAATGGCTGAATAATACTGCACCCTACTGACTCAAAAGAAGATTATTATATTGATTATAATAGCTTATTCAGCCATTCATTCAGCCATTTACAGCTCGGAAATAGCAGATCCGGGTGCAGTACTTAGTTTAGACAGTTTTTGGTTTAGACTAGGCATTGGTTAGACCAGTCATTAGTCCTACAACTACAACCTATCTCAAACCCTCACCCTAACTAAACCTAACCTCCCACGGGGCAGCACACCTAAACCTAACCTTAACCCATGTCTAACCAATGACTAGTCTAAACTAAGTATGCACCCCGAGTCAGTATAGCCAAAAATGTTACACCATGAAAGTGTTTAGAACTACGTCTATTTACATAACATTAAGAGTGGTTATTACCACTACTATAGCATCCATATCCATTTCACCAAGACACATTTCTGTGCATGCAGCTTCTGCACCCAGAGGTACAGCACACACACATGTTTGTATTAATGTGCTTATGAGAACCGCAACATTTCTGCCATTTTACCAAAAGTAACTGATCTGCAGTCTTAACACATTGTTTGTGAGCTTTTAGATATTGTCTGTGCAAGACAATAAAGTATAACAAGTATAGTCAGATCAGGCATAACCTGATTAATGTTTTAAACCTAAGCCTAAGTCGCCCAAATCCATAAATATCTTGTTATATTAACCATGAAACGACCACTGTGGAGACATTTGACCCTACCTCACATACCGTAGTTGGTATATTAAAGATGAGGTGCTGTGATTTTTTCCCCCACCCTAAAACTTAGGTATTATTATTTCTATAATGAGGAAGATTCTTTTGTTAAAATTCCGTTTTTATGTGGACACGGTCAACCAGTTCATTAAGTATGCCTGGTTTGCCTGGTTGGTGCATGGTTATGGGTGTGGTGATCCCCCTGAACTGAAGCCGCACCCACAGCTGTGGTTGTATGATAAAGGGGGAGGGGTTAGGGGATGGTATTGTGATGTCACTATATCACAGTTTTTTTTCATTGGCACTATTGACTGTCAAGTTTTCAGCCTCCAGGAAGAAACCTTACATATACAAAGGGAAGACATCATGAGTGCAGTACTTCGTTCAGACTAGTCATTGGTAACGACACCTACCTCAAACCCTAACCTAACCATAACCGCAAGCACGGGATCAGCGCATGTTCGAGCGGTTCCCGCATGTCGGGAACCGCTGGTGGTCATTGCACATAACAACCAGTCTAATGAAGTACTGTCACCTCATAAACACATGAAAAACGGGAAGAAATATAAAAATCACGGCACTCATTCTTTAACATTGTCATCTTGGATTAAATTATAGTTGTATATAGTTGGTGTACCTCGCGTTTTCGAATTAATTTTCATCTGTTACATTGTTTGTTTGTTTCTTTTTTTAAATCTATTTTCTTACCTCGTACAGAGGTGAGAAGTGAGCATAGTTACGGACCGCAGTGTCTAATTTGCTCCCAGTCCACACAGTGAAGCATGCGAAAGAACTGCATGCAGGCATGAGTGTGACAGTGATCCAACCACTAGCTCCGCTCTGTGGATCCATTCCACTCAACGCGGTGTGAAATCGCTGAGTTGATTACGCGCGAGCGCTGCTGCTTCACGGGGCCAAATACCATCCAACACATCTCTAATCATGTGCAGGGCTCTGTTATTTCTTTTCTAAAAGGGTGAGGAGGTTGGGCTCGCCTGTTACACTGCTCTCGAGTACACGCGGACGGAATGATGATGGAAGGCTTGTAAATTATACTTATAGAAAAGAGCAGACCCAGGAGCTCACAATGTGTTGCATCTGAGCCTGTCTAGGTATTGGTGCTGTTTGCATTGCGCAGAGATGCTCAGAAATACATAAGTGTTTTAATACAATTTACAAATAGGACCACTAGGCCTGTATATCGGCCATATATATATACTGTATATCTGCAAAACAGAAACATCGCAACATAATAGCAGATCAAAAGTATATTTATTAACATAATACAATACAGTATAATGTTTTAAGGCATATTTGTCTTATTAGTCAGGGATCCTTTTTAGAAAGGCTTAAAAATATGAGAGAAAAGAAAAAAAAGAAAAGAAAATTAAAGACGAAATGGTAATATAACATTGATATTAAAAAGTAATACCAATAAATTAGAACTTGAGCACAATCGAGCGATTGATTGCTCAAATGAACATTCTTTGAAAATGCACGTGGCCCACCCATCTGAGCGCTTCCACGTGGCCCACCCATCTGAGCGCTTCCACGTGGCCCACCCATCTGAGCGCTTCCACGTGGCCCACCCATCTGAGCGCTCCACGTGGCACACCCATCTGATCGCTTCCACGTGGCCCACCCATCTGAGCGCTTCCACGTGGCCCACCCATCTGAGCGCTTCCACGTGGCCCACCCATCTGAGCGCTTCCACGTGGCCCACCCATCTGAGCGCTTCCACGTGGCCCACCCATCTGAGCGCTTCCACGTGGCCCACCCATCTGAGCGCTTCCACGTGGCCCACCCATCTGAGCGCTTCCACGTGGCCCACCCATCTGAGCGCTTCCACGTGGCCCACCCATCTGAGCGCTTCCACGTGGCCCACCCATCTGAGCGCTTCCATGTGGCCCACCCATCTGAGCGCTTCCATGTGGCCCACCCATCTGAGCGCTCCACGTGGCCCACCCATCTGAGCGCTTCCATGTGGCCCACCCATCTGAGCGCTCCACGTGGCCCACCCATCTGAGCGCTTCCACGTGGCCCTCCCATCTGAGCGCTTCCATGTGGCCCACCCATCTGAGCGCTCCACGTGGCCCACCCATCTGAGCGCTTCCATGTGGCCCACCCATCTGAGCGCTCCACGTGGCCCACACATCTGAGCGCTTCCACGTGGCCCACCCATCTGAGCGCTTCGGCAGCCCAACAAGTGTTCGGATGGGTGGGCCGCGAACACTTTTGTGATTTGTGGGCTCCGACAACCCAAAGAGTATATGTACAGTATTCATGCTGCTTCACAGAAATGGATTGGCATTGAAGTGGAAATTCCATTTGCAGATGAAAGTATAAATATCAAAGGGCTTTTAGTTTTTCTTTAGTACCGTGTACTGTATTGTCTGTATAGCACCTATAATATGGTAGACATCCACATCCATGAGAATGGAGTGCAGAATGAGAGCTGTAATAGTGTTTTTAATGAATGGCCACATTATCGACCCATCATTGCGTGTCAGCCTCGGCCCGACCCCATGTGGATCACACACATGTCCGTACGCGTGCCACACACACACACACACAACAGAGAGATCAAGGAGCCAATACGACGCTTCGATACACTCGGTCAATAAGGCCTAGGGTGACCTATCGGATTGGAGGCAGGAGGGATGTGTGTGATACAGTATCTGTGTGCACACGTGTGTGTAAGTGTGTGTGTGTGTGTGTGTGTGTGTGTTTGTACTATACTTTAAGGGTTCAAACGCCCCGACAAGTATACTATTATTTGAGAAAAAAAACCTTTTGAGGACCATTTTCTTGGTCCTGACCGGAGGTTGCTTTAAGTTTATAAATGCAGATAATCACTTATACTTTGAAGAATAAACAAAAGATGTTTGATAAAATATGGGGACGGTTTATCCAATATATTACGGTTAATGATTTATCTTATTTAATGGTGGAAACTGAAAATGTCTAATTGTATTCTCTGCAGCTGTTTGGTCTTGTGGCCATAAGGACTCTGTTGTTGTTACCAGTCTAAGTGCCCTTATTTTAATATACTGTATTTATATGTATGTACTGTATGTTTGTTTTGTTTTTTTGTTTTGTTTTTTAAGTAATTGTATTGTCTGATGTATTATGTATTGTTCTGTTGTATTGTCTGTTTGTACAAAAAAAAGAAATGCAATAAATATATTGTTAAAAAAAAAAGTTTATAAATGCAGGCTTAATTGAAACTTTATCAAGTCCCGCCTGTGGTTGTGCCCGCCTCTTCGCACCCATTGGTTGCTGTTTCTTGGTTGGACAAAAATCCCTTTCTCTCCATCCACTACCATCGTTTTCCAGTTGCTTCGTATTGATATTCTGTGTATTACATTTTAATTTTAAACCCGGTGTCATGAAAGGGAACATCTCAGGTGCAGCATAGTGAGTGACTGGCCATATTGTGTTGTTCTTCTTTTCTTTTTCTTTCTCCAAAAATGATGTTTTATCAAATTCCACGTGAACAACCATAAGGCGGAACCAAGGTCTAAAGAGGACGAGACGCGTAGACCGTACGGGCGACGCCATGTTGCTCCATGGTGCTCCATGGAAGGAAAGAAACATGCGCAGTTGAGACCAAGGAAGCTGAACGCGGAAGTGTTGGCTGCATATAGCCCATTGCGCATGTTTCTTTCCTTCCATGGAGCACCATGGAGCAACATGGCGTCACCCGTACGGTCTTTGCGTCTCGTCCTCTTTAGACAGTCCTTGGGCGGAACCAGGAAGGAACAAGGGCAGAACAAGGGTGTAACCAGTCTTTCGAGTCAAGAGGCATCAAGAAAATGCCTAGTCCAGGCATCTCTTCCTGCATGGTTTTGACGCTAGTGCGCGCCTTCAACTTGTATCGTGGGCAAAAAAACTGAAACGCTTTTCCCACGCTACAAGTTGAAGCTGTGCACTAGCGCAGTGGTTCCCAAACTTTTTCACGTCAAGGACCCCCAAATTGACACTAATTAGCCCGCGGACCCCCATTTGAAAAGCTATGCCAGGGAGGGACCCCCCATAAGAGAAGATTTTTTACGGCTCTCTAGCAGTGTTTCTCAACCTGTTTAATTTCAAGGACCCCCAGTTGACATGCATTAGTCTTCGGACGGATCCCCATTTAATGGCATTTATATCTCTGAGACCCCCAATTGAGTACCACAGACGAAAAACAGTCTAAGTCCAAATTTCAGACTGACCCCTCCACGAAAAGGCCTCGTTGTCCTGAACCCTTATCTATCATTTATACATTATGGATCAATAGTGTGGACTTAGACTGTTATTCGTCTGTGGCATTTTTCATTTATATTGTAAAATCAATGTTAATTTAACTCAGAGTGTCTGAGAGTGACCTTGACGGGTGCTACACCAGAATGCTGCGTGCAGTACTTAACATCAGCACGACTGTACATGTTGCTAACAGGACTCTGTATGAGGGATTACCCAGGGTGAGCCAGAAAATAGCAGCCAGGAGAATGAGACTATAGCAGGACACTGCCAAAGGCATCAAGAACTGCCAGCCAGCAAACTGGTGCTCTGGGAACCAACACACGGGCATCGATCACGAGGACGTCCCACGCTAACATACGTGGATGTACTCGAGAGCGATGCAGGAGCGCAAAGTACCAACGAACTGGCCAGATGTATGGAGAACCGGGATGACTGGAAACGACGATGGAGGGCTCGTCTGAGGACGACCTAGAGAGAGTGTACACTCTCTGAGTTACAGACCCGTAATGGTCCATTTGGTTCCAAACTATAATTTAGCTGGGGACCCCCTGGAACTCCCTCAAGGACCCCTGTGGGTCCCCAGACCCCACTTTGGGAACCGCCGATTTACATCCACCAGCTGTTTGAAAACCCATAAGAGACACCTGGGCTAGGTATTAGCCCTATGGGACGCCTATAGGATGAGACACTAAGAGCTATAGAGGGCATGCCATAGAGTATAAAGAAGGATTGAGACCGAACTGGAGCGTTAGCACCGCCCCCCCCGCTATTCATTTCAGTGGAAGTTGCTCAGTGGCGTTTTGAAGCACCCGGAAGACTTCCGGAAGTATAATTCTAACTCGATGGCTCGAGCGAGCGGAAGTTTAGCCTAGCCTAGCCTAGCCCCGGACCTCAATTTTGAGGTCCGGGCTTACGCACGTGACGTCATGAACGTCCGTCCACTTCCATTAAAGTGCTGCAATTCCACATTTGACCAGTAGGTAGTGGACGTTGGATAGCCTTACTGGGAGCTTGGGGTATGCGCGTGACATCATCATCAAACCCGGAAGTTACGCAGGAATGCCTACTGAGTGGCAAAAAAACTACTTTCTGGCCTTGACAACCCATGCATCCAAACAGAAAAGTCCTATCTGATTGCATTAAAACAAAGTGAAACAATGTTAAACTCACTTTGTATGTTGCTTTGCCACTCGATGTGCGCCATTCACTTTAAGCATACCCTCTTAGTCTATACCTATACCCTCAGAATGCCTAAAGCCAAATTCCAATACCCAAAATCTCGGCCACTCACTCACTCACACTCGGTCACTCCAGGTGGTATGGTGAAATTGGTGACCTGATGAAATGTGTGACAATCGTGTAGACGTCACATAATGTCAGTGTCCGAATGCAAATCGTTGCAGTTTGTTCATTAGCAGAGTTCAACCTATAGCGGTATTCAGGCCACATATTTAAAGACCTCCATGTAAGTTAAGTGTGAAGTCCACAAGATGGTAACATGTTTCGGCAGGCCACCAATTTCACCATAATTTGTGTGGCGATGTCACACACCGGACAATATATAGCCGACCTATCCATTGTGAGCTTGAAGACTGTATCTGCTGTTTTCTGCTGTTTGCATCGTGCTGTACACCAGGGGTTCTCAACGTTTTTGGCCGGGGACCCCCGAAAATGCTTTGGCAACGTCTCGGGACCCCCGCCTCGCCCCCTCCCGACCCCCAATATAAATTGACTGCTACAATAACCTTAAACCATTTTGGGCGGGAACCCCTTTTGGTGTTTTAAGCATTGTTATAATTTAGCTATTTAAAAATAGCAGATCTACAAGCTCATAGCGCGCCACCGAGTGGCGCGCTACGAGCTTGTAGATCTGCTATTTTTTAGGGGGTCGTGACCCACAGGTTGAGAACCCCTGCTGTACACAGTGCAATCCTACCAGCCTGACGTCCTCGCAAGTATAGTGATAACTATACGTGTGTGTGTGCCTGCGTGCGTGTGTGCCTGCGTGCGTGTGTGCGTGCGTGCGTGCGTGCGTGTGTGTGTTGGGTGACGGAGAAGAAGAAAGGATCCATATAGCATTGACAGAAGTCCCCTGGTTCTCATGCCTTCTCATTAGACACACTCTATTAGACCCCTCATGCACCAGTCTCTAGGCTGAGCTGCTGGTATGAGGGGTGGGGGTGGGGGTGGGGGTAAGGGCGTACAACATGGTGCATCAAACTAGAGCTCTTCCAAAAAGAAAATTGGTCCCGAACACGAGATGGATCTGTGAAATTTGATTCCGACTAGGGCATTAAGCAACTAGTCGACTAGTTTACTAGTCGACTAGTTTACTAGTCGACTAGTCGACCTGGTTGGTACTAGTTGACTAGTTGATAAGAAGAAAAAAAAAGTTTTTATTTTTTTCCCGATTTTGTAGGCCTCAAGATCAGGTAGATTATAGTTATAGTCACCAATGTACACAGTTTTTAAATGTACAAATATTTATTTCCAAATGTTGTACATAAAAGGTAGTTAAACAACTAGTCGACTAGTCGACTAGTAAACTAGGCAACTAGTTAACTAGTAAAAATGACTAGAAGTGAATGCCCTAATTCCGACCCGTTCCTACTTTCTTTCTTTACTTATGGACCCAATTTGTTTCCGAGATCCAATTATTTTCGAGATTTGTCCTGACGAGGAATCGTTGTTTGTACGCCTCTGTTTTCAATTTGCATCAACCTGGCAGGCAGTGGCAGCTGGCTTGCCTTGCAGTATGGTACGCTATGCATGCATTGCGTAGCTCAATTTCTTTATCTTTTTTTTCCCTTTTTTCTGCTGATCCTAAACCAGCCTAAAACATCAAAACATGTCTCTTTCACAAGTGCAGCCGGTCACGCCTGCACACACGGTCACACACAGTAGTATAGAGCACCGAAGTCTGACGTCAATATCGGTAGAGGGCGCTATAAGTCCACTGGTAAATGTACTTTTTATTTGCATTGTAATCCCCATAGGGGGGATTTCAGATCGCCTCATATAAGAACTGTGTTTGAAAAATAAACATGTCATCCCGGGCCGTTTCACTCATATGGATATGAAGAATCAACTGACTGAGAGAAAACGCTATTGTTACTGCTGCGTAATTTGTTACATTTTCGCTAGAAACAGGTCTCTTCTCGGGTATTACACATAATGATAGAGAGCCACGAGTTCCGCAGGATATACAGCTGACCCCGACCGGGCTCTGATCATGATAACACACAGATCCGACCCGTACGGGTCTCGGGTCCTGTGGGGTATACTTTCAGAAACTCGGGGGGGGGCCTGTGAAAAGCTCAACATCAAACACATTGATTTAACCCATTTTGGGCGCGAAACTCTTTTGGTGTTAGCATTATGTTGTGCTTTAGCTATTGAAAAATAGAAAAATCGAAGAACGGCTGACATAGAAACATAGCTTTTTCAGAAAACTGTCAGGATGTAGAAGACATTTTTAGAATCTGATCTCAGGTCAAAATGGGTTAAATCGATTATAATTGAAAATAAATCGATTTTTTTATATACAAATCGATTAATAATTGATCCCTATTTTGGCAATGTCACTGTAGGCGAAGTAAAAAAAAAACGAGGTAAAAGTGAACATAGCGTATCTATTTTTGCACGACAATGTGATGTCATGGCTTGAGTGGTTAATCCATTTGTTGATATACAGTACATTGTTTAAAAAACTATTTGTTAAAAACGCGCTTTTCCATCATTTGATTTCATGAGAAAAGTATAATGGATGGAATAATGATAGAGAATGCATACAGTAGTTTGCAGCTCTACACTGGGTTCTCAAAGTGGTCCTGGAGTCCTTGAACGGGTTCGAGGCAGAGTCCCATGCAGCAACACCAGTTATATATAGCATAGAAAGTCAGTTGGACCATTTTCACCCTATATACATCCGCTATCTGAAAATAGACGATCACAATGTTTTGTTTTATCTGCAAGCTCACAACGTGTCGACGTTGTGAGCTTGCAGATCAAAAAAACATCCTGAGCAAATATGAAATATGTGGAATATTTTAGAAACATTGTAACAACATGAAGCTTTACGGGGTATACAGTGGGGTATATATATACCTATAGCACAAAGTCATTTTCAGATTAATTTGGAGGTCCTTGAACACGGAAAAAAAAAGGTTTGAGAACCCCATATGGAGTCTAGCTGTCTCAGTGTCCAGGTGTCCAACTGTCCTGGTGTTCTGTAGGTGTTCAGACTCCAGCAGGTGTCCAGACTGCACTGCAGCTGTCCGAGAGCTTCTAGAAGAGGACGATGGAAGGTTGCTTGAAGGTGACAGTGGCCGGTGACAGCGGGCAACTCCCTTGGTTGAGCAGATGGGGGGGTGTCTCTGGGTGTGTGTGCGTGTGTGTGTGTGTGTGTGTGTGTGTGTGTGTGTGTGTGTGTGTGTGTGTGTGTGTGTGTGTGTGTTTTCCGTGCGCAAGGATTCTGTGTCCGTCTGTGTCTGTTCTTGAGAGATTGTGTATGTGGGGTATGTGGTGTGTCTTGCTTTTTGCATGGTTGTGTGTGTCACTCTCAACCCGGCCTGTGGGGCATGACAAATTGAGGGGATGTGACAGTGTGTATGAAAACAAAGTGTGTGTTTGTGCGTGCGTGCGTGCGTGCGTGCGTGCGTGCGTGCGTGCGTGCGTGCGGCTTCACTCGGGCGTAGAGTGCAGCCGTACAGGAGGACATGGAGGGCCAGAGTCAGAGATGGAGGGGTCAGACATGTCCGTGGTCATTCCCATTTTCTTAAGGGACCGCTCGTCTGTCACCGACATCGAGCGATTGAACGCCGGGCGAGGGGTGGCGGTCGAATCTGAGAGAGAGAGAGAGAGAGAGACAGAGAGAGAGCGAGAAAGAGAGAGGTGGGTTAAGGGGAGGGGAAGGAAGTGAGAGTTTTCTAATTAAATGTTGTGAGTGGAAAGAGAGAGATCAATCTGTGAGTCTAAACCTGTGGTCCAGGGCCCACTGGTAGGCCGTAGGCATATTGCAAGTGGGCCCCCAAATTAGCCTCGGACCTTGACTGTGACAATCCTGTCTGGGCAGTTTTGGAGGTAAATTAACCCATTTCGACCGAGACCGATTCTACAAAATGTCTTCTAAATCATGACAAAAGTCATAGGTTTCTGAAAAACCTATGTTTCTATGTCAGTCGTTCTCAAACATTTTCATGTAAAGGACCTCCAAAAACATACATGTAATTGGCCGCCGACCCCCATCTGAAAATATGATGTTCCTGCAGGGACCTCCCCAGAAGCAAAGATTTGAGTTAAAAACATTAACTCAAATCTAAAAAATAGCAGATCTACTATTTTTCAATAGGTAAAGTGTAACATAATGCAATAAACACCAAAAAGGGGTTCCCGCCCAGAATGGGTTAAATACGAAAAATCTACATTCTTGGACTTTCTTGGAGCCTTGACCATTCGGCCAACTGTTATGGACGTAATATCCTTTTCATTGTGACGCTGATGAATGTATAAAACAAATTCCATTGATCACGGACGGAACACAATTGAGTCGTTATAGTAATCATTGAGATAAACATGCTCTGAGTGAGTTTGCACACGGCCCAGACCCCCCCCCCCCCCCCCCCCCCTGACCACTTGAGATGAGAGGTTCACTCGTCTCAAGGGCCCACTAGAGAAGTGGGCGCTGATCCAGAGATGGTTGGAGAAGGAGCCACTATGACTAACTGTGGATATTCTTATCACACCAGGCACAAGGATGGGTGGAGAGAGGACACCAGAGAGACCAGCGTGGGGAACCTTATCTGACTCCCAATTTTTTATTCGGTATTACTTAACCTAGTTAGACCTGAGGCCAATTGTAAAATAAAAAAAGTCATCTAAATCCTAAGTTTTCTTTTTTTTGTGACCAACTTTTTATTTTTGTTTTTTTAAAAGAACCCCGGGTTAGCACAGACATTACAGGAGAGGGAAACAACAATTAAGCATACGTATAACATAATGTTTCTTTTTCTAACAAAACTAATACTTTTCTGAAATGTTTCTATGTCAGTGGTGCTCAACCTTTTTCATGGCAAGAACCCCCAGAATTATCTATATTTGGTTGAGGACCCCCCATCTGAAAATATGTTGTTCCTGTGACCCCCCCAGATGCAAAGATTTGAGTTAAAAACGTTCGCTGTGAAAAAATATACCGGTGTATATACAAAGATTTGCGCCACATTTTCACGATTTTTCAAAAATAGCAGATCTACAAGCTAAATATACTGGTATATATACAAAGATTTGCGCCACATTTTCACGATTTTTCAAAAATAGCAGATCTACAAGCTCGTGGCATGGCACTCGGTGCGACGCTACGAGCTTGTAGATCTGCTATTTTTCAACAGCTAAAGTATATAGCAACACCAAAAGGGGTTCCCGTCCAGAATGGGTTAAGATGTGAATCTATCTTGGTCCCTGTGTTAGTGGCTCTCATTGGAATTCACCTCACGTGTGATCTGTGATTCTGTGTCTTTGCTTGTATATCAAACCCTCCAGAGTCGACCACGTTGATTTGCTTTCATTATTTCAGATGAATGGACTGTGACTCCCTCTCTTGATTGTAGAGGCTAGAGCTGGGATGGGGTGCAGAGGCACCATTTGGCCCGTAGGGGGTGTCAGTGAGCGGTAGCCAGAGCAATGACTGCAGGTCTGTTAGAGCCCTGCACGCACGCATGCACGCACGCACGCACGCACATACACACAATCAGAACCATGCATGGAAGCAGACATGTGCCCTCGCATTGAATGACCCATGGACTCATAGCAATTGCATAGAAACACTCAATTGAACGTCACTTACACACATGCATACATTATCCAGCCAGACATACATTGACGCGCGACCACACACACACACACACACACACACACACACACACACACACACACACACACACACACACACATATTAATCGTATACTAACACATACACACACACAGACAGACACACACACATGTGCATGTACACACATATAGGCACGTACACTAACATATGGCATGCATCCAAGCTAGCACACAGACCATATTGTTGGTTGCGGCTCTCGTGTGTGCAGGACAAGATAAGCCGTAAGGTTCACTAGACAGACCTGCAGAGGGCACGCACGCACGCACGCACAGAGTGCCGCGCTACGAGCTTGTAGATCTGCTATTTTTGAAAAATCCTGAAAATGTGGTGCAAATCTTACCGGTATATATTGTTTCAGAGCGAACGTTTTTAATTAAAATCTTTGCTTCTGGGGGCGTCACTGGAACAACATATTTTCAGATGGGGGTCCGTGGCCAATTACATATAATTTTGGGGGTCCTTGACATGAAAATGTTTGAGAACGACTGACATAGAAACATTGGTTTTTCAGAAAACTGTCAGGATTTAGAAGACATTTGTAGAATCATCCTCAGGTCTAAATGGGTTAGTATTGTATTATGTAGTTTGGGTGGAACTGCTACATACTTGCTGTACGTTGCGAGCCTTGCAGATCGGCTACTCGTGCCTCTTTCTTATAGCCTATAATTTGACCATTTCAATTGACTTTCAGGGTTCTGAACTCATTCATTTTCAGTGGAAACGATAGAAGTGGAGCGGTTCAACCCCGGTGCATGGACAAGGGGCCACAGGTTGAGGCACTATAGGCTCTCGTGGTCCGTTCACATGAGCAGATGCAAAGAAATAGGGGGGGGGGGGGGGGAGTCCAGATATAGTCTTCCCACTATAAAGACGGACGTCCCTGGATGAATCGGAGAGTCCGATCGAATCATATTAAGTCATATAATAATCAGTTCTGGCCCAGAATAAGCTATATTTCCCATATATGGGCTGTGATCTGGCCTATAGTCCTGAACGTCACCGGAGTCACCGGAGGACGTCATCATAACGTCATCGTGAGGTCATTTGGCTTGCTGGGCCAGCTCAACTTCAATTTGGAGCTTTGTGCCTTTTGCAGCGCATGCAACTACAAACGTGGGATTTGCGCTGTATAACTTCATGTCGCTGCAGGCTTCCGTTGAAAATGAAAGGTAGACTATATCTTTGCATCTGCTCGTGTGAATGCATCAGAGTCGCGGGAGCCCGTTGGCTATGAGAGAACTAGATATTCCAGTATACAGTGACATCCATGTATCCAGGCATATAGGCCCCCAGCAGGCCTCACATCCATGTATCCAGAGACACATAGGCCCCCAGCAGGGCTGACATTTGCAGTAAGTGCTTCACACGGGCAGGTAATTTATGTAGAACATCTGGTGACAGGAACAATAGAGGTTTTTTTCCCCCTCCCTGCCTGCCTGATGCATTAGCATGAGAACAATCTGCACTCTTCTGCCTCATATAGCTCAGCCTGCCTGCATGCGGGCACCAGAGAAAAGCACAGCATGCAATTGAATGTTGTCGTTTTGGAGCAAATGAATAGATTTAAGTCATTCTCGTCATATTGGTGTACGTACGCAACTCAAAAGGCGCCGAGCAGTGTTGCCATGTCTGCTTATTGCAAGTGACTTGCATTATAGAGTGTAAACTAGAGTCATATATTTTTTACATTTCCGTGCCTGCACCATCTGTGCTCTCTGCTGCTTATTCTAATTGAACAGCGAATAGAAGAATAATCAGTGCGGAGGACAGTCGTCTATTTCAAACACTTTACACGATTCTATTTGCTTTGTGTGAAGCACTTTGCACCTGTCACTAATCGCTTATGGCTGACTGTACTTCAACTGTCTCTCCTCTCCTTCAGCATCCTCTCCTCTCCTCTCCTCTCCTCTCCTCTCCTCTGCTCTCTCTGTCCTCCTGATACTCTCCTCTCCTCTCCTCCAATCTCCTCTCTATTCTCCTCTCTCTGTTGATTGACCCTAAATTATCATTCTCATTTGCAGTCTCTCCTCTCGTCTCTCTCCTCTCCTCGCCTTCAGCACTCTCTCTCCTAAGCTCCTCTCATCTCGTATCCTCTCCTCCAATCTGCTCTTTCCTCTCCTCTCTCCTCTCTTGACCCCCCCTCCTCTCCTCCAGCGGGGGTGTGTATATGTACTGTAGGTTCAGTGAAAGGTCACGGGGTCGCGGTACGGTAGCCTACCTGTGTTCTGTCCACATTTCACCTTGCTGTTGGTCATCTCCTGCAGCTCTCTCTCGTACTCCCTCACCTCCTCCAGACTCATCCCTGCATGTGGAAACACATTGAATGGCTCATGAAATATACATGCCGGATTTCACTCAATTGATTTTCACTGTACTTACCGGTGTGTGTGTGTGTGTGTGCGCGTGCGTGTGCGTGTGTGCGTGTGCGCCCGTCCCCAAATGGTTTCCAGCCAGTTCTAGCACCAACATGGAATTTAGATCACGGTTTCCCAAACTACTGGGTCGGGACCCATTTGTGGTTCGCAGACCAATTTGTATGCGACAACGGGCCCTATTATGCGTGTCTTAAGTACCAGGTCTCATGACTTAACTTAAGACCTGGAGGCGTGGTCAATGCTGTTTGGCCACTCAGAATAGCCAAATGGCATTGATCACGCCTCCAGGTCTTAAGTTAAGTAATAAGACCTGGTACTTAAGACATGCATAATAGGGCCCTTTATTTCAAAAGATTTTTGAAAGTCAGAAGGAGGAGAGGACACTGGAGGAGCATGCATGGACATTTCAAGTTTTTTTACAAGAAAACCACCAACGTTTCCACCTTACGGTCTTCATCAGAGTCATGAACCCTGGGGGCAGTATTATGCATGTCTTAAGTATCAGGTCTTATGACTTAACTTAAGACCTGGAGGCGTGGTCAATGCCATTTGGCTATTCTGAGTGGCCAAATGGCATTGATCACGCCTCCAGGTCTTAAGTTAAGTAATAAGACCTAGTACTTAAGACACGCATAATACTGCCCTGGACATTTTTGAAAGTCACTTTGCGCTGCGTTGTGATTTTTTTTTCCTCATGAAAAAGTTTAATTTAAATACTGTATAAAATATATAGAAACATCAATTACCCGTGACCAATAAAAATGTGTCCGAGATCCACAAATGTGTCCCGACCCACTAATTAAGCAATATTACACGAGAGGGTGTGCGTTACTTACTTACTTCTACAGTGGTCTCTAATATATCTATCTAAATGACAGTTTTAGCATTGTGGGAAAACAAAAAAACACCACAAAAGAACACCACAAAAAATGAATAATGGTCATGTTTGGTGTGAATCAGTATGTTGTTATTACTTGTTACTGCGAGAGTGAGGTCTAGCCAACACCAACTCGGGATTCCTGGATCACTGCCCTCCACAATTTCCTATCCAATATCAGTATGAACCAGGCCTTAATTGTTCTATCTTATACAATGCACCATTTTATACATGCATGTTTTGCGCTCTGCTTGCGCACAACCAGGCCATGTATGGCCTACTTGTGTGCAAGACGCACGTTGGCACCTCGACAGAGTGCATTTCTAGTTTTTCCTGTGGCAGATTAATCTGGTTTCTAGGCTATACATGCATGTTGAATAGAAGACAGCATGCACGACTCCATCTCGTCTCACTCACTTTCATCATTTTACCGGGTCACGTCGGTCAGACACGACATTTTAAACAGAGAAGAAAACCAGCACTCACGGAATTAGCTTTTAAGGCACTTTTACCATAGGTAGGTTAGGTATGGCTAATGCTGCAGACAAGCAGCACACAACGAACGCGTTGCGGCAGAAGCCTTCGTCAGCGTTGTATACTGCACACAAAAACTAATGTCACATTTATAGTGTCCGTGGTTGTAACACACCCTATGTATGAGACGGACAAGTGCACCGCCGGTTTGATAAAGAACCTATTCATATATAAACCTTCCTTGACTGTTTGGAGAAACGTGGGTTGACTTCAATTACTCGGTCCTGGTGCTGTCTGGTGATGGATTTAACACATGAACAGTTGAACACTGTCAAACTTCCAGGCTTTGCCTACATTATTGGAAAGAAACGCTGATCTTTATTATATTATGAACTCTACTAAACTTCGATTTCCAGGCTATGCCTGATTATTATAGAAAACATCCTAGTAAAACTCCGAGAGCCGAAGACTGAAGACACCTGTAGCCTTTCTATACCACGTTTGATGATTTTCCTCCATGTTTCAGCATGTATTTAAATATGAAGTTGCGGGTTGAACAGAATTAGGAGTTGCTCCTTCTTTAATCTTTATTTTTTAAGAATGATTGGGACGAGGCCCCTAAATACCGCTAACTTTGTAGGCTACTATTGTCCCTTGTGTTGTAGAGACTAGCCCTTACCCGTTGTGAGATATTGCACCCCCCCCCCTTGTGGCCGTGTGGGGTACTGCGCCCTGGGTGCGTTTTAATTCACTAATAAATGCATTATTAATCTATAATTTGTTAAATTGAAAAAGGGCTTTGTTAAGACCTCCATATTATTATGGTCAATGCCTGTGTGAAAAGTGGGAGTGATTGGTGCAGGCAGTGAGGAGCTACGGCAGTGTTTCTGACACACATTCAGACACACATTCAGACATTTGGTTAATTATAGTATGATGATGATGATGATTATAGTATGATGATGATGGTTAATTATAGTATGATTATAGTATGATGATATAGTATGATGATATAGTATGATTTTGATGGTTAATTATAGTATGATTATAGTATGATGATATAGTATGATGATGATAACGACTACCTTTTGAGAGAGGGGTGGATTGTGCTTTATTAGTGTATTTCTAGGGAAGAGAGGCCTTAAGACATCTCTATTAATCGTTGCAAAACAAAGTTTTCTAGTGATGTTGTGTTGCTCAACCTATCTTCTCTTCGAATAAGCTTTGTAGCTACTTTAGCACTTTAATATAATATTCTATGCGCTATATAGGTCTTCCGAGTATTGACCCTCAACCTACCTCTTCTTTTTAAGGACTCAGCCAATGGTGCCCTATTAACACTATTATTAATGTCTTACTGTTTAGATGTGTTGTAATTGTTGATGTAAATGTTATGCGACTGCACTTTTGGTACTGGGATTGGTTGGACGTTGTTTGGACACGGACAGGGGTTGGCGTTACAACCACGGACACTATAAATGTGACACTAGTTTTTGTGTGCAGTATACAACGCTGACGAAGGCTTCTGCCGCAACGCGTTCGTTGCGTGCTGCTTGTCTGCAGCATGCCGTACCTAACCTACCTATGGTAAAATACATAAGTGCCTTAAAAGCTAATTCCATGAGTGCTGGTTTTCTTCTCTGTTTAAAATATACATGCACGTTACCTTTAAATGTACACTGTGTGTATATCCAATCTCCAATGGAATGGGACCGTGATGATATACTCTTTGAGTTCCATTTCACTTGTATTCACTTTGTGTGTGTGTCAGAGTTGCAACGCACCGTGCCATTCGTCGATCCAAGCCACCGCTTGCCTGTGACCGACCAACAGGATGTCCCGGATGTTCTGTGAGGAGTTTGGAAACACAACTGGTGAGAAGCGAGGGAGAAATGGTGAAAAATATAACATTTATATACAAATAAATGAGTTGGTTGAGAGGCCTAGTACACACCCAGATCCACACACAGAAACATTGTTAATTGAACCACTTCAACTCTGCGTGGTTTAGGCCAGGGGTTCTCAACCCGTGGGTCGCGACCCCTCGGGGGGTCGCCAAATTATTTTAGGGGGTCCCCAAATTATTTTCAAAAATATATATATATATATTTTTTTTTTTAAATTTTATTTTCACGATTTTTCAAAAATAGCAGACCTACAAGCTCGTAGCGCGCCACTCGGTGGCGCGCTATGAGCTTGTAGATCTGCTATTTTTCAATAGCTAAATTATAACAATGCTTAAAACACCAAAAGGGGTTCCCGCCCAAAATGGTTTAAGGTTATTGTAGCAGTCAATTTATATTGGGGGTCGGGAGGGGGTGGGGCGGGGCGGGGCGGGGGTCCCGAGACATTGCCAAAGCATTTCCGGGGGTCCCCGGCCAAAACCGTTGAGAACCCCTGGTTTAGGCATTAGTCATTATAGGTGAAAATGTTTCCAAGAATTCCTATAGATTCTCTTTTGACAAAAATAAAAAGACCTATATACAGTATAGGCATATGCAGGGGCTTAGAGACAAACTTAAGAAAGATAATGTTTTTGACCCTTTTAGAGCAGATCGCCAGATCCGGACATATACAGTAGGTAAAATACAGTCTATATGCTAATTTTATTTGTGTACTTGTCTATCACAAGTCCATTCTTGCTGACTCTGTCAGACCAAAGTGTGTATGTCTGCTTTGCTTACACCGACCAATCACAACCTCTATTATTACTAGAACATACCTGGCTGCATGGCGATGTGCACCCAAACCCAACTACATGCAGACGTACTGTGCGTGCGTGCGTGCGTGCGTGCGTGCGTGCGTGCGTTTTGGGGACCACAAATGTGACTACAACATTGCACCGTTATTGAGTCGGCTCTCGCCAGGTCAGGACAACCAAAACCGTCCGTCCAGTCTCTACAACAACCTTGCTTTATACATGAGAGAACATCCAAACAGGAGGCACGCACATCTCAAATGTTTTTGACAGGTGCAGGGCAGGTCAGGTTGTGGCCTCCTGGTGGCGCTATAATAGGCCAATGTGAAAAGGGTGCCATTTCTTCATACGCCTTTGATGGCAATTGGATGATTTGAGGCATTTTGTTCCAAAAATGTGTTTTGCAAAAATCAACCTGTTGGTGGCGCTATAACAGGCCAATGTGAAAAGGGTGGGATATATTCCTCAGCCTAGTAAGAAAATGTGTGAAAGATTTCACGTAAATTGCATGCTGCGTTCATGATTCTTTTGTTCAAAACGGGGCAATCTTGCAAACTGTGAAAGCCAATTATAGCCAATTAGGATGGAATATGAAATATCGGACAGATCCGACTTGAGCACATGACCATAGAGATACTGTGTAACGATTTGTGAGATTTTTGGACAGAATCTGGAGGAGTAATATCAAAAAATGTGTTTTACAAAAGTCGGCCTCCTGGTGGCGCTATAAAAGGCACATGCGGAAAATGCAGGTCAAAGGTTTGTCCTTAGCCTCTAGGGAGTGTGCATGCAACGTTTCACGCAGATCGGTGCAGTTTTAGGTAAAACATGTGAAAAGCTGCCTCATGGTGGCGCTATAACAGGCCGTTCTGGAAAATGTGGGGCAGAGGTTCATCGTTGGCATCCAGGGAGTGTGTGTGCAAAGTTTGGCATCGACCGGGTTAACGGTGCCGGAGATTAGCTGTACACAGACGGACGGAAGGACGGACACACACACACACACACACACACACACGGACGGAGTGCAAAACATACTCTCTCCCCATGCCTTCGGCCTGGTGGAGACAAATATGCATACAGAAAGAAGGTAGGAAGTCTGCACACCGTTCTTAAAACTCACTCAGTGCCACAGGACGCCTTTGGACGCCTCCCCTTTATGCTCCCAGTAGTTTATTAAGAATCAATGGTCAGGAATCAACGTTTCGACCCCTCCCGGTCTTCATCAGGAATGGAATTCCCCGGAGGGGTCGACACCGTTCTTAAATTACTAGGAGCTTACGAACGGTAGTGCTTTATACATGTCATGATTTTAATATTCCATTAAAACCGGGAAAACATCTCTGTCATTTTAGACTTTTAGCACTGGGCAATTCAAAAATATCAGATATACAAGCTCACAATTTGCTATTTGTGAACCATTTTTTGTGTCTGAAACATTCATAGTTTAGACTGCATGTTGTCGAATGGGCCTGCAGGTCCTATGAATGAGAAGTAGGACCGTTACAACATTGCACTGTGCTGAGCCAGCTATCTGTTCAGCTCAGATCCCTTCCTCTTCTCTCTGGCGTTGCATAATAATAATAACCAACCTTCTGGGTTACGGTGGGTACCACGACTGCGGCTACAGAGCATCATGTAGCCCGCGGCAGAAAATGCTAATAAACACCTTGGATCGATTGGTCAACCCACCGAGGAGAAGCACGGATGAGGACAGAATGTTTCCTCATTTTAGAGTAGGATGATGACAACCCCCCCCCCCGTCGATCAATCTTCCACACAGAGCTATATTTCATTCTTCTCGTGCATGGATGGAGAGAGACAGACAGACACGGTATAGTGTCATTTACTCTGTACAAGGAATTTGTACTTTACTTGAGTATTATACATCCCAGATCCACATTATTGTATACTTTTACTCTACTACATTGATTTGAAAACTTTAGTGGTTACTTTGTAAGATTTAGATTATCGTTATAAAACATATACATTGACCACTTCAGCTCTGTATACATTTCGGAATTTTCGGCCATTTGAAAAGCCTATCTACAAGCTCACACAATGCGTCACATTGTGAGCTTGTAGATCGGCTATTTTCAAAAGACTTTATACATTCAGATGCCTGAAGGTCTTCGACCGAAACGTTGCCTGTAAATACATTTGTATTGCAAGTGCAGACGGTGTGCGGGTCTTTGGGCACTTTATGTGCATTCTTCTGAATACATTGAGCCCTGCCTACGCACCCGCCTCAGAGCATACAGGTGTGCATAAGACTTTGTTGCCTATACATTTGAAAACTTGAAATAGGACATTCTGCATATTGAGTACTTTCTACTTTGGCATTTTGATGCCAATACTTTAGTACTTTTACTAAAGCACATTTAGAATTCCGGACATTTACTTACAGTATAACAGAGTATTTCTATATTGCAGTACTTTTTCCACCAATGGTGCTGCGTTCGTTGGCTGTTTACAGTAAACAAACATAGTGTTGTGAGTGTTTTGTTTGAAAACTCATGAAATGGGGGACATTCTGCAAAATGAGCCTACTTTTACTTTTGATACTTTTGTTTTGTAAGACGCATGTTTGGGCCTTTTTTATGCCTTTATTGACAGGATAGGAAAGTAGCCTGACAGCAACACGCTGTCAGGCTACTTTGGAGTCTTAGGCCTCACTCAGACCTTTACTGCATTGCTGTATGCTTGTTGGATGAATGTTGTGTAGTGTCATGGCCGCCCCAATGCATTTCCAATGGGAGTCACATGGTTTGACACAACATTTGTGTTGTATGAAGGGGAGGGGCGCAGTCGAAACACAGCCGAAAGCCATACAACGGCTTGTAGTCCAAAATGTGGACTACAAACCATGTGACTTCCATTGGAAATGCATTGGGGCGGCCATGACACTACACAACATTCATCCAAAAAGCATACAGCAATGCAGTAAAGGTCTGAGTGAGGCCTTAGATGCATGTTTGGGCCTTTTTTATGCCTTTATTGACAGGATAGGAAAGTAGCCTGACAGCAACACGCTGTCAGGCTACTTTGGAGTCTTAAGGGTCCTGACCGCCAGCCCGGGCCGAGTACAGGTCTTTTACTTCTATAGGCCTACTTGTGCTTATTGCTACGCCTGCTTTTACTTTAACCCATTTTGGGCGGGAACCTTTGGTGTTTTTAAAGCATTATGTTATACTTTAGCTATTGAAAAATAGCAGATCTACAAGTTCATAGCGCGGCACCGAGTGCCGCGCTATGAACTTGTAGGTCTGCTATTTTTGAAAAATTGTGAAAATGTAGTGCAAATCATTGAATATATATTCTTTCAGAGCGAACGTTTTTAACTCAAATCTTTGCTTCTGTGGGGGGGTCCCTGGAACAACATATTTTCAGATGGGGGTCGGCGGCCAATTACATATAATTCTAGGGCTCCTTGACATGAAATCGTTTGAGCACCACTGACACAGAAACATAGGGTTTTTCCAGAAAACTGTCAGGATTTAGAAGACATTTTGTAGAATCGTTCCCGGGTCAAATTGGGTTAAGTTAAAAAAATGTCCCCACCACTGGAACTGGTAAGATCAATTTGTCTAAGTGTTTAAATGAAAACATATTACTGCTCGCCCCTAGCTAGGACTAGGATTATATCCTGGCTGCATGTACCTTCCTTCCCCCATAAGCCTCCCACACAGCCTTTTCACAAATTAGACAATAATTATCGCCTCATTTAAAATACATATTAAACCTACACGAGGGACACGCACCAGCCACACTCCACTTGTTTTGGAAAACTAGACCGAAAGCTCATTAAAATAAGCATGCAGTCATGTTTTCTCGCTGGTCTATTGTCAGACTCTGTTGTATTGCAAGAAAGGACCCATGCAAGACAAAGTTGTACAACGGGATTCAAATGGAGCACAAGGAAGCAAATCCAATTAGCGGTGGATGACTTTTGTTTTTATGCAGTATGTATCGTGCTGCATACAAATGGACCGTGAACTCTACTGCAGGCCATCCAGCCAAAAGAAGCCATGTGTGGCTGCAGTGTTAGATTCTCTAAGGCCTCACTCAGACCTGCATTGCTGTATGCTTGTTGGATGAATGTTGTGTAGTGTCATGGCCGCCCCAATGCATTTCCAATGGAAGTCACATGGTTTGTAGTCCACATTTTGGACTACAAGCTGTTATATGGCTTTCGGCTGTGTTTCGACTGCGCCCCTCCCCCTCATACAACACAAATGTTGTGTCAAACCATGTGACTCCCATTGGAAATGCATTGGGGCGGCCATGACACTACACAACATTCATCCAACAAGCATACAGCAATGCAGTAAAGGTGTGAGTGCACCCTAAGGCTGAGCTCACACCTTTAATGCACTGCATTGCTGTTGTGAGTGTCATGGCCGCCCCCAATGCATTTCCAATGGAGGTCACATGGTCTGTTGTATGGCTTTCAGCTGTGTTTCGACTGCGCCCCTCCCCCTCACACAACACAATGTTGTGTCAAACCATGTGACCTCCATTGGAAATGCATTGGGGCGGCCATGACACTACACAACAACAGCAATGCAGTGCATTAAAGGTGTGAGCTCAGCCTAAGACTGCATGATTTTACTTTTTTTATTTTTTTTAACCAGGAAGTGGGACACACATACAACATTAATAATTAATAATAATTTTTGTCATGATTTCTTGAACATAGCTGATCTACTGCAACAGTGGATGCATATTGTATGTAGTCTACTGCAGTTATTCACTTTATTTATTTCAAGGACCCCCAGTTTGATATGCATTGGGCCACGGACCCCCATTTCACATTACCGTTTTATCTTTGGGACCCCAATCTACAGCGTCAAATCCTCGGCATTCATTAAACTCATATACGGGTCCAATTTGGTTCCATTTCTATACACACTTGGAGTTACAGAGTCTCGTATGGACGAGTCCATTTGGTTTCTATAGCCTAACTATCAATGATGTAGCTGGGGAGTGGGGACCCCCTGGAACCCCCTCAAGGACCGCTGGAGGTTCTCAACATGTGGTCATGTTGAGAACCAGTGGTCTATGGAGTTGAGCAGAAGTTCATGTTAGCATTTTACCATGCAGTATTATACATTATAAACACAACCAGCGAGGCACACGGCAGCCATATTGGAAAGACATTTGGCCTCTTCCTTACTTCCTTCACAGCTCTTGCCAATTACACTAATGAAGGCTCTGTTCCAGACCAAACAGAATCAGGGTGCTGTTATTGTGCATGTTGGTTCTGGCTGTATAACTCAGAGTTAAACGGTTAGGGTTCAAAAGGAACTTAAGTTAGTTCAATAGATCCAAGGCGGATTACTTGACCATAACATGCTCTGAAAATGCACTCAGATGGGTGGGCGCGAATTAACGCACACCACGAAGAACGCTTTTGAGGCAAACGCTTTTGATATGTTCAAGTGGGGCCTAAGGTTTGACAACCACTACTTTACTAAGATGTGGGATAACAGCCTGGTTGGTATGGTAACTTGTCTGCAATAGTTTGAAATGACAGATTGCTTGTCTGGTGCACTGCAGACTGACAATGCCATGACAATTATCCCTTCAAACAATGAATGAGCAGGCTATTATCAGACACACACACACACACACACACACACACACACACACACACACACACACACACACACACACACAAGGTACTCTAGTGATCCGTTCTGCACAGTTCTTGCATTGCATTGCGTTGCATCTCCTCCCTTCTGGTGGCAGAAGATTTGAGCTTTCCACAGAGCAGGCTGAACTGTCCTGAAGATATTGAAACTGGCAAAACACTACGGCTTTAATGATAATATTAACGTAACGTACGATTTGTTTGCTTTGTTTTATTTGAGATACCGATATAAAGCAGGAACCTAAAGTATACTATATCAGTTCCATTGATTCAAGCCGTGATTGTTCATTAACCCATTTTGACCTGAGATCAGATTCTAAAAATGTCTTCTACATCCTGACAGTTTTCTGAAAAAGCTATGTTTCTATGTCTGTGGTTCTTCGGTTTTTCAAAAATAGCAGACCTACAAGCTCATAGCGCGCCACTCGGTGGCGCGCTATGAGCTTGTAGATCTGCTATTTTTCAATAGCTAAAGCATAACATAATGCTAACACCAAAATTCCCGCCCAAAATGGGTTAAAATAAACATGCACTGGAAATGCATGCGGCCCACCCATCTGACCACTTAACACCATAGCAGATAGTGGTATATACTTTGTACTTGTGCTACTTTTGCACAACACCATTGTGCAACTAGAAAGGTCGCAATTTTAAAAAATTGCAAAGTGTGGTTGCCGCAGTGGCTCACATATGCCCCTCCCACTGATATTGCCAGCCAATTACAATGTCGCGTCACCCCTGCGATCATGCGTAAGTCATTTGGAGGGGATTTATCCCCCAAAAATCATGTTTTTGCGACAAACGGTTACATTTCTCGCATTTGCGGCGCCCCCTATGGATGAAAATGGAATTGCTTTTGGTACTTGGTTGATTTAACCACCCGCGACATGTGATTCAAATTTGGGATGGATCGGACATTTCGTTCGGGATTTTAGGCATTTTGTGTAAAATAGGCCCGTCCCACTAACTTCGGAAGCCGATTACGGCCGAACGATACGCACTATCAAAATTCCGCCTGTGGTGTCTTCATCGGAAAGGTCCAGAGATCATGTGTACACATTTTTGTGAGATTTTGACAAAATCTGTAGGAGGAGGAGCAAAAAGTGTGTTTTGGAGAAAATTCAAAATGGCGGAAGATCTATCATGACGCAAATGGGCGTGGCCTATATGGGGAGATGCGTCATGGCCCAAGGAATACAGGGAGAAAGGAATTTTGAATTTACGACCTACGGTTCAAGACTTATAAGCCAACACGTATAGTGGGCTGTTATAGCGCCACCATGAGGCCGACCGATATAATTATAAGTTAATTAATTTTAGTAAGTATTACGAATTATCCCTCCAAGTTTTGTAACTATAGCCCTTACGGTCTCCGAGGAAAAAATACTTGAACGTGATTTTTCGCATTTTCCCATTCATGTCAATGGGGAAATTTAATTCACTAATAAATTCATATCAATTAAACTATACAATATTTCTCTTAGCAATGAGCAAGCACACCATTTCCGATTTTTCCGGTCAATTTGACATATGGGTCAAGTGCGTACAGTTAAAACTGTGGGAGGAGTAGCGTTTCAAAAAAAGGGTTACTCCAGTATAAAAAATAAAGTGTTACAACTAGAAAGCAGTTCCTGTAGAAACTGCGTGGGCTCGCTAAAAACGCAATGTATAAAGTTATAGCTGTGTCTGTGGGACCACCCACCAAGTCTGAACACTGGTTTTTCATTTTTAAGTTTTCTTTTTTAAGTTTTTTATTTTTAAGTTTTTTTTTAAGTTTAAAAAAAAAAAAGTTTTTAAAAAAAAAGTTTAAAAAAAAAAAGAAGTTTAAAAAAAAAGTTTTTTTAAAAAAAAAAGTTAAAAAAAAAAAGTTAAAAAAAAAAAGTTAAAAAAAAGTTTTAAAAAAAAAAGTTTTAAAAAAAAAGTTTAAAAAAAAAAAGTTTTAAAAAAAAAAAGTTAAAAAAAAAAAAGTTAAAAAAAAAAAAGTTTAAAAAATATATATTTTTTAAGTTTATATTAGTGTTCCTATTGGTGGTGTAAGTCCATAAACAAATTGTCAGGACTGTATCATGCTGCAAACAAAAGTTAGAGCTGTGTAAAGGCCAGCCAATGGGAAGACAGAAGGGCGGGGCTTAAGCAATTAATTAAGTACAGCGTGCTCCTATTGGTGGTCTAAGCCCATGGAGCAAATTGCAAGACTGTAGCATGCTGCAAGCAAAAGACAGGGTTTTTGTGTGTGTGTGTGTGTGTGTGTGTGTGTGTGTGCGTGTGCGTGCGCGTGCACGTGCGTGTGCACGTGCGCGCGTGTGCATGCATGCGTGTGTCTGTGACTCTGTGTGTAGAGCCTAATTGCACAAATAGCAGACCTACAAGCTGCGTGCGTGCGTGCGTGCGTGCGTGCGTGCGTATGCATGCGTGTGTCTGTGACTGCACAAATAGCAGACCTACAAGCTCACAAGGTTTCGCAGAGCAACTCATTGAGATCTTGTAACTCTAATGTCAGCCCTGTAATTAAGCCCTTATATGTCTCAGCTGTGGGAGAGTAAAACAGTGCTTCACTATGACTGGGAGATTTCAATGGGCCTGAATAGGGAAAAACCTATGCCCGAACAAATTGCTCTATCGCAAAAAGTAAAAGTCGAATGCAAATATTTTTTTCACTTTGAGTGGCCTGAGCCATTGAGGTACAACATGTGCGATGGTGGTGTTGGTACGATCGAAAATGTGGTTATAAGAGCGAGTTAAGAATTGTCTTCACGATACTTTCCTCGTAAGAATTATACAATGGAGGTCAATGGGCAGCTTGACTGTATTTGTGTCACTTAAAAGGCCGTAGTTCACATTCTGTATGTATCTGTGCTTTGGTGGTTACATTGTGTGAAAGAGGACATGTGTGGCTACAAAATGACCAAAGAACATCCGTGTAAAGTGAATATTTTGGCCAGGACGACAATTTGTTTGGTAGATTTCCGAGGTGAAGCATTTCAGTTTCCACACTCTACTCAAGGAGGCCCCGCACTCTAAGGGCGCACTAATTAGACGATACGGCCTGCGATTGAACTGCGATATCGGAGAAACCGTGTAACATATTCGAATACGGTTTGAACCACGAAAAAGTCCACAGCCGTGTGAGCTAGCTAAAGTTTAAATCACGTTTCTACGACAAAGTATGCCAGAGTAATGAGGCTGCAAAAGTGAGGTTGATTTAGAGATAAAATCCCATACATTGTCTATGAGAGAAACATTTTATAAATAAAGTTAAATATTTTAAAAAGTATAAACTTTTTCAAAACAACTTTTTCACCAATGAAAATTCAAAGATTGATGAACATTTTAAAGTTTGAATGGAGTTTCAAAGTGAAAGTATGACAGAGTAATAAGAGCACAAAAAAGTCAACTGTGAAAAATGGGACGTTTCTCCCATCGACTCTCATTATAAAGAATGTCAAAAAAAGTTAAAAAGTTAAAAAGTTAAAAAAGTATAAACAATTGTAAAAATCTAAATGCAAGCACACATAACTGCAAAGAGCTGAACAGTTTGAAGTTTGAACTAAATTTCTAGCATAAAGTGTGTGAAAGTAGTAGGAATTCGAAAAAAGGGCGGAAATTGGAATAAAGCAAGAATAAATATAAACTGGCAATAACTAGTGTGTGCTCGCTGTTGCGAGCCCACAATTACAATAGTCTGGTTGCCCCTTTAGGGCAACCACACTAATTAATTGAGTAAATAATCGACAGCTGCGCAGCCCTAAAACTGTTTTCACGACATAGATGTTGATGAATGACTGTGGATTTCCCTATTGGGACATTGTTGTTCCTTATCTTATACTAACAGTAAAGGACAGTGTTGGTTGCTGGTAATGATGGTGGGCCAACCTCTGGAAGCTTCTCTGTATACCAAAGTATACATTTTGGTCGACAAAATAAACTGTAGATTTAAATAGTCAACTCAAATCTTATGACATTTAGTCGACTGAAACTAGACGAAACCTAAAACATTTCACATGACTAAGATATGACTGAAACTACACAAAAATGTGCTGTCACAATCAACACTGGTACAGTATATGCGACTGTGTGTGCCGTGCACTAAGGCCTCATTCACACTATTGAGACAGCTATCTTGTGTCTTGTCCGTGTTTAATGGCCGCCCCAATGCATTTCCAATGGAAGTCACATGGTTTGACCAAACATTTTTGTTTGATGGGGGGGAGGGGGGCAGAACACAGCCATCAAACAAAAATGTTTGGTCAAACCATGTGACTTCCATTGGAAATGCATTGGGGCGGCCATTAAACACGGACAAGACACGGACAAAAGACAGGTGTCTTTTAGGTGTGAATGAGGCCTATAAGCCTTAATGTGTTCTGGCCTCACTTTGTGTATGAACTCCTCCGTCCGCCCCTGGAGGCCGTAGACCTCGAAGCTGCACTCCACCCTCTTGTAGGAGCACATGATGGGGTCGCTGCGGTCCTGCCAGCCCTCCTTCAGAGGCCCCCGGCCCGTCCGACTGGACTGCCAGAGGCTCAGGTCCTGCACAGCACAACAACGCACATAAGGGACGGGATTTATTTAGGCACGTTGCGCTGTGTTAGCAGGTTTACAGAAACAAGGCAAGTAAGAAGAAGGAATTAATGAAGGCACCGGAGCAGCCGAGTACGTGACAATTAACGCTTTGATGTCAATCCATCTTCATGATGAATTGACGTTGAAACGTTGTTCACGTGCATGATGAGATGAGATATACTTTATCAATCCCCAAAGGGAAATTGAGGCGTTACCGCAGCATAATGTGACCAGATAAATAAAACTACTAGACAAACAGACAGAGGTGGACATAAACACACACAACCAGGGCCAACATAATTATAGGACCATAATGCATTGGGGGAGACAGTTCTTATGCATTTGCATTATAGAGTCCGATGGCAGTTGGCACGAAAGAGAGTCTGTACCGCTCCGTATGGGGGGGGGGGGGGGGGGGGAGGTGAGCCTTCGGCTGAAGAAGGTGCTCACCCTATCTAATCCTGCAGCACGACATACAAAGGACGGGAGCATGGAGTTTACGTTTGCCCCTAATCCTCCACTCCGCGACTGACTGCAGCCTTTTCCATTCTGAGGCCCACAACAGAGCTGGCCTTCTTTATGATCTTATTGAGCTTGTTGAGCTGCGAGGCCTTGATGTATGTTCAATTGTACATACATTTTGTTTTCTCATGCCAATAAAGGCAATTGAATTGCAATGCAATTCAATTCAATTCAATTCAATTCAATTCAATTCAATTCAATTCAATTCAATTCAATTCAATTCAATTCAATGCGATTGAATTGAATTGAATTGAATTGAACTGAATTGATGCATTGCATTGCATTGCATGCGAGTAGCTTGCCTGCACCCTGTTATAAAAAGGCTTTAGGTTGTCAGAGTTTGCTCCAGTGAGTTCCTTCTTCTTACCAGACCCGATCCGGACCAGCCTGAATTTGGCTTGAGGCGCAGCCAGTGGAACCCCTTTGTTACAATTTAAGAGTGTTTTTGTGTGTATATGAAAGTTGAGGGGTGTGTATAAAATGGTTTTGTGTGTATGTGTGTGCATGCGTGCGTGTGTTTGGAGTTTGAGAATGTGTGTATGAATGAGATTGAGCGTGCGTGCGTGCGTGTGTGTGTGTCTGTTTATGAATGAGTTTGATAGTGTGTTTGTGTGAAAGTTTTGAGAGAGTGAGTGAGTTTGTATTCATAAAAATGGTGTGTGACTCAGTGTGAGAGAGTGTTAGTGTGCTTAGAGAGTTTGAGTGTGTGTGTGTATTTTATGTCTGCGTGCACGCTTTTGTGTGTGTGGGAGGCCGGGCGCATATAAATGTGTGTGTGTGTGTGTGTGTGTGTGTGTGTGTGTGTGTGTGTGTGTGTGTGTGTGTGTGTGTGTGTGTGTGTGTGTGTGTGTGTGTGTGTGTGTGTGTGTGTGTGTGTGTGTGTGTGTGTGTGTTGTGAGTGTAATTAGGCAGGCTGTTTCTCAACCTAACCTCTGAGGATTGTGTGTGCTCGTGCGATAACAGCCTGGCTGGAGCCCCGTTTATGTTCCGTCGCGCGGCCATGCCGCACGGACCAAAAGAACGCCGACCTACAAGCTCACAAGGCGTGGCACCCGCGAGGCCTCGTGAGCTTGTAGGTCTGCTGTTTTCCGTCGGCGAAGTGTGAATTTGGCTTAACATCTTTGACCACCACTGATGACTGGAATGTGCTTGTGTCTGTGACTTCACGCTCCCACGCTTACTTATCAGTCTGGCTTTTTGATGTGTCAGAGTTTTGCGTGTGTGTGTGTGTGTGTGTGTGTGTGTGTGTGTGTGTGTGTGTGTGACCTTTGTCTCCGGAGATAGAGGAAATGTGTGATGTTGGCAGGGAGGGAATTAGAAAGATTATAGAGAAACACTGGGCGAGGTCACTGCGCCATGGGCAGAGAGCGTATACAAGAATATATATATATGTATATAGACAGTATGGACTATGGACAGTTTACCGGATTTTTCCAAATAGTAGCCCGGGCAGTAGCGTGCACAGATAGACACTAGGTGGTGCTAGAGCACCTGCCCTTTGCCCTCTGGACAGCAATGTGCCCTTTTCTTTTTTTTAACAGTGTACAATGTACAGTATGTGGACCATGGTGACATTGATCAATTCTTGATAAAAAGCTTCCAATATATTATTTAGGGCCCCAAAATCAATACATCTCACACTATTAAGGCAACCGGCCAGTTCCACGTGCTGCACAAGGTGCCCTTTTTTCACTTGAGCACCTGCCCCTCTAAATGTCTGTGCACGCCACTGAGCCCGGGCATTGTAATAGGCCTATCTCACAGCCCTTCCACGCCCCCTTTCCCCGCCCCCTTTTCTGAGCTAATGGTGTTGACGTGACATCACTCCATAGACATTACATGTTAAAATCCATGAGTAAGGCTATGGACCAGAGCTACATCCCTACCTGCTTTCTCTGCACCATTTAAGGCCGTTTCCAAATGTTAAAATGTAAAAGACCAATATTATTATGAAGAAAACAAGATGGTAAGACAGCTAAAACAAATAGAATAAAGTTTACCTTCAGAAAAAGCGTTGTTTATGGCTTCTGAATGTAGGTCTTTTAACATGTAATGTCTATGGAGTGACGTCACGTCAACACCACTAGGTCTGGAATGGGGGCTTGGAAAGGGGGCGGGGAATGGCTGTGAGACAGGCCTATAGACAAAATCGATTTGTACCCGGGTGTTTAAAAGGAACCAGGCGGCTAATTGCAGAAAGCTTTTAATAATTTTTTGCACCGGCCTGCACCGAGCCATTCTTTAGTTACGGTTTCAATGGGCTACATATGCACACAGTATAACGGGCTGCTTCCCTACTTCCTTAAGTTCCTTCACAGGTGTTACCGATGATACTAATTAAGGCTCTGTTCCATTTAGTGTGCAGTGGTTCTCAAACTTTTTAATTTCAACGACCCCCATTACGGGTCCATGTGGTTCCATTTGTACACTCTCAAAGTTACACACACCCGTACGGGGCGATGTGGAACCCACTCAAGAACACTTAACAGACTTACTGCTTGTGACGTAACGTTCCGCCAGAAGGAATCCAACTAGCAACTGCTTCTGGCGTAATACTCCGTCTGATAAGCTTTATTATTGATATCAAACCGGATCGCTGATTTCAATTTTTTCATTATTATTTTGGCTTGGCCTTTCCTTCTTTAGCGATCCTAGACCGGGTTGCGCAACCTCGCTCCCGTCCGCATCCCATTATACAGGCTGACTAAAAAGCTGAATAATTCAAAATCTACGGAGCTCTCCGTGGTTTGGATGTAACGCGCGATGTTCAGAGGTCTTGGGTGGTCTAGATGGAAACGTTGGCGCTTTCTAGAGCAAGGATGGCTATATTTTAGCTCGCTAGCATTGACGCTATTTATTTAGTAAAACAGGATGTCGGTCCTGTGTGTGCAGCCTTCAAATCGCCTCGGAAGTCTGAGGTTGGCTGTGCGTCCAGCAGGTGGCAGTATAAGTGTGGGCCAGTGGCTAGCAGAGTGTTTCCATAATGGGAGGGAGCCAACATGCACGTTGCACAGCACCCTGACTCTGTTTGACCAGAATGGAACAGAGCCTTCATTAGTATCATTGGTAACACCTGTGAAAAGGAAGTAATGAAGTGGCCCAAGTTCTTTCCAAAAATGGCATGTGTGCATATAGCCCCGTTAGCGTGAAATGGTGTCACTGTGTCAGACTCTGGGTGTATAACAGGAACCAGGCCGTCTATTTGAGGTAGGGCTACTATTTGTAAATAAATTGTATATGCTATACATTCAGTAAACCTGTATCTTTCTGTGTGTTAATATGACTGTCCCGCGCAAATATCGGACACCGTCAGAGCGGTGATGTGACACAAACTTGTGTGTCGCCAACGTTCAAATGCCCAGGGGGAGTTATGTCGCACTAGCGCTTGTCCAGATAAAATAAAGAAGAAGGAAGGCTTTGCATCAGATCTTTAAAAAAAAAAAGCTTCACCTGGCAAAAGCTCACCTGGGTCCGTGGTAATAGAATAAAAGAAATACATCTGAAATGTACGAGGAACAAAAAGTGACGTGACGAAGTGACGAACTTTTGCTATGTTTGAATAGGGCGTAAGTGGTGAAGGTAGTAAGGTACTGCATATCTGCACGTTTAGGTCTCCAGCTGAAAAAGTTTTTGGGTACCCCTGTTTTTAGCGGATGAATGTAAGTCAATGCAAACGTCCCAAAAGGTTGCAAAAATACAACATAACGCCTGTGTGTGTGTGTGTGTGTGTGCGTGCGTGCGTGCGTGCGTGCGTGCGTGCGTGCGTGCGTGCGTGCGTGCGTGTACCTCCGCCTCTTTGTAGTGTTTTTCAGGGATGGGGTCAGAGAGGATGTCCAGGAAGCTCACACTCCCCGCTGGGGTCGGTGTGTCCCCGAAAACCTGCACAGCACAACAGATGGAGCGGGGTCACATTCTGTACTGTACCAGAATAGACCATTACTGTTACTGTACGCACACACACACAGTCACGCACGCACGCACGCACGCACGCACGCACGCACGCACGCACGCACGCACGCACGCGCGCACGCGCGCACGCGCACACACGCACACACACACACACACACACACAGACACACACACAGGTGATGATACGGTTCAGTAGATGAGCGAGTGTCTAGAATAGTGAGGCTTCATACCTACACAACAACAACAACAACCACACCCCCAGGGCCTCACAGCGAATCACAGCGGAGCTGCACACACATACACTAGTCTACGGAGCCAAGGTTATAATCGTTTTGTATTTTTCACTATATTTTAGTTTTAGTTAGTTTTGACATTCTTTTTTCTAATTGTGTTTGAGTTTTAATTAGTTTTCAGGGCAGGTTTGCTTGTTATTGTTAGTGTTGTCCCGAATTTTTTTGTTTTGTTTTTATTTGTTTTTATTTCGTTAACTATAATAACCTTGCTACGGATGCTCGTACATGCACGCGCACATGTACGCACACAGAGAGAGACAGACAGACAGACAGACAGACAGACACAAACAAACACACACACACACACAGAGAGAGAGACACACACACACACACACACACACACACACACACACACACACAGAGAGACAGAGAGACACACACACACACACACACACACAGAGAGACAGAGAGACACACACACAGAGAGAGACACACACACAAATATTTGAGAGACACACACACACACACACACACACACACACACACACACACACACACACACACACACACACACACACACACACACACACACACACACACACAGAAAGAGAGACACACACAGAGAGAGAGAGAGACACACACACAGAGAGAGAGAGAGACACACACAGAGAGAGCCAGACAGAGAGAGTTCTGGGGAAAAGAGGGAGACAGCGAGGGTGAAAAACATTTGTTCCTTCATTTATCCTCGTTTAGAATTAACTCTTAATGGCTCTCAGGCACGCACGCACGCACGCACGCACGCACGCACGCACGCACGCACGTACGCACGTACACACACACACACACTATGAACTATGATATGAATCGAAACAATAAAACCGCATCTGTTGTTGTGTATATGCGTCTGCCAAACCAAGGTTGACTTATTGCGTTGTTGTTGCGTACCTTTTCCGATAGATTAGTCTGCAGCACAATAAACTGGACTTTATTGGATTGCTGCAGTTACATTTTGTAAAGCGGGTGTACCGAGAGAACCTTACAAGCAGAGAATATTTCATCTATCCATACTGACAACTGATCGTCGTCAGTTTGCATCCATCTATCATGGAGTTATCCAAAACCAACAAAACATTAGTTTGGCTCCCGGGGAGACATCCAATTTCTCTTTCGGGTCTTGAACTACAAAGGATTGTGAATGACTGCTGTATCATTTCAAATGTATGTCAAATAAAACGGAGAAGTTTTATTTGAAAAGAAATGCTGTGTTGTCCTGTTGGGTTTTGTAAATGTATATATCCACCGGATATGAATGCGTTCGTTAATTTGTGCGCTAAATGACTTGAGATCTGTTTCACCGCGCAATTCAAGTCAATGAGGATAATATTTGTAAGGATCGGTTTCTAATCCTATTGAAGATAACTCACCAGTACATGAGGTTACATCACAACACAACACAAACCAAAGTGTCATTTTAAAGGTATAGCCGCTATAGCGTATGTGATTTGCTTTGGTCAACATATAAGTGTTAAATGAAATAGCTCTGATATAGAACTAATTTCTATAGAGTGTTTGTTCAGCTCTGTATTAAACAGAAAATGCATTTTCAGGTCAGGATTCCAATGTGATCCAATCAGGATAATAAAGAACTCAGACAAGATATAGCCTACCGATTGAACGTGCAATTGGAAGTGTTGACACAAATATATAAATGAGAAGACAAACTTGGAACTGGAACAGTATAGAATTGAAGCATGTTGAACGTGTACTCACTACTTACTCCTGATTGGCCATTTCAGGTCAAGGAATTGACACTAATTAGCCCTACGGACCCCCATTTGAAAGGATTATGTCAGGGAACCCGATAAGAGAAGATGTTTACGGCTCTTGATTCTCAACCATTTTCATTTCAAGCACCCCCAGTTTGACATGCATTTGACATGTATTTGTCTACGGACCCCCATCTAATTTCTATCTCTGGGACCCCCAATGTATATTGTAAAATCAATGTTAATTTAACTCTGAGAGCGTACAAATGGAACCAAATGGACCCATTAGGGTCCATTTGGTTCCATTTGTACACTGTCAGAGTTACACACCCATTAGGGTCCATTTGGTTCCATTTGTACACTCTCAGAGTTACACACCCATAAGGGTCCATTTGGTTTCTAACTATCATTTAGCTGCATGGGGACCCCTTGGAACTCCCTCAAGGACCCCACTTTGGGAACCACTGTTCTACAGTAACTGTACCTGAACATTTCTGTTTATTAAAGAGCTGGACTGAACAAGGGCGACTGTGGCTCAGGAGGTAGAGCAGGTCGTCCAATGATCTATGGGTCGGCGGTTCGAATCCCGGCTCCTCCTGTCTACATGTCGAAGTGTCCTTGGGCAAGACACTAAAACCCCAAATTGCTCCCGATGTGCTGGTTGGTACCTTGCATGGCTTCCACCGCAATAGGTGTATGAATGTGTGTGTGTGAATGGGTGAATGTAATGCACTATGTAAAGCGCCTTGGATTGCGCTATATAAATGCACCATTAACCATTTACCATTTAACAACACCAATGATTACTATCAGAATACAGAGCTTTTATAATGATCAAAGAATATCACTCACCTTACCTTTAACTTGTGTAAGAAAAGAAAAGACACAACGACAAAAGACCAGATAAGACAAAAGAAAAGAAAAGAAAAGCTATGGTATGTATTGAATTTGCTGCAGGGTGCTTGTCTCTTTCTGTCTTTGTTGCCCTATCAACAGCCCTGCATTTCCTTGTCACTGATGTCCAAAGGCATTGTGTCAT
>NC_136811.1:11989722-12007222 GCF_951216825.1 Electrona antarctica
AAATGGATAATAGTTAATATTATAGTTTACTATGTTGCAGGAGATTAGTGGTATTGTATGTGGTACCTGTATGTGTGCGTTCAATCCCTTTGTGGATTTATATTTATTTATTATGTATTAAGACAATGGATTATTGGAATGTATGGTGTGTCAGTCAGACAATGAAACAATTAAAGTCAATGGTGTGTGTGTGTGTGAGTGACCACAGTGACAAATGGTGCAGGAATAGAGCAAAGCAGAATGGCATGTCATCTGTTTAGAAGGAGCACCAAGGCAGAGGAGAGAGGGCAGAACTGGACACGTAACGGCTGATTTACTAGTTGAGAGAAAGTGTTTGTCAACTATTATAACTAGGGATGTCCCGATACACTTTTTTCGTTTCCGATCCAACAATTTCTGTGTTAGGCCGATACCGATACCTGAATACCGATACCAGTGCTTTTTAAAAAAAAGTGTAAAGTACATGTTTGCGTTATCACGTAGAATAACGTGAAGTTTAGCCTGGTGATGTTCCACCTTTGCACACACACACACACACACACACACACACACACACACACACACACTTTTCTGTTTTAACCAACCAAAACATCCCTTGCACTACATTTTACTACTGGGTCTTGAAATACAATACATACTTTTCTAACAGAGTTAATTGTGTACCGTCACTTTAAAAGCGTATGTATACGTCCTCGTAACGACAGCGTCACGCACCAAAAATAGCCATTCTACAAGCTCGCACTGCGTCTGGTTGCACCGCGTTGTGAGCTTGTATATCTGCCTTTTCGGCAACGATAGACTGAGAAGTCGAATTATTATTATAACTTTGGCAGGGAGTTTTGAGTTTCCCAAACGGATTTGATTATGAATGATGGCAACGGAGTCTTAGCAAACACGCATGCCTTGGGTGGACGTGGATTGTTGTTTCGCTGCAGCAGCTGACGGCTCCCGTACGTGTTTCGACTCGGTGCAGACATGCACAGAGTTGTATTAAACCCAAATGCGATACATTTGGGTTTAATACAATGCATTATTGACAGATGCCTATGCATTGTCGAAATGTTCCCTTTTGTGCATGTAGCCTACTTATTAAGTTAACAACTGTGCTACATTATTGCATTTAGCTCCCCTCTTTTCAAATGTAACCAAACTTTTCCACCCGTTCCACCCACGGCGCAAGTTACCATGAGTGTCAGTTTAGAGTGTAGTTTGTCCAGTCTAACTTCGAAGAAAAGAAAAACAACAAAAGATAGCCTACTTGGCAGCCCTTGTGCATGCAAATTTATGTTAGTCGCAAACTACAGCAAGCCGCCTTTGTTTTAAATTGTCCCCCATTCGCACGTCGGCAAAGCCTACGGTTGGAGATGCGCGTTTTCAATACTGGCGGCCCCGTCTCACCGTGCTGTGCGCATCACATGATTAAATAAAATGTGGTATCGGATTAGTGCGGGGCGTACTTGCCGATTCCGATATGACCAAATAAGGGCATATCGGAGGGCATTCCGATACAAGTATCGGTATCGGGACATGCCTAATTATAACACTTCTGTGTTGTTTTCGTCGACTATTACTATGACAAAAAAATGTTCGTCGACTACCTTTTTCCACTGGCGAAAACTGAATAAAAACTAAATGTAAACTAAGCTATGACGACTAAAACTAAGACTAAATATATTGACAATTTCGTCAACAAATAAAAACTAACTAGACTAAAATGTTAGGAAGAGACTAGTGGACAAGAGATCCAGATCCAGTATAAGTCATTTTACAATAAGTTGCATGCTGAAAATAGCCGATCTACAAGCCCACAACGCGTCGCAGCGCGACGCGTTGTGAGCTTGTCAGCTTGTGACGGAAACTAAAACTAAAATCAAAATTTGCTGCCAAAAACAACATCACTGCTTTGTATCAAACTACTGTGGCGGTGCCACTGCGTGCCTTCCAGTTCCAATCCTGTCATTCTCATTAATCACTCATCATGCACTGTACCTAATTATAGATGTTCTCACTCTCAATCGTTTCCTGTTGTTCTTCTGTTAGACTTTCCCATCAACATATATAGACGACAACCTGTTCACCTTAATGGAAACCACAACTGTTTAAAACTAGCTTAGCTGGTAGAACTTAATCCTCAAGTCCTCAAGTATGGCCCTTTTGCTCCTGCAATGCAACATGCAGGAAGCACGTACTGTCTGTGTACCGATGAGACCCAATTATTGAAATCCCACGGAGTATACTTGGACCATGATGCCACATCTAATGCCTGTCTCCCAGGACTAGAATTAACGGTGACGGGTCGCACCGCTGACATTTCTATATGGGTCCCATATGGTTATCCCACCTGGCTCCCACATAGGTAGCCCACCTCTAAACCACATGGGACCCACGTTGGCGTGCTGGCTGGGACCAAGAACTGCTTTAGTTTTTATTCTTGCATGGTGAATAAATAGACCAACGTTTCGGCTATCCCAGCCTTTAAACTGATGAAGGCTAGATAGCCGAAACGTGGTCACAAAGAAAAGTGTCTCTCAGGACTGCCACCTGCCAGTATACAGTGGATAACTTCCCAGACTCCAGGTTTTCTAAAGTACAGTATATAGCTAACCACTTTAATCATGACATCCCAACTTCGGGCATATACAAGCACACAACATGCTGTGATGTGCTGTGATGGGCTCCCCACCCCCCCGCCCAAGGCCATAAATACATTTATTTTTATTTATTTGATAAATGATTTGATTTAGAATGTGTATAGCGCAGTGGAATAGAGTAGACACTATCAGGAGTCCATTATAGGCTACATTCAGGGCTAGAGGCCTTCTGGTAATATTTATACTGATTTCTTGTTTTGCATATTTGGCAAAAAATAAATATTGATGGAAATGACCCCCATGGTAAATCGTCTGAAACCTCATCATGTCCAAAACAGTTAGTTTCCAGATCATGCCTTCACACCCCCCTGTCTTTCTGTCTCTTTGTGCGTGCGTGCGTGCGTGCGTGCGTGCGTGCGTGCGTGCGTGCACTGGCTGTGTCCGCTGATAATTTTCACATGGCTGATCAGGATAATTTATACTAACACATGTGGCCTAAAGTCCTACATTCTGAAATATTTTCCAATGACGGCTACTGTGTATAATTTCTCATTTTTCTTATAATCGCAGAACTATAATCCTCATCACTGTCGGGTGGAAACCTGATGTGCGTTTCAAACTTCTAGATCTTCTACTTTTGATGCCTTTGTGTGATGCCGTAGAATGATGAAGTATGTTTCCTCTCCCCTCTCATTTGTGGCGAAAACTTCTGGGAACTCAGATTATATCAAGTAGAGCAGTGGCGTGCACAGACATTTAGAGGGGCAGGTGCTCAAGTTAAAAAAGGGCACCTTGTGCAGCGCGTGGAACCGGCCGGTTGCCTTAATCCATTTTGGGCGGGAACCCCTTTTGGTGTTAGCATTATGTTATGCTTTAGCTATTGAAAAATAGCAGATCTACAAGCTCATAGCGCGCCACCGAGTGGCGCGCTACGAGCTTGTAGGTCTGCTATTTTTGAAAAATCCCAAAAAAAAAAAAGGAAAAAAAATGTTTGTTTTTTGTTTTTTTCAAAAGGGCACATTGCCAAAAGGGCAGGGGGTGCTCTAGCACCCCCTAGTGTCTATCTGTGCACGCCACTGAAGTAGAGCATTAATTTATGAAAAAACACCACACGTTGTGACGTTAGAATATGGAAATATTCGGTCTGTTCCCGACAGGTAGTCTGTACTCGCTGTATATTTCCGCTCCACCGCTGCATTCCGCTGACAGGGCGCTGATAAGCCAACAGGTTGAGAAATCCGGAAAACATGCAGGCCATCATCGCCACTTGACGATGTTTGCCCATGTCTGTGCTAACAAAAGGACCCACGCAGGGAGGCCAGGACACTCAGGTTTTACGGTCCGTTGTGTTTGACGTGTGCTCATGAGCGAGATAACACGGATCACGGCAGGGTTGCTGACACAGACTTTGACCGAAAATGATTATAACCACTTGAACCCTATAGCGTCACTAATCTGTGTCTCGGTATTGGCTATTTTCGGAGAAGAGATTTGATCGAGGGGGGTCGAGGCAACAATGTATGTATGTGAGTGTGAGGTATTGAGTTTAGTTCTAGCGTTAGATCAGGGGTTCTCAACCCGTGGGTCGCGATCCCTCGGGGGGGGGGGGGTCGCCAAATTATTCTGGGGGGGTCCCAAAATTATTTTCAATTTTTCCTATTTTGCAACTGAATGGCTTGGAATGGAGTGCCACAATTTCTCAGTTTTTCATGTGTCTATGAGGTGACAGTACTTCATTAGACACCCTGGAGTCGTTTTTATGTGCAATGGTGTATTAACTTTGTATTTAGGGTTTCTTCCTGGAGGCTGAACCATAGAGTATATAAAGGATAGAGACCGAACTGGAGCACTAGCCCCGCCCCCAAACTATTCATTTCGATGCAGTTGCTCAGTGGCGTTTTGAAGCACCCGGAAGACTGCCGGAAGTACCTCCTCCCTCAAAATTGAGGTCCGGGGTGACGTATGGGTGACGTAGGGAGTGATGGTCCTATGTGTCCGTGGACGGGTCCGCCTGCAGTCCTTCCTCTTACCACTAGGGCCCAGAGCTTCAACGTTGGAGCGCCTCACTGGCCCCTTGGGCTGAACCCTTGAGTCAAACGGGCCAATGAAATAAACAGTAATATAGTGACATCACACTATCAGCCCCTCCCCTAACCCCTCCCCCTTTATCATACAACTACAGCTGTGGGTGCGGCTTCAGTTCAGGTGGATCACCACCCATCACCACCCACCAGGCAAACCAGGCATACTGATTTTAACAAATACTGTACACTTTTTGGAAAAAGTTCTTCCTCCTTATATTATAATAATACCTGATGATCATGTTTTAGGGTGGAAAAAAATACATGGCCAAAGCATTTCCGGGGGTCCCCATGCAGCCAAAAACGTTGAGAACCCCTGCATTAGATAATAATAAATTAATGATGGATAATGTAAGGACAGCTTTGGCATATTGCATATTGTATACAAAGCTTTGGCTTTGTATATACCATGGGTATATTGGCATATACCCATGGCTGATCCTGTGTGTGTGTGTGTGTGTGTGTGTGTGTGTGTGTGTGTGTGTGTGTGTGTGTGTGTGTGTGTGTGTGTGTGTGTGTGTGTGTGTGTGTGTGTGTGTGTGTGTGTGTGTGTGTGTGTGTGTGTGTGTGTGTGTGTGTGATGCTAACATCCACACTATGAGGACAAAGGACATCTACTACTACTGCTACATGTACACTTTTCTCTTCGTGTTGTACAGTATGTGTTTTTTAACGCCGTCTTTTAATGTTTAATGCTTTACTTTTGTTTTTAAATACTAATGCAAGTATGTGATATATATATATATATATATATATATATATATATATATAGCGGCCGCACACTCTAAAGAGGCTTGTTGAAAAGGACCTAATGCTTAATTTCAGCTTTTATTTGCACGACGCGTGTCGGCTTTGTCAGGTGCTATATATACGAAGCCAACGTGTGTGTGTGTGTGTGTGTGTGTGTGTGTGTGTGTGTGTGTGTGTGTGTGTGTGTGTGTGTGTGTGTGTGTGTGTGTGTGTGTGTGTGTGTGTGTGTGTGTGTGTGTGTGTGTGTGTGTGTGTGTGTGTGTGTGTGTGTGTGTGTGTGTGTGTGTGTGCGCTTTACGTAGCACACTACGCACATTAATGTGCTTGTCTTTGTGTTATTATCATGACTGATCGTCAGCAGTGAGGATTTGAGGGATGTTTTCACATCAAACAATGAGTCAGCGTTCACGTCACATGTTGTTCTAATGATCTCAGACTCTCCAGCTCTGTGTAAATACCACTGATGATGTGAATTATCTCTCTGGAACACAGACAGACAGAAGCACCCAGACACACAGGGAAGTAACATTGACTCAAGTGCAGGGACGGATTAACTCCCACGATGGCCCCTGGGCCAGTACGTTTTGCAGGGCCCCCATAGCACGAGTGCGCGCACATTTTCGTGATTTTCCGTGTTTTTAATCATCTTTTTTACCTAAATTTAACTAAATCAATTGCCAATGAAGGGCCCCAGGAGCCCTTTTTAGGGCATCAAAGCTATTACCGCGCAGTCCAGTTTCTCTGAAGGGCCCCTGAGAGCCAAGGGCCCCTGGGCCACGACCCCACTGGCCCAATGGCTAATTTGTCCCTGCTCAAGTGCTGTACAAAGTACCAACTGAGGTACTTTTACTTTACTTTTCAGTGTTTCAATTTCTTACACTCTATATACACTACATCTCAGAAGCAAATATAATGTACGTTTTACTCTATGCTACAATTATGTGACAGCGTTAATCAATGCTGACTCAGATTACTATTATAAAATATACATTAACCAACCATCTCTAGATTCTAAGCCATATTTAACTTTTTCCACTTTGTGGTAATGCAATAACGAAGACGGAAATCGGCACCGACAGGAACGGAAAAGGGTTGTCTCACACTGACAGCTGCGTTGGCGAACGTGTCTCTGCAAAGTTAGACATCAGTTAGACAATGTGCTTTGTATAATCAGCGAGACAACCCAATTGCTTTAGGGGGGATATAGAACAGAAGCAAATGAGCCTAATGACGCCGAATTTAAATAGACTTCTTAAAGAAAAGATCATTGCAGAAGCTATGTGGCACGTTAAGCTTTAAAATGTTTCCCCCCCACAGAACGGAAATAAATAATAATATATTAAAATGCATTATTGATAACACTGTATCATTATAGTTATATGCATTCTATTGTGTGATTATATTGCAGAGTAATTACTTCATTCTGGGCGGGAACCCCTTTTGGTGTTTTAAGCGTTACGTTAAACTTTAGCTATTGAAAAATAGCAGATCTACAAGCTCATAGCGCGCCACCGAGTGGCGCGCTATGAACTTGTAGGTCTGCTATTTTTGAAAAATCGTTAAAATGTGCCTCAAATCTTTCAGAAAATTGTCATGATTTAGAAAACTTTTTTTTTAAATTTCGACGTCCGGCCTGAATGCCATAAGCAGTCATACAGGACTTCCCACTAACTGTTGTCTCTCCTCGCTCTCTTTTTAGAAAGCTCATTAGAGAGAGACAGCGCTCAGGGCGGCATATTGAACTTATAGGGGCAGCCTGGGGGCGTGTGCGGCTCTGGAGCTCAGTTCTCATTTCAAAGACCCCCATAACTCTCATGCAGAGATACAGACCTGTAAGGGTCCATTTGGAACCCCCCCCAAGGAACGTATCACTGCGCAAAAAGCATGGAATACGGATGTGTATATTACAGGAAACTCCCGTTAAACTTACCAACAGACTCCGGTAAACTCCCGTAATGTACCATATATTACCGTATATTACTGTATATGCCCGCTAAACTTGAGGTTTACAGGCATATCCAGTGCCCATAATTGCCTGTTAACTCCTCTTTTCACGTAGTGTATAGAGGGTCCCTGGACCCTTGGTAACAATGTTTTTACGTTTTACTTTTACTTTTACTACTTTTCTACACTTTTGTCTTGCAAGGAATAGTCTTTGGCGTCGCACTAGGGCCTCACTCAGACCTTTACTGCATTGCTGTATGCTTGTTGGATCAATGTTGTGTAGTGTCATGGCCGCCCCAATGCATTTCCAATGGAAGTCACATGGTTTGTAGTCCACATTTTGGACTACAAGCTGTTGTATGGCTTTCGGCTGTGTTTCGACTGCGCCCCCTCCCCCTCATACAACACAAATGTTGTGTCAAACCATGTGACTCCCATTGGAAATGCATTGGGGCGGCCATGACACTACACAACATTCATCCAACAAGCATACAGCAATGCAGTAAAGATCTGAGTGAGGCCTAGCAACTCCTACGGGCCGGCACGGTGCCTCGTCGGCAAGGAATGTTCAGCGGGAGGAGTATAGGACGGATGGCGCGCTATGGCCTCGCGGTGAGGACTCCTCACTGGCAGTTGAAGCCAGTAGGGTATACGACCGCAGTGGCAGCACAGAAATGAACGGGGAGGAATTCATTGGCATGATGACAAGATTGGGACAAAAATGGGTATACGAAAAAAGAAAGAGAGATTATCGGCTACTCTAAACGTGAATGAACAAATCAATCTAGGGAATTGGTTGCCTAATGGCCTGCCCAAATGAGAGAGGCCATGAAGTTGAAAGTGGTTCACTTGTATTGTAATCTGTTATCAGTCATACTGTGTCTTGTTATATAATTTGTTGTTGGCAGTTGGCACAGTGTGTGGCACATCAGGTCACGCTGACATTTCACTGCACATACTGTACTTGTTTGAGTGAGTGACAAATGAAACCAGTTTGAAGCGATCGGTACAATCAAACCGTCTCACTCGTTTAACCCATTTTGGGGCGGGAACCCCTTTTGGTGTTTTAATTTAGCTATTGAAAAATAGCAGATCTACAAGCTCATAGCGCGGCACCGAGTGCCGCGCTACGAGCTTGTAGGTCTGCTATTTTTGAAAAGTCTTGAAAATGTGGTGCAAATCTTTGAATATATATTCTTTCAGAGCGAACGTTTTTAACTCAAATCTTTGCTTCATGGGAAGTCCCTGAAACAACATATTTTCAGATGGGGTTCGGTGGCCAAATACATATAATTTTGGGGGTCCTTGACATGAAAAAGGTTGAGCGCCACTGACATAGAAACACAGGTTTTTCAGAAAAATGTTAGAATTTAGAAGCCTTTTTTTCGACCTTTTTTTCGATACGTTATACTCAACGGAACGGGTTGGAATAACGTGTTCCTGCCACACGCTATACTGTAGGTCCTACCGGAGGAACTTCCCCCCCAGGTGATGAGAAGCGGCCTGCTCACTCTCCAGTCCTCATGCATTGAAGGAAGCATGAGCTCAGTTCGGGGCTCTCCGTGTGTAGCACGCAGGAAGGATGCATCTTAGGCAATTGGCACCGGGTGAAAAAAATGGGTTACAAAATCGTGGTATAAAATTTGGTAAAAAAAACAACAAAAAAACAACACTACGTTATACACTGTCCTCTAACTTGGTGCTTCTCAAACGTTTTCATGTCAATGACCCCTGTGTATTTAGCAGCGGGAAATATTTTCAAAATATTCCAAAGGGTTCACATATTTTCCAAAAATACTGATCTACAAGTTGGCGACGCAAGTCGGACATTGCGACTCTCAATGAGAGAGTTGCTGACAGTGAGAGAGAAGCTGACAGCTTGTAGCCTGGCTAATAAGCCAGACTCAAATCACACTGTCGTGTGGTATTTGAGTCTGGAGATGCTGTGTATGGATCTTGTTTCCCGGGGGCGGGTTCAAACATTTTCTCTTTGACACAATTGGTCAGAGCTACTGTCAGTCAAAGGTCTCAAGCATTGAACGTCACTGTACCAAAGCCCGCCCATATTGCATACCGTGTCCCGATTGGCCACACCAGTTCTCTGGTGTAGGAAATGGGCGTACAATTGAGCCTCTCCAGACCGTAATCCGCCGGCAGGCAATTTTCTTTTGCCAACGGCTGATTCAGTCTGGCTTATTAGCCAGGGGACCAAATGGAGACAAAGTATAGTCATTTAGCTGGGGACCCCCTGGAACCTCCCCGATGACCCCTGGGGGGGGTCCCCGGACTCCATGTTGAGAACCAGTGCTCTCAACTGCCACGTGTGGACAGACCACAGCGAAAACAAACTACCACACAGTCAGGCATATCACATGTCATCAGAGGCACGTTCCTCTTTCCACACTGGCCACTTCATTTGAGCTAATGGGGTTGAGTTCATTCATTGTGGTCGCAGACTCGCAGCAATTATGTTCAGACAATGGCCACCCGCCTCAAAATGTCAGGCTGTGCTTCCAGATATACTGCTCGAGTCCAAGGGCAATTTGGCTTTAAGGAGTTTAAAGTTTTTTCTCTAGGACCGTATACTCGAAATCCGATTTTGGGACATTGTTTGTCTTTGTTGGTCACAGCCGGGATTAATGGAGTGCGGTAAGGAGCTGGTTCCCTGAAGGACACTCAGCAGCAGGTTGTGTGTAGAGTCTGTAGACAGAGCGCTGTTTCCCAAGGAAATATCCCTTTTTTCTTTTCTTGTTTCCTACACGTTTTATTTTCCATTATTTAAAAACATTAAAAAATATATATATATATCGTTTTTTACCTAAATTAGAAAATATTTTATACTTTTAAACTCGACAAGCTTGTAGATCGGTTATTTTCACTACTAGTATTACAGTTTTCAAATAAATGTAGTGGAGCAAAAGTACAATATTTGGATCTGAGATGTAGTGAAGTATTGGAAATTGGAAAAGCTCAAGTAAAAGTAGGCTCAAGTACCTACAAATTGTACTTTTCAGTGATTTCACTTAATTTAAATATCACGTTTTTTTTTCTTTTTTTGTGATAATCCTCCCTACTTTAGAGTGTGCTGACCATATAATTACCGGTAGTTCCTCCCTGTCCCCAGTGAACCGCAGGGGTAAAAAAAAAACTAGTTTTGGCTTTGGTGGTGGTTGAGAAAGCCTTCATCCAATCAGGATAGAGGGGGCCTTCCTCCAATCAGGATCAAGCAGGGCGGGCCTTGGTGCGCGTGCTGTTGGCCTGTTGCGCGTCACCCCACTGTAGAGCGTGTTCCATCTTGTTACCGGGGCGGACCGGGGTTTTTTTTTCTCCAAATCACTGAATGCTCCTTTAAAAGCTTTTGGTCATTTTATCGTCTACTCAGGCTTATGTGAACATCCCAGACAGTTTTTAAATTGCTTGAACACCCGTCCTTTTTTCTGGTGACTAATATTGTTCTTCTAATATGTGAGGTTTTTTAAATGTAGTTTGAAGTTACAATGCAGGAAGGGGGTGGGGCAGCTAAAATGAATATCAAATATCTAAATACTGAATCAAGCAACTTAAAAACTGTCTGGGGTGTTCACATGAGCCTGAGTAGATGATAAAATGACCACAAAAGGTTTTTTTAAAGTGAAATATCCCTTTAAGTACAGTACTTACTTTCCTTAGTAGCCTATGCGCTACAGGTAACGGGTGCCGTCGCCCATAATCCATCTCGCCCACTTTTTCCCGCCGACCGCGCTCGGTGCGGCGGTTCTTGTATTCTTTATTTTGTTTTACTGAGAATAAGGTTAGAAATAAATGTAGGGTTTTCCTGGGGTTACGTTTATAGGAATAGGGTTAGGTTTTGGCACCATTTTACTGAGGTTAAGGTTAGGAAAAAAGGTTAAGCATAATTTACTTAGGTTGCTTTAGTAACACCAGGCTGAGCCGCTCTGCCGGCTGTACGCCCGGTGCGAGTTGATAAAAGGGACGACTTCGTTGGTACTCGTCCTACAATGGTGTCCCCTTCAGCCCACCACCTGAAAACTCCCCCCTGTTTGTTTTCCCAGCTCCAGGGCAAAGCGGCCCTTTCTCATTGAAGTTTGCCTCTCGGGCAAAATGAGGCCCCAACGAACCAGTCCGACGGGTTTGTGTGAGCGAGCAGGGGGCGGGGCCCTAGATAGTAACAAAGCAGACAGATGGAGAGATAATTCGGATACAACAGCAGGGCTATGATGCGCCTCTCCAGGTGTTCCGTTGATCGTTGCTCGTTATGGGTCCTGTCAGACGAGGACCTGGGAGTCACACTGCAGGAGCCCGTGCAAGCTGTATACTCCCAGTCACCACACGCACCCATGTGTGCGTGTGCGCGTGCGCGCGCGCACACACACACACACACACACACACACACACACGCACACACACACACACACACCCTGCCAGCCCCTAACTGACTATCCGCTATGTACTGCGGTGATCCTTTCTTATCGTCACTTGATCGTCACTTTGACCTTTGAGATTACAATGCAACAACATGTAGTTCCACATTCAAGACCAAAGCCTGCCATTGTTTTTTTTTATGTAGTTACACTACTAGCAGGATATGGCCTGCCCTATGTTATCGTGTGTGTGTGTGCGTGTGTGTGTGCCCGTGCAGTGAGTGTGGGAAAGTCAAACACACTTACCTCTTCCACAGTCAGTGGCATGCATATTCTGTATTCCTTCAACAACATAGTGCCGTTACAGTGTGGACTGTGGACCAGCTGTCTGTCTTGTCTATAAGCGTCTAACTCAGGTATCTGAGTCGCATAATAAAGACACGCTTGGGAAGCTGCACTTTAACCCCAGACTAAGACTTCTCCCTCTCTCCCTCTCTCTCTCTCTCTCTCTCTCTCTCTCTCTTCCTTCTCCTTTGTTGTTGTGCGCTGGTGTCAGTGAGACCATGCATTCAAGTCCAGTCCACGCTGTCAGCCAGCCCAGCAGTGTGTAAGCTTGTTTTTCTGCCCTCCTCACCCCTCTGTCTCTCTCAATCTCTATCTCTGTCTTGTGCTTTTTCCCGTTTTGTCACCGACTTAATCCTAGTGATTTTGCTCCAGTCTCTATCTCTCTCTAGCACTCAATTGAACTCCTGAAACCCCTTGGATCAATGTTCAACAACGGCTGTCCCTACTCTCTCTCTCTCTCTCTCTCTCTCTCTCTCTCTCTCTCTCTCTCTCTCTCTCTCTCTCTGTCTCCCTATTGCTTCTTAAGTCTTGCTTTGTGTTGTGTGCAGAAACTGGTCATTAAGCTGCAGCTGCTCTACACTACCTGCTCTTACACACTTCCCCCCCTCTCTCTCTCTCTCTCTCTCTCTCTCTCTCTCTCTCTCTCTCTCTCTCTCTCTTTTCCTGTTTGTTTTCAGTCTCTCTCTCATGTGCTCTGTCTGTGCTCCACCTCCTCCCGCTCCTCCTTCTGCAACTGTTTTCGGTTCCTCAAAAAATTCCTTTGCTAGTTCCCTCCTGTCTACACTCTCTCTCTCTCTCTCTCTCTCTCTCTCTCTCTCTCTCTCTCTCTCTCTCTCTCTCTCTCTCTCTCTCTCTCTCTCTACCCCTCGCCTCTCTCTCCCGGTCCCTCCTTCCCTGACACGCCTACTACACTTTAACCCCCCCTCCCCGCTCACCTGTTTCACCTCACCGCTCCCACTCCATCTCCCTCTGTGTTGTCTCATCACACAGCTGTCTGTCTGTCTGTCTGTCTGTCTGTCTGTCTGTCTGTCTGTCTGTCTCAGGGACGTGCTGACCATTGGGAAATTCGGGACAACTCCCGAACGGCCGGTCCAGTCCAGGCCGGTCTTGGCCAGCCGTTTTTTTTCATTAATAAAAAAAGAAAAAAATCACATTTAATTAAAAAAAAAAACCTTTTGTGTAAAACAATGAAGCACTATCTTCTGCGGCAGGTATAAACATGACATCCATGGACAATGATTTTAGGTCACTGTAGGACCTAAAGTGACCTAAAATGCGCTTGCACGCCCTTGATACAGACGGCACGCGGCTTTCGGCCTCGCGCCTAGAGGGCCTCTGCAATTCCACTTCCCGGGCTGAATTATGGGCCCACCACGTCCCTGGTCTGTCTGTCTGTCTGTCTGTCTGTCTGTCTGTCTGTCACTCCCTTCTTCAACTCAATTCCTTTCAAGTCCATTCAGTCCAATTCAAAGAGACTGTATTGACATAGACATTGCCAAAGCATGCTGTGTGGAATGAAAACAATCGAGACTTCAGAAATGTTTCTACAATTACAACAGAAGGAAGCAATGTGTTTACAGTGACAATAGAATAAAGAAGTGTGAATACAAGAGCTGTACGTGTTCACATTGTTTTGACTGTTTAGAATGCATGAAGTGTGTAGCGTGTGTAAGTGAGCATTCAGTGATTTGCCCCGGAAACACGTGTGCACATACACGCACTACAGTGAGTGGGGGGACACGCAACAGGCCAACAGCACGCACACCAAGGCCTGCCCGCGTTCGATCACGATTGGCGGAAGGCCCCTCTCTATCTTGATTCGATGAAGGCTGGGCCACCTAGTCAAAATGAAACCTAAGGGTTTTCTTTTACCCCAGGGGTTATCTGGGGACAGGGAGGAACTCCTTATATGGTCAGCACACTCTACAACATGATTGGCGGAAGGCCCCTCTCTATCTTGATTCGATGAAAGCTGGGCCACCTAGTCAAAATGAAACCTACGGTTTTTGTTTTACCCCAGGGGTTATCTGGGGACAGGGAGGAACTCCTTATATGGTCAGCACACTCTACAACATGATTGGCGGAAGGCCCCTCTCTATCTTGATTCGATGAAGGCTGGGCCACCTAGTCAAAATGAAACCTAGGGTTGTTTCTGGGGACAGGGAGGAACTCCTTACATATGGTCAGCACACTCTACAGTAAGGACGATTATCACAACAAAACAAAGAAAGAAAGAAGTGATATTTGAATTAGGTGAAATCACTGAATATACCTTTAAGATAGAAAATAGCAGCAATAGTTAAAATGTATTAAAATCATATAGCGCTGGTGTGTGTGTGTGTGTGTGTGTGTGTACAGTAGTGCTACAGCATGCACTCAGTAGTGAGATCAGTACAGTGCAGAAATAATGATCAGTGTAGTCTTTATGGTGGGTTACAGTATTCCACAGGACGTCCTCCTCCTGTCACAACAGCTCACAAATCACGTTAGAGCTGTGTTTGCACATGGCTGTATATATACTACACCCATGCAGCAGATTGTACGGCACGCAGTGTTGATTTCGTCGACTAAAACTAAGACGAAAAATGTTTGCCGACTACCCTTTTCCACTGACGAAAAAACGCTATGGGGGGCACGGTGGCACAGTTGGTAGTGCTGTCGCCTCACAGCTAGAAGGTCCTGGGTTCGATTCCCGCTCGAGACGCTGTGGGTGCTGGCGGCGTGTTTCCTCCTCCGCGTCATCAGTGCCCATACCCGAGGCGGGGTTGGCGAAAGGGCCTTTCTGTGTGGAGTTTGCATGTTCTCCCCGTGTCCCCTAGGGTCATGGGGAGACAAAAAACATGCAGTAATTCTGGTTCCCTAAACTGCCTCCCCCTGACCAGCCGGGGGAATTACTGCATATTTTTTGCCAGGGACAAAAAACATGCAGTAATTCTGGTTCCCTAAACTGCCTCCCCCTGACCAGCCGGGGCGCCTGATGGAGGGGAAAGGAACTGGTTGAAATAACGTGTTCCTTCCACGCGCTACGTCCAACCAGGGAAACTCTCCCCTGTCAGGTGTAAAGGAGCAACTTGGACATGAAGGAAGCATGAGTTCAAGTCCGTTGCTCTCCCCATGTCCCCCATATATGGGGTCTAGGTTGGCGGAGGGTGTGTAGAGCCCAGGATCACATTGGATAATTGACACAGGGGTGAAAAATGGGTTACAAAATTGTGGGATAAAAAAAACAAAAATAAATAAAAAAACTATGCTATGCTAAAACTAAGTCTAAATATATTGACAATTTCGTCAACAAATAAAAACTAGACTAAAATTGTAGGAAGGGACTAGTGGACAAGAGATCCAGTATAAGTCATTTTAAAATTAGTTGCATGCTGAAAATAGCAGATCTACAAGCTCACAACGTGTCGCACTGCAACGCGTTGTGGGTCATTAGGACGGCATCAAGGCCCGCCAAAATACATTTTGTTCGACTAAATCAACTGTAGATTTAGTCGACTAAAATCGTATGATATTTAGTCGACTGGGCTCTGACTGGGCTCTAGACTAACACTAAAACATTCCAGGTGACTAAAATGTGACTAAAACTAAATAAAAACTATTCAAGAGACTATGACTAAAACTAAAATCAAAATTTGCTGCCAAAAACAACACTGACGGGGCGTTTCATCATTATTAGCTGAGAGGAAGATAAGAATCTCTCACACATTAAGACCCGAGGCCTAAATCCTAATTGTTTTCTCAACATTGTTATGCCAAAAGACCCCCAGAAGCAAAGATTCGATCTACAAGCTCATATAGCTTGGCACGAAGGAAGCACACAGCACGAAGATGACGTGCTATGAGCTTGTATAGATCTGCCTCTTCTTGACTATAGCCAAAGTATAAAATTATGTTTTTGAAAGTGGTTAAAATGATCGCTATAATTATATTTACAACTTTTGACACGGCTGCTTTCCCGGCTTGAATGGGTTCAAAAAGCTCCCAGAATAAATAATAATTCATTATGATCTGAGTAGTACAACGGTGCGACCTACAGATGGTCTTCTACCAGGTACAAACATGACTGTAGTATAGATGACGAAGAAGAAGCAGACCTCAGTAGGTCGAGACTCTTTGTACTCTGGATCTAATGAAGTTATTCTGGGAGCTTTTTAAAGACGGATATCTTTTCGTCGGCGTCGCGTGTTCTTTTAATCCAGGCCACGTGCCGTCGATGTTATTTTGGGATGCGTGTGTGTGTGTGTGTGTGTGCGCGCACCTCTCTTGGACTGCACAGGTTTCCTTAGTTCTTAGTCGTGTTTTCAAAAGGTGAAGCTAATCTAATTCCCCCCCAAGTTCCATCAGCTGAGGCAGTTAATTGTTAAATATTTTATTATTGCATTTAGTGTTCGTTCACTTAATTATGTTTCATGAGAATGTTTGTTACAACTGAATACATTTGCGTATTTGTTTTTTGTGTTCAGTTCCCACGGCATTGGGAGTCACTTTTTTCTTTAAGAATAAAATGTGATTTTGTCCAAGCTGTATGGTAGAGTATTTTAATTACAATACACCGTACACAATTGAGGCGGTTATTGGTCTCCCTGCTATTGAGACATTTAGATCCTGTGTCCGTGAGACGTGGCCTTTGACATCATCCTGTTTCTGGTTTGACACAAATTTTGACCTCAAGGTCAAATTTCAAGCAGGCAGGCTCTATATGGTAAAAAAAACTTTCGCAAGAGACCAGGGTTCAAATCCATAGCACATAATACTGTAGTGCAGCTTTTAATGCCTCCAAATGCCGCGGGAACTGAATAAACACAAAAACAAAATGTATTCGGTTGTTACAAACGACGAATGATCACAAGGGAACAAACACAAAATACAATACAAACAATTAACTCTGTGGTTGCACCTTTGAGATGTCTCAATTCAGATCTTCACCTATTAACCCATTTTGGGCGGGAACCCCTTTTGGTGTTAGCATTATGTTATGCTTTAGCTATTGAAAAATAGAAGATCTACAAGCTCATAGCGCGCCACCGAGTGGCGCGCTACGAGCTTGTAGGTCTGCTATTTTTTTTAAATCGAAGAACGACTGACATAGAAACATAGCTTTTTCAGAAAACTGTCAGGATGTAGAAGACATTTTTAGAATCTCGTACAACATGAAATCATGAAATCAGCTTATTACAAAATGATCTCCCGTACTCTGATGGCAGCTACAAAGCATGTGTGTCTGCCACGTCTTGGTACAGCTTGGGGTTACAAAGTGCGGCTCAGTTTCCACCTCGTCTTTAGCCAGGTCTGCCTGTGGCAGCTTGCTTATTTTTTTCCAATGTTTGTTTACTGAGACTGTAGAGTACATAGTTTTGGTTCAGTCGCTGTGCCTCGAGGTGTATTGCCACTGCAGTGTGCTCTCTGTTTGGGGCTAAACAGCATT
>NC_136811.1:12012222-12079791 GCF_951216825.1 Electrona antarctica
CGCCACTCGGTGGCACGCTATGAGCTTGTAGATCTGCTATTTTTCAATAGCTAAATTATAACAATGTTTAAAAGGACCACCAAAAGAGAAGATTTTGTGTTTTCAACATTTTTCAACACTTAAGATTTGTTAAATTAATTTCCGGCATGGTGCAAAAGTGACGTGCTGTGAGCTTGTAGATCTGCTATTTTTGAGAACCACTCAAAAAACCTGAGGTCCACACCATTAGACTTCTTTTACATAAGTAAGCCTTTCCGAGCCATGCAGAGGCCCATAAGGCAGGAGCATATCTCCTGTTTTCTGTAGCGTGAGGCAGCTTGATGTACAGTACAAGTACACCCCCTTGCCATGACGCTATAGTATGTCGCAGGGACTTAACCCCAATCCAACCTTTGATGCTGAGTGCCAAGCAGGTAGTCTTTGGTATATGACCCGGCCGGGGATGGAACCCCGACCTTTCTTGTCCTTATAGTGACTTCAGGGACGTACTAGCTGTGATTGGTCTATTATAAACCGCTGTTCTATATTACATGGCTTGTCCACACAGCATGAGAATATTGTGTATATGTATAATACTACTATTCACTTATCTGCTCACTGTGTGATAGCAGTCAACCAATGTTATCGTGATTGTTGCACATTAAACCCCATGCTGATAAGGAGCTTTTTGGGAGAGTGAGGATATTGCTAAACTCACATTGGCCTTTTTTTGGGGGGGTGGGGCGGTATTGTTAAACTCTCATTGTTTTACTTTATCAAAGTAATTGCTTACTTAAGAAGTGAGATCTCATCTCAGCTAAATGAATTATGTTTAGACAGTGTGCTCTCTCTCTCTCTCGCTCTCGCTCTCGCTCTCGCTCTCGCTCTCTCTCTCTCTCTCCCTCCCTCTCCCAGTATGGCAAGCCGTTTTAACATTTAATAGCTAGACTGGATGTGTATTCCAGATATCTGTAATTCAGTTCTTCCTAGTCAAATACTCCCTGTCTCTTTTCCTCTCTCTCCCTCTCCCTCTCCCTCTCCCCCTCCCTCCCTCTCTCTCTCCCTCTCTCTCTGAGTGAGAGCTGCTGTGACTGCCAGCCAAGCACATCCAGTCTACTGTCGCCTCTGCCATTAAATCACTATAAGCAGATGTTTGGCCTCCTATAGCCCATATTGACGGGGCCAAGCTAGGTGCGCTCTCTCTCTCTCTGTGTGTGTGTGTGTGTGCGCATGCGCGTGTGTGTGTGTGTGTGCGCGTGTGTGCGCGTGCGTGTGTGCGTGCATGCATGCATGCATGCATGCACGCATGCACGCACTTTATTAAGACAGTCAGAAATCTGAGAGGCAGGTGTAGGAAAGCTGAGAGTTGAAGGATGTAACCGGAGCGACATATGCAGTAGGACATATGCAGTGTAGGAGACACAGACAGTAGGGAAGCTGATAGGGAGACTGTGTAGGAGACACAGACAGTAGGGAAGCTGAAAGGGAGACAGTGTAGGAGACACAGACAGTAGGGAAGCTGAAAGGGAGACTGTGTAGGAGACACAGACAGACAGTAGGAAAGCTGAAAGGGAGACTGTGTAGGAGACACAGACAGGCAGTAGGAAAGCTGACAGTGTATAGGAGAGGCAGACAGTTGGAAAGCTGTAGTTCCAGTATTTGTTGGAACTGTACCCATTCTACAAACTATTCAATTATCAATCCATCAAACTCTAGTAGTGGAATAGTTGTTGAATATAGGGTGCGCGAGACTATAACATGAGGCCAACCTTGGCAACACTCTTAACTCCACTCTGGTAAAGAGTCCAAGTGGTTAAATTAATGTGCATCGTCAAACGGTTACTTTTCAGGAAAAATAAGTGTTCCAAATTGATCCAATGTAGTCATTATTTTTGTCACAAGTTAACACGTTTCATTGGCTCAATATTTATAACACCCACAGATATACTTAAAGCAGCATTCAGTGATTTGGGTGATTTGGAAAACCCCCCGGTCCTCCCCGGTAACAAGTGCACATGCACTCACTACAGTGGGGGGACACACGACAGGCCTGCCCCCGCTCAATCATGATTGGCGGAAAGGCCCCACTCTATTCTGATTGGATGAAGGCTGGGCCACCTAGCTAAAAACGAAACCTAAGGTTTTTTGACCCCCATGGGTTAACTTGGGAAACGGAGGAACTCCTTATATGGTCAGCACACTCTACAGTAGGGAGGATTATCACAACAAAACAAAAAGATAAGTGATATTTGAATTAAGTGAAATCACTGAATATACCTTTAACCACTTTCATGATGTTGTGAGCTTGTATTTGTTTTTGCTACCTTTGTGTGACACTGATGACAAAGTTGAGCATCAATAAGAAATAATAATATAAAATTTTGAAATATGGAGAATAGATGCAATGTTTCGGCCAGACGGGGATGACAGGTAATCATTCTAGAATGGTCTGTGACAAGTGACACGCCTGTGTACTGTAATTCCAGGTGATCATTAATTTGCAGCTATAGTAAATCTCTCTGAAAACAGCTATTAACCTAATTTCATCGTCGACGGACATGAAAAGCGATCGTTTGCCCTGCGGTGCTTTCTGTGGTGCTTTGAAGTTGATGGAAAACAAGTAGCCTAATAAAGGTTTTTATGGATTATTGAAGCTGACTTGACAGTGTTTCCTGTGACGAGAGTTGACAGATTAGACTTGACCACAGGCAGTATAGGTTGCCTGCTCCGCGCTTGATGGCTGTCACTCTGTCAGGAGCACTCTCATGACACGTGCGCATGCTCGCACGCATGTGCATACGCATAGCCTGTGCATATACCGTACGCACGCACACACACAGCTGGCAGGTAGACACTCAAAGGCCTGATTATTATTGATACAGTTTAGTTTATCATTAATGAAGGCCATTGTCTGTGATGGAGTTACAACTACATGCTCTGGTAGGCTGTTCCATTGTCTGTGATGGAGTTACAACTACATGCTCTGGTAGGCTGTTTCATTGTCTGTGATGGAGTTACAACTACATGCTCTGGTAGGCTGTTCCATTGTCTGTGATGGAGTTACAACTACATGCTCTGGTAGGCTGTTCCATTGTCTGTGATGGAGTTACAACTACATGCTCTGGTAGGCTGTTCCATTGTCTGTGATGGAGTTACAACTACATGCTCTGGTAGGCTGTTCCATTGTCTGTGATGGAGTTACAACTACATGCTCTGGTAGGCTGTTCCATTGTCTGTGATGGAGTTACAACTACATGCTCTGGTAGGCTGTTCCATTGTCTGTGATGGAGTTACAACTACATGCTCTGGTAGGCTGTTCCATTGTCTGTGATGGAGTTACAACTACATGCTCTGGTAGGCTGTTCCATTGTCTGTGATGGAGTTACAACTACATGCTCTGGTAGGCTGTTCCATTGTCTGTGATGGAGTTACAACTACATGCTCTGGTAGGCTGTTCCATTGTCTGTGATGGAGTTACAACTACATGCTCTGGTAGGCTGTTCCATTGTCTGTGATGGAGTTACAACTACATGCTCTGGTAGGCTGTTCCATTGTCTGTGATGGAGTTACAACTACATGCTCTGGTATAGGCTGTTCCATTGTCTGTGATGGAGTTACAACTACATGCTCTGGTAGGCTGTTCCATTGTCTGTGATGGAGTTACAACTACATGCTCTGGTAGGCTGTTCCATTGTCTGTGATGGAGTTACAACTACATGCTCTGGTAGGCTGTTCCATTGTCTGTGATGGAGTTACAACTACATGCTCTGGTAGGCTGTTCCATTGTCTGTGATGGAGTTACAACTACATGCTCTGGTAGGCTGTTCCATTGTCTGTGATGGAGTTACAACTACATGCTCTGGTAGGCTGTTCCATTGTCTGTGATGGAGTTACAACTACATGCTCTGGTAGGCTGTTCCATTGTCTGTGATGGAGTTACAACTACATGCTCTGGTAGGCTGTTCCATTGTCTGTGATGGAGTTACAACTACATGCTCTGGTAGGCTGTTCCATTGTCTGTGATGGAGTTACAACTACATGCTCTGGTAGGCTGTTCCATTGTCTGTGATGGAGTTACAACTACATGCTCTGGTAGGCTGTTCCATTGTCTGTGATGGAGTTACAACTACATGCTCTGGTAGGCTGTTCCATTGTCTGTGATGGAGTTACAACTACATGCTCTGGTAGGCTGTTCCATTGTCTGTGATGGAGTTACAACTACATGCTCTGGTATAGGCTGTTCCATTGTCTGTGATGGAGTTACAACTACATGCTCTGGTAGGCTGTTCCATTGTCTGTGATGGAGTTACAACTACATGCTCTGGTAGGCTGTTCCATTGTCTGTGATGGAGTTACAACTACATGCTCTGGTAGGCTGTTCCATTGTCTGTGATGGAGTTACAACTACATGCTCTGGTAGGCTGTTCCATTGTCTGTGATGGAGTTACAACTACATGCTCTGGTAGGCTGTTCCATTGTCTGTGATGGAGTTACAACTACATGCTCTGGTAGGCTGTTCCATTGTCTGTGATGGAGTTACAACTACATGCTCTGGTAGGCTGTTCCATTGTCTGTGATGGAGTTACAACTACATGCTCTGGTAGGCTGTTCCATTGTCTGTGATGGAGTTACAACTACATGCTCTGGTAGGCTGTTCCATTGTCTGTGATGGAGTTACAACTACATGCTCTGGTAGGCTGTTCCATTGTCTGTGATGGAGTTACAACTACATGCTCTGGTAGGCTGTTCCATTGTCTGTGATGGAGTTACAACTACATGCTCTGGTAGGCTGTTCCATTGTCTGTGATGGAGTTACAACTACATACATGCTCTGGTAGGCTGTTCCATTGTCTGTGATGGAGTTACAACTACATGCTCTGGTATAGGCTGTTCCATTGTCTGTGATGGAGTTACAACTACATGCTCTGGTAGGCTGTTCCATTGTCTGTGATGGAGTTACAACTACATGCTCTGGTAGGCTGTTCCATTGTCTGTGATGGAGTTACAACTACATGCTCTGGTAGGCTGTTCCATTGTCTGTGATGGAGTTACAACTACATGCTCTGGTAGGCTGTTCCATTGTCTGTGATGGAGTTACAACTACATGCTCTGGTAGGCTGTTCCATTGTCTGTGATGGAGTTACAACTACATGCTCTGGTAGGCTGTTCCATTGTCTGTGATGGAGTTACAACTACATGCTCTGGTAGGCTGTGTGGACAGCAGTGTGGAGAAAAGTTCTGTTATGTTCTGTCCAATGTGCGTGTTTTGGAGCCTGGGGGGTCGAGAGCATGTACTGGTGTGGCTGGTCCATACAGTAGACCATACAGTAGGCCACAGCATGTACTGGTGGGGCTGGTCCATACAGTAGACCATACAGTAGGCCACAGCATGTACTGGTGGGGCTGGTCCATACAGTAGACCATACAGTAGGCCACAGCATGTACTGGTGTGGCTGGTCCATACAGTAGACCATACAGTAGGCCACAGCATGTACTGGTGTGGCTGGTCCATACAGTAGGCCACAGCATGTACTGGTGTGGCTGGTCCATACAGTAGACCATACAGTAGGCCACAGCATGTACTGGTGTGGCTGGTCCATACAGTAGGCCACAGCATGTACTGGTGGGGCTGGTCCATACAGTAGACCATACAGTAGGCCACAGCATGTACTGGTGTGGCTGGTCCATACAGTAGGCCACAGCATGTACTGGTGTGGCTGGTCCATACAGTAGGCCACAGCATGTACTGGTGGGGCTGGTCCATACAGTAGGCGGGTGTTTCGTCCGTCTGATGTATGGTGGAGGGAGCATGTCCTGGAGGTCTCTAGGGCAGTGTGGAGGGGGGGTGCATTTTGTACGTTCATTCTGTGTGCAACACTGCATGCAGCTAGTAGGGAACATATAGCTCTGGTCCAGTGTGTCTGTTATGGCTGGGACCTACATATGTGCCATTCCAACTCTTGTTGGATTTTTTCCCCCTGCATGTTTTATTCACTGATTAGCCTTGCTAATTCTACTGCTTTGCTACTGGAAATAAGTGTCTCTCCTCAACACTTTGGGCAGAGGAACTATCTATTCGGGGAACACCTTGGCAATGGCCCCTTTCTCACTGACATTGTTCTAACAATGCACTGATAATAATTAATTGACGCACAGGTCCTGGGCCTGGTGAGAGCAGGAGTGTTCCTGCATGGTGAGACATAGGAGGGGCCCGGACAGGAGTCAACCCACAGAGCCTAGTCCTTCCATGCGCCAGAAGCGTACCTCCCAGCCCTGGCAGAGTATAGTTCGGGAGTAGTTCCAACGGATTGTGTGGCCCTGGTTTTTCCTTAATGGGACTGATTGAGGGTAGCTACTGGGACGTAAGTCGGGACTTGATCACCCCGGCTGGGTCACCTGAGTGAGGGGTATGATGTTCGAGAGACCCGGAACCCCGATGACCTTGGGATACATCACTGAGGATACGTCCCAGGTGCATCCATGCAATGTTTTTTGTTATAATTGACAATATCAGGACGTGAAGTTCAGAAACTCCCGTCCCACAGCATCCTGTCAATTAAGATGTTAACAGCATTGAGAATGTATCTCCATCTGTACTAGACCTAGAGGAGAGTGAACACCAGTGGACACAGAAAGGGTATCTACCTATTTATAGTGGTGTAAAGTCACTAAGTACATTTACTCTCAAGTACTTGATTTCACTTAATTCAAATATCACTTTTTTTCCCCTCCTTTTTTTGTGATAATCCTCCCTGCTATATAGTGTGCTGACCATAAAATTAGTTCCTCCCTATCCCCAGTGAACCGCAGGGGTCAAAAAACCCTAGTTTCAGGGTTAAGATCAGGATAGAGGGGGCCTTCCTCCAGTCAGGATCGAGCGGGGCGGGCCTTGTTGTGCGTGCTGTGGGCCTGTTTGCGTCATGTCCCCCCCCTGTAGTGTGTGTGCATGTGCATATCTTATTATCGTGGCGGACAGGGTTTCTTTCCCCCAAATCACCCAAATCACTGAATTAAGTATGATTTTGAGGTATTTTCAGTATCTCCAATTTTCAATAGTTCTACTCCACTTAAAAATAGTGTTGACTGTAGACTGTGTTTATCGCACGCACGCACGCACGCACGCACGCACGCACGCACGCACGCACGCAGGCACGCAGGCAGGCAGGCAGGCAGGCAGGCAGGCAGGCAGGCAGACAGACAGACAGACAGACAGACAGACAGACACACCGCATTCCATTCACCTTGCTGGTGGGTAAAGTTGTGCTTGCTTCTCCCATAACTATGGGAACTGAATACACAATGACCCAGATACTCCGCTTGCCCAGGCACGCACACACACACACACACGCATACGCACACGCACACACACACTTTTAGTCAGTGCTTTGTCATTATTATTGTTACGTTTCATGTCAATGAAACACATTGAAGTGAGAAATGGAATTGCATTGAGAGATGGAGCGACGCGAAAGTGCCTTCTTTCTTCCTTCCGTCTCCACATCGTTGCTGTCATCAGGCACGGCGTTGAAAGAGTTCTGGGAATAGATTCACTGTGTGTTGTTGGGTTCTTGTCTGCTTAGATCAACGTTAGAGAGGAGAGGAGAGAGGCCATTTTATCTGCATATGTCTCCCCTCAGTCCCCTGGCACGTGTGTGCGCACGTGTGTGTGTGTGTGTGTGCGCGTGCGCGCGCACACACACACACACACACACACCACACCACACCACACCACACCACACCACACCTCACCACACCTCACCTCACCACACCACACCACACCACACCACACCTCACCACACCACACCACACCACACCACACCTCACCTCACCTCACCTCACCTCACCTCACCACACCACACCTCACCACACCTCACCACACCACACCACACCACACCACACCACACCACACCACACCACACCTCACCTCACCACACCACACCACACCTCACCACACCACACCACACCACACCACACCACACCACCACACCACACCACACCACACACCACCACCACCCACACCACACCACACCACACCACACCACACCACACCACACCACACCAGCACCACACCACACCACACCACACCACACCACACCACACCACCCACACCACACCACACCAGCACCACACCACCACCCACACCACACACACACCACACACTCTCTCTCTCTCTCTCTCTCTCTCTCTCTCTCTCTCTCTCTCTCTCTCTCTCTCTCTCTCTCACTCACTCACTCACTTACTTTTTGACAATTGATTTATATCCACATAAGGGAGAGCATACGAGGACACCAATATTATATTATATTATTATGTTTTCATGATAAAATAAGCATGTCACACACTATGGGTATGAGTAACAGCGTCTCCGCCATATATGGTGGCTGCCATTTATATAGCAGAGACGGCACAATACTTGGCCAGCCTTTTTTTGCCTTCTTTTTGGGCATGCCAAGTTGTTGAAAGCGTCTAACATCCAGTCTGCATGGGTATGTCCTGTGGGCTGAATCACCAGAGGAAACAAAGTTCTTAGTCTCGCTTAATTGGTGTTTATTTGCTGTAGTTGTTCTCATGTGCCTGGAAGTCCACCCATTTATATTTATTTTATTTGTTTTGATTGATTGAATAATTCATTAGACATTTAGGCTAAAAGGATAAAAGCAAAAACTCCCAGGGACTTGTTTCCAATTGTGGACCTATACATACAGTATGTATGCAATTCATCAACATGGCAAAAAAATTAATAAATAAGTGAGCTTGTACATCTGCTATTTTTATATTAGCCAACACTAAAATCTAAAATGCTTAGCTTAACCTCTGTGCTGCCATGCTGCGTGAACGCACGCACGCACGCACGCACGCACGCACGCACGCACGCACGCACGCACAAATGGTATAGCTGTTTCAGAAGCACTTTTTCATGCTTTTCATTGCTTCAATATCTTTTTAATCAACAGACACAGACAGACAAAGTGTTCAATAGCATTGATTTATGTAAAATTGTTATAAATATAAAATATAAAAAGAATATATCAAAAACCAGATAAATGAGTGGTTTCTGCCGGACAGCGATGATATATATATAGTCTGCTTGTATCTGATATTTTCTCAGAATGTTTGCCTATTATATCAGGTATACCCAGAAGGGGCTTGTGTGGTTACGAAACACAAATTAGCATGTCAAACACGGACAAATTAAACCCTGCCTCATGCCATCAAACAAGGTTGCTGAGGATGCTTTGGTAGGATTCATGGTTGAGGAGAGACACTGTCAGGAGTTTATATACGGCTACAAAGGAACCAAACAACAGTGTTAAAGGGCAACTGTTCATAGGCTATGGAACAACCAAGGTGAGTGGCGTCAGCCGTGCCAGCGGCACGCCACTCTTAGGCTGAGCTCACACCTTTAATGCACTGCATTGCTGTTGTGAGTGTCATGGCCGCCCAATGCATTTCCAATGGAGGTCACATGGTCTGTTGTATGGCTTTCAGCTGTGTTTCGACTGCGCCCCTCCCCCTCACACAACACAATGTTGTGTCAAACCATGTGACCTCCATTGGAAATGCATTGGGGCGGCCATGACACTACCCAACGAGCATAGAGCATTGCATTAACCGTGTGAGCTCAGCCTTAGGGTGCACTCACACGGTTCATGCAATTCTCTGTGCTCGTTGGGTGTTGTGTCATGGCCGCCCAGCGGCCCAATGCATTTCCAATGGAGGTCACATGGTTTGACCCAACATTGTGTTGTGTGAGGGGGAGGGGCGCAGTCGTGCGCCCCTCCCCCTCACACAACACAATGTTGGGCCATGTGACCTCCATTGGAAATGCACTGGGCGGCCATGACACAACACCCAACGAGCACAGAGAATTGCATGAAAGGTGTGAGCTCAGCCTTAGGGTGCACTCACACGGTTAATGCAATGCTCTGTGCTCGTTGGATGCATTTTGTGTTGTGTCATGGCCGCCCAATGCATTTCCAATGGAGGTCACATGGTTTGACACAACATTGTGTTGTATGAGGGGAGGGGCGCAGTCGAAACACAGCTGAAAGCCATACAACAGACCCCTCCCCCTATGTTGTGTCAAACCATGTGACCTCCATTGGAAATGCATTGGGCGGCCATGACACAACACAGCATTGATCCAACGAGCACAGAGAATTGCATTAACCGTGCGAGTGCACCCTTAGGCCTCACTCAGACCTTTACTGCATTGCTGTATGCTTGTTGGATGAATGTTGTGTAGTGTCATGGCCGCCCCAATGCATTTCCAATGGGAGTCACATGGTTTGACACAACATTTGTGTTGTATGAGGGGGAGGGGCGCAGTCGAAACAAAGCCGAAAGCCATACAACAGCTTGTAGTCCAAAATGTGGACTATACAAACCATGTGACTTCCATTGGAAATGCATTGGGGCGGCCATGACACTACACAACATTCATCCAACAAGCATACAGCAATGCAGTAAAGGTCTGAGTGAGGCCTTATCCAGCAACCTCAGGCAGGCAGCGTCGACACCTGAGATGCAGTGGTGTAACTGAGTGCATTTAGTACGGTATACCTAACCTTAGACCTGAGGACGATTCTACAAATTAAATGTCTTCTAAATCCTGATAGTTTTCTTGAAAAACCTATGTTTCTATATGTCAGTGCGGTTCTCAAACGTTTTCATGGGCACAAGTAGCGTAGGCATGCATCCAAAGTTCGAAACACACACACACACACACACACGCCCAAAAACATAATCTCTGCCCCTATCCTTTGGCATGGGGGAGCTAATTAGACTAGACTTGTATGTCTTTTTTAGGGCCTGGCCAATCAGAAGAGGGCATGTTTAGGGCCCACCCAAGGAATCAACAATCACCATCCTTAATTATAGCCTTTCCACCATTTCTCCTTGCCTTTTCACACACACACACACACGCACACTTGAGCGCACGCACGCACGCACGCACGCACGCACGCACGCATGCACGCACGCACGCACGCACGCACACAATTTGTAGGCTACTGTACAATGTGTGAATCTGTACACACACACGCACACACGCACACACAGCTCAGCTCAGCTCACCCGAGTGTATAACTATACACACAAGAGGAAGTGTAGGTCCATTAATCATCGCAGTAAACGAGGTGATGTGTGATTGGGCCCCGGATGCAGCAGCTGATCTCCAGCCCTGTTGATAGAACTGCAGTGAATGATACTGTATGTCCATATTTGGTCTCTGTCGGGTGGAAACCTCATTAGTCTGGTATAGGCCCCATTTACACTGGCAGACAAATCTAGCCTGGATCAGATCTGTGCCACATCCAGACTGGAATCTGATTGGTTTAACCCATTTTGACCAATGACCAATGTCTTCTACATCCTGACAGTTTTCTGAAAAAGCTATGTCAGTGGTTCTTCGATTTTTCAAAAATAGCAGACCTACAAGCTCTTAGCGCGCCACTCGGTGGCGCACTATGAGCTTGTAGATCTGCTATTTTTCAATAGCTAAAGCATAGCATATAATGCTAACACCAAAAGGGGTTCCCGCCCAAAATGGGTTTTAAATGAGTCTAAATGCAGGTCACATGGAAGGAGATTTTTTTCCAGTGCCACATTCGGACTCAGTGGGTGGTTTCAAATCTGATTCAAATCTGATTTCAGGAGAGGAAATCTGTCACAGTCTGAATACAACAACCTGATTGTGGCTTGTATGTGACTTGTTTGCGTTTAGACTTATTTAAAGGTATATTCAGTGATTTCACTCAAATATCACTTATTTTTTTGTTTTGTTGTGATAATAATCCCTACTATATATAAGAAAAAAACCGTAGGTTTCGTTTTTGGCTAGGTGGCCAAGTCTTCATCCAATCAGGATGAGAGGGGCCTTCCGCCAATCATGATCGAGCAGAGGTGGGCCTTGGTGTGCGTGCTGTTGGCCTGTTGCACTTCCCCACTGTAGAGCGTGCATGTGCACATCTTGCTACCGGGGCGGACAGGGGGGGTTTTCCAAACCACCCAAATCACTGAATGCTCCTTTAACCAAATCTGGATGTGGAAAAGATCTGATTCAGGCTAGATTTGGCTGCCAGTCTGAACACACAGATCAGAATCTCAGATCACTTGCAAACGGCAGTGTGAAAGGTCGGGCCAAAAAAAACAGATTTGAATCAGATTTGAGTTGACTGGATGTGACTGTAAATGGGACCTTAGTCAAGTTTTCAGGAATCAAATTCAAAAGTAGCAACAAATAGTTGTGCTACTTTTGTGTGACACTGTATAACACCATATAAGGCATTAGTGGCCCGACAGGCAACGTGTCGCGATGCGACACATTGTGAGCTTGTATAGATCTGCTGTTTTCAAAAGATTTTTTATACATTTGAAAACTTGAAATGGGACATTCTGCATAATGAGTAGCCTACTTTCTACTTTTGGTACATTTTGATGCCAATACTTTTGTATATACTCAAGTAGATTTTGAGTATATACGAGTATTTTTATATTGCATTATTTATTAGGTACTTTTACTTAAGTGAAACATGTGAGTACTTTTTCCATCACTGCGATACACACATTATGTTGGCTGCCACGGGTGATAGATGTGTAGACATAAAGTACAGCAGATGTATCATATTTATTCATATCACCGGACATTTAGATTGATAGACTGTAAATAACATTCAGAGCTGCCATATGCAGATCCGTATCTAGAGAGACAGCAGCTCATTGCAGTCGGGTACAAACTTCTTATCCATATTTTAACTTTTTTTATTATTATTTTTTACTCAAAATGATCCAAAAACACATTTTTCATCCTAAACTGCAGTCCTGGGTGCTATAGAGCGTCGCAGTCCCGCCTCCTACCCTGGACCAGGAAATGAAATCCAATGCATTATTCTCATAGACATTTCTTAAAGTATTTATTTAAAGACGGTTACGCCGCGGACAAAGCCAACTCGAGTCGTGACAACTCATGACAACACAAACAATATTTTGGACCAAACAAATAATTAGAAAGAAGAAAAAAACGGCAGGTTACAACACTTTTTTTGTTGTTTTTCTTCTTTGTAATTATTTGTTTGGTCCAAAATATTGTTTGTGTTGTCATGAGTTGTCACGACTCGAGTTGGCTTTGTCCGCGGCGTAACCGTCTTTAAATAAATACTTTAAGAAATGTCTATGAGAATAATGCATTGGATTTCATTTCCTGGTCCAGGGCAAGGATAGTCTAAGAAGGATGAGACGCGAAGACCGTATGGGCGACGCCATGTTGCTTTGGAAGGAAAGAAACATGCGCAATGGGCTATATGCAGCCAACACTTCCGCGTTCAGCTTCCTTGGTCTCAACTGCGCATGTTTCTTTCCTTCCAAAGCAACATGGCGTCGCCCGTACGGTCTTCGCGTCTCATCCTTCTTAGACTATCCTTGGTCCAGGGTAGGAGGCGGGACTGCGACGCTCTATACTCTCCCTCTGCCAACCTTGGGGTGAGCTCCGAACTGAGCTCGTGCTCCCTTCAATGCATGAGGAGTAAGCTTCGTATCACCTGAGAGGCAGGAGTTTCACCGGGTAGGACGTAGTGCGTGGAAGGAACACGTTGTTTCAACCAGTTCCTTTCCCCTCCATCAGGCGCCCCCGACATGGGGAGACATGGGGAGAACATGCATGCAAACTGCACACATGTGGCCCTTTCGCCAACCCCACCGGGTGTATGGGCGCTGATTGCCGAGGAGAGAACACGTCCCCCCCCCCAGCGCACACAGCGTCCCCAGCGGGAATCGAACCTGGGACCTTCTAGCTGTGAGGCGACCGTGAAATGCATAAATGATTAATGCCGTACTTCAGGAGTTCTCAACGTTTTTGGCCGGGGACCCCCGGAAATGCTTTGGCAATGTCTCGGGACCCCCCCCCCCCCCCCCGCCCCCTCCCGACCCCCAATATAAATTGACTGCTACAATAACCTTAAACCATTTTGGGCGGGAACCCCTTTTGGTGTTTTAAGCATTGTTATAATTTAGCTATTGAAAAATAGCAGATCTACAAGCTCATAGCGCGCCACCGAGTGGCGCGCTACGAGCTTGTAGGTCTGCTATTTTTGAAAAATCGTGAAAATAGAATTTAAAAAAAATCTTTTTTTTTTTTTTTTTTGAAAATAATTTGGGGACCCCCTAAAATAATTTGGCGACCCCCCGAGGGGTCGCGACCCACGGGTTGAGAACCCCTGCGGCCTACTTGATCATACTGCAGCGTGCATCGTCACACAAATCTATGAAAAGTATCAGATCTGGCAGAGCTCGGGTGGCACAGTGCAGTGGCAGAGTTCCTGCCGCCCACCACCATGGAAGTTAAATGGTGCATTTATATAGCGCCTTTATCCAAGGCGCTTTACATAGATTGAGCTTTCACCCATTCACACATCAATGGCGGAGGAAACAATGCAAGGCTTGCACCTGCACATCGGGAGCAATTCAGTTCATAATGAATTGCATTATTATAGCGCTTTTGTGACCATACAGAAATGTGTGTGGGGAGGAATCAATTGGCCCAACAACTAAATTGGGGAGAAAATGGGCTAAAAAATAATTGGCTACTCTAAAAAAAAAAAAAAAAAAAAAAAGACGTTTGATAAAATATGGGGACGGTTTATCCAATATATTACGGTTAATGATTTATCTTATTTAATGGTGGAAACTGAAAATGTCTAATTGTTTTCTCTGCAGCTGTTTGGTCTTGTGGCCATAAGGACTCTGTTGTTGTTACCAGTCTAAGTGCCCTTATTTTAATATACTGTATTTATATGTATGTACTGTATGTTTGTTTTGTTGTTTTGTTTTTTAAGTAATTGTATTGTCTGATGTATTATGTATTGTTCTGTTGTATTGTCTGAAAAATGCAATAAATATATTGTTAAAAAAAGAAAAAAAAGAAAAAGTAACAGAACTGCAGTTAAATAAGTTTCCAAATAAACAATGACAATTTGTCATTCCAAAGGACAGTTGGCAACCCTAGACAGTAGTTAGTGCGAATGGAACACTCTATCGCTGCGATGACACCTGAATCTCCTTCGGGGATCAATATAGGTTTATCTCACCTTATCTTATCTTATCAGGTCATTGATCACTTTGATTGATTATTTTGCTGGGAGTCGCGCGGCGCCCCTGCAGGGACAGACTTCAGCGGTTACCATGGTGACGCTGCAGGTTCTCGGACCAATGATCGCAAGAATTATGGAAGCGATTGGCCGGCGGATTTATCGATTGAAACATTGATTCATTGTGTGTGTGTGTGTGTGTGTGTGTGTGTGTGTGTGTGTGTGTGTGTGTGTGTGTGTGTGTGTGTGTGTGTGTGTGTGTGTGTGTGTGTGTGTGTGTGTGTGTGTGTGTGTGTGTGTGTGTGTGTGTGTGTGTGTGTGTGTGTGTGTGTGTCAGATTCACCGCCATTGGCCGAGATCTACGTCAATTAAAGCTCATTATTTAATAAATAGACATTTCATCGCTGAAAGAAACTGCAGTCACTCAATATTAACAGTATTTGTACTGTAGTATATAACAGTAGCACAATTAGACATTTGCACCCCATGGCCAGAAAAGTTTTCAAATGTATAACCAGTAAGACGCCCTGAGGGCGAGATCTCCGTGCACGCATCCGCCTGGGTCACGGCAGACTGCTGGGCGAGTGCTGGCGCCATGGCATGGGGGGTCAGATAACATATGGAATTAATTCTGTACAGCTCCATATGGAGATCTAAGGGTGGCAGCGGGGACAGTGTCTTGAGTGTACAGGGTTTGATGAGGGCCCAGGTAGGGCCGGGCCTTCATTTTCTGGCCTGTTGAGAACTCTAGTTTTCGCCGGCTGCCGGGTATCAGTCAAAAGGGAGACATCGAAGAGGAAGGACGGGTGGGGTACGGGTGATGATGTCATGTGATGTCACGAGGCATGTTATGGTCATGCCTGGGGTGACAAACCAAACTGACAGGAAATGCACAATTTCATAGTAAATGCGACCTGCAGTCGCAATAATTGCTATAATCATGCCCCTCAACAATGTAGAGCTGTTTTCTCGCCTACCTTTTTAGACAATCCAAATAATGAAAGGATGGTTTTCTGCCTTTTCAGGTTTACTAGATAATGTTTTCATTCATTTTTATTGGCCAACAAATTTGTCATAACAAATCTCTCGTCTGGGGAAAAGGTCGGTGTGGCTGAGATGTCACTAAAGGAGACTGGGTCCAATGCTGCAATCAATGTTTTGTTTTTTTTTAGATTATTTTCTGTTTTGAAATTGAATGAGGTTGTGAAAGCAATACTTTGCAATCACATCCATGGTCACTATTGTGGTCAGTATCATGTCACTGACCATGATACTGACATGACACTGACCATGATACTGACATGATACTGACCATGATACTGTCATGATACTACTGTCATAATACTGTCATGAATCATGACAGGACACTGTCATGATACTGACATGATACTGACCATGATACCAACATACTGATGTTCATGATACTGACATGATACTGACATGATACTGACCATAACACTGACATGATACTGACCATGATACCAACATACTGATGTTCATGATACTGACATGATACTGACATGATACTGACCATAACACTGACATGATACTGACCATGATACCAACATACTGATGTTCATGATACTGACATGACACTGACATGACACTGACATGATACTGACCATGAAACTGACCATGACACTGACATGATACTGACCATGACACTGACATGAAACTGACCATGGCACTGACATGATACTGACCATGGCACTGACATGAAACTGACCATGAAACTGACCATGACACTGACATGATACTGACCATGGCACTGACATGAAACTGACCATGATACTGATATGAGTGTAACGTATTGCTCTCGCAACCTTGTTTAACTTTAGAGAAGAAAATCTGCATTCTTTTTCAGTACACTTTAATAACAAAGTGCCTATTGCAGCAGGTACCACCACAAGAGCAAGCTGCATGACGTCCTTGTGTTGCAGCTGCAGAGTTGACAACAACAAATCTATGGCACCTCAAACGGACGCCAAAGGGCACAAATGTAAAATTAGCTTGGAAGGAAGGAATTGTTGCTGTGGGGGTGGGGGTGGGGGGGGTGGGGGGGGGGGACCTCATATCGTTGGTGTCGGGCAGAAACCTCTTATCTCCATTCTACATAGGTTGGTGACGCAATAGGGAGATGGCGTCCGTTTCCAGCGCTATAGTTTGATCCGCCTCTTTATGCCAAGAAAAGCCCAGGTCTTGACAGTCAGTCAGTCAGTCAGTCAGTCAGTCAGTCAGTCAGTCAGTCAGTCAGTCAGTCAGTATAGTCTCTCAAGGCAGACACGTTGGATCCCACAATAATGGCTCTACAGTCGCCATGTAGGAAATAAATTGGGCCTCTTCTTTACTTCCTTCACAGGTCTTAAAGGGATAGTTCAGATTTTTTGAACTTAAGTTGTATGAAATACTTTCCATTAATATAGTGGTTGCAACTGTATTAATTGATTGCCCGAGTCCCATGGTGGGAGTTCTGCTCTGGTTTTGGTCAATATTAAGTAGTTCCGGTCATTTTGTGGGGGGCACTGGGGCCACGCAGTAAAAGTAAATGAATCCACAAAACGTACGTAATTTGTATTGTTGACCTATTTCTAAAATATTAGCGCGACTTTCGTTCAACTTTGACCCCTCTATCACATGGAACTATTTTTTGGGCGTCGTGATATGGACACAAAAAACATAGTTCTGTGTGATAGAGGGGTAAAAAAAGAACGGAAGTTGCACTAATATTTTAGAAATAGGTCAACAATACAAATTACGTTCGTTTTGTGGATTCATTTACTTTTACTGCGTGGCCCCCAGTGCCCCCCACAAAATGACCGGAACTACTTGATATTTCACCAAAACCAGAGCAGAACTCCCACAACAGGACTCGGGCAATCAATTAATACAGTTGCAACCACTATATTAATGGAAAGTATTTCATACAACTTAAGTTCAAAAAATCTGAACTATCCCTTTAACAATGATACTAATGCCCAATTAAAGCTCCGGTCCATTCTGGTCAAACGAGTTACGGTGCTGATGTTGGCTCACTGGAAACACTCTGATACACCAGTGGGTTCCAGTGTGGTCCAGGTACCATATGGTCCCTTGAGGGGGTTCCAAATGGCACCTTAATACCAGTGTGTAACTCTGAGACTGTACAAATTGAACCAAATGGACCCTTATGGGTTTTGTATACACTCTAAAAGTTATGGGGGGTCCTTGAAATGAATAGGTTTGAAAACCACTGAGCTGCACTAAATGGAAACAAAGCCTTCATTATTGGAATCATTGGTAACACCTGTGAAGTATAAGGACCTCTTCCCAGTTCCTTTCCATTATGGCTGCTGTGTGCATTAGAGCCTCTGAGCCTGTTCTCGTAATCTGGAAATGAGCAGAAAATGAAGCGAACGTCGTGCCTCCGCTCTCCCCCACTTAACATCTGTGCAGTTGCATAATTAATTCCTACTGGGTATCAGTCCAAGCCTATAGCAGTTCTGCTTCGCAGCAATGGAACAAGAAAGGGAAAAAAAACGAAAATACATTTTAAAGCATCTTAACACATTTCGGGCGGGAACCCCTTTTGGTGTTTTAAAGCATTACGTTATTCTGTAGCTATTGAAAAATAGCAGATCTACAAGCTCATAGCGCGGCACCGAGTGCCGCGCTATGAGCTTGTAGGTCTGCTATTTTGCGGGGGTCCCTGGAGCAACATATTTTCAGATGGGGGTCGGCGGCCAATTACAGATATTTTTGGGGGTCCTTGACATAAAAACGTTTGAGAACCATGAACTGATATAGAAACATAGGGTTTTCAAGAAAACTGTTAGGATTTAGAAGACATTTTGTAGAATCGTCCTCCGGTCTAAATGGGTTAATAGATATTTTAAAATTAATTTATTTTGAAGTACCCATGCGTCTGAAGAGCAGATGGCTGCTTCCCCCCCCCCTACCCCCCCACCCCCTTCTCAACTATTTACAGGGTGGAATTATATAGGCTATGGAATTAAGAGATAAGGCATGGCTTGAGAGAGACTTGGCCTAACTCGGGGGGTCATTCATGTTCATATTTGGACAGTGGCGTGCACAGATAGACACTAGGGGGTGCACCCCCTGCCCTTTTGGCAATGTGCCCTTTCGGAAAAAAACAAACAAAAACAACACTTATTAACACTTATTTTGTACAGTATGTGGACCATGGTAACATTGATCAATTCTTGATAAAAAAGCTTCTAATATATTATTTAGGCCCCACAATCTATAAATCTCACACTATTAACACTCCCAACGCGGATCGCGTATCAATACGTTATCAATTAATCAAACGTCGGGTGCGGATCACGTATCAATACGTTTCAATCACTTTTTTATAGAATACTTTCATTCATCTTTTTACCCACCCGGACAATGAAGAACCATCGCCCTATCATTGCTGCTTACTCCCGCTCACGTGATCAGAAAAAAAAACAAAAAACAAAAACCCCACTCCCCTCCTGAAAACAGGAGGGCTGGCCGCTTTACGTGTAGAAGCCAGTTGAACGCTGAACGGAACGCTGCCTATTGCCTAAACACATATGCACCAGATCGGCATTGCAATGCATAACATCTGCAACACACATGGACAGATGCATGTTTCCTTCTTCATACTGTAGCGACCAAACGATCCCCGAGCCTACAATACTACGAACTAACCACAGTATCGAGGGGCTGCCACGACAAGACAGTGTTCCGTTGGTGGATCACGTATCGCCATGCAGAGCCGTCATAATCGGAGATCGCTCAGACGTGTGATTGTAACGCTTTTTTATTCATTATAATTGTAGTGATAAGACCGCAATGAACGCGTCGGGGACGTAATCGACCCGGGTGTAATGTATAACGAACTTTTCCGCGACCTAAACCGTGGTGTTGTCATCTGTGGAAGTCATTTTTTCCTTCTCGTCGACATCACAGCCGGGTGACGCTTTTTTTCCCCTCCATCGCCCCCAAGCTGCATGCCCATAGCCTGGCTTGGCCAGCCTCATAGCGGGGATTCACTGAAGATTCTTCCCCGGAGGAAACATCAGTGAACCCTCGCTATGAGTCTGGCCGTGCCAGGCTAGCATGCCCAGGCATGTTCCCCTACACTAGCTTGAAAAACAAAATCAGCTGATGACAACGCGTTATACTATAGTTCTGAACCGAACGGTGGAATGGGACTTTTTATAGCCGTACGGATCAAGACTTTTGCTGCCCAATGTGCCCATGACCCCCCCCCCAATGTTACTGCGATCAAAACAATGAAAGCAGTGAGATAGATTAGGCGAGGCGGCAATCATCATCAAAAAGAAAGCATAGTTATGAAGGTTTATAGTCAGACATTGACAGGCAGATATAACAATAAACACAATAAATATGCTATACATCCTATACATCGAATGAAAGCCCTGAATGTGTACTTTTACGAGGAAAATAGTAAACATTGATCCCATGTACAGTTTGTCATAAATTGGATACTGGGTGGATGCACATTGCGCCCACCAGATATAACTGCAGAGAAGACATGGACCCGAACTCAATATTCACAAAATAAGGCCTATAGCGACATATAAATACTATATACCGTATGAAACAGAAGACTCTCTGCTTTCATAAGGAAAAAAATTGTACTGTAATAATAAAAAAATCACACCCCTGTGAAGTGAGCAGTGCAACTCTACTTCTCTACTTATTCACTACAGCTCGCTATATACGGACTGAGGCAGAAAGTCATGTAAACCTTTTATTTACAGTTTGGTCTGTAAACTTCTACTGTAATAATAAAAATCACACCCCTGTGAAGTGAGCGTTGCAACTGTTCTGTACTTATTCACTACAGCTCGCTATATACGGACTGAGACAGAAAGTCATGTAAACCTTTTATTTACAGTTTGGTCTGTAAACTTCTACTGTAATAATAAAAATCACACCCCTGTGAAGTGAGCGGTGCAACTGTTCTCTACAGTTGCACCGCGCAACTATAAAGAACAGTTGCACCGCTCACTTCACAGGGGTGTGATTTTTATTATTACAGTAGAAGTTTACAGACCAAACTGTAAATAAAAGGTTTACATGACTTTCTGTCTCAGTCCGTATATAGCGAGCTGTAGTGAATAAGTACAGAACAGTTGCAACGCTCACTTCACAGGGGTGTGATTTTTATTATTACAGTAGAAGTTTACAGACCAAACTGTAAATAAAAGGTTTACATGACTTTCTGCCTCAGTCCGTATATAGCGAGCTGTAGTGAATAAGTAGAGAAGTAGAGTTGCACTGCTCACTTCACAGGGGTGTGATTTTTTTATTATTACAGTACAATTTTTTTCCTTATGAAAGCAGAGAGTCTTCTGTTTCATACGGTATATAGTATTTATATGTCGCTATAGGCCTTATTTTGTGAATATTGAGGAGTTCACGTCCATGTCTTCTCTGAAGTTTTCTGGTGGGCACAAGCTGCATTCAATAACCAATTACTGTCTAACTGTAGATGGGATCAATGTTTACTGTTTTCCTCGTAAAAGTACACATTCAGGGCTTTCATTCGGTGTATAGGATGTATAGGATATTTATTGGGTTCAATTTTATATCTGCCTGTCAATGTCTCTGACTTTAAACCATCCATAACTCTGCTCGCTGTTCAAGATAACCACTTCCAGGCAAATGCAGGTGTTGCAAAAAGGTCAATATCTCCAGAATGGAACATGGTAAAATCAAAATGTATTTTTTTAATTGAAGTGGACAAGTTCAGCTTTCTTTTGATGTAGGCGTGTGATTCTCGCTATAAGAGAACATTTTACTGTGGGCCCCCGAACAAGGCCTTTGTGCAATGTTAAACGGCAGCAACATCCAAATAGGCCTGTTGAGATCTTGCAGCAATCAAAGTGTTAAGGCAACCGGCCGGTTCCACGCGCTGCACAAAGTGCCCTTTTTTTCCACTTGAGCACCTGCCCCTCTAAATGTCTGTGCACGCCACTGTATTTGGGGCTGGCCCCGCCGTGGCGGGTCCAAAAAAACAAAACAAATGTAGTACAGTAATGCGTCTGGCACCGGTCCAACGAGAAGCATTTCTCAGTGTAGGTTCAATGAGGTCTGGCGAGGAGCCAGACGTCATACGAGCCTGGCGTGAACCTGGCACTTAGGTGTGTAAAGTCTGTCTGCTTGGCTAATCGCTGTAAAGCTTTTATGAAAGAGAAACCTATAAGTGGACGTTACACCTCCATGCTCTCTGTGCACGTCATGATGGACTTGTTCAGTGTTGTTTGTGGCACCACATTTTGATTTTAGTTCATATAGTCTCTCTTGAATGGTTTTAATTTCGTTTTTTGTCACATTTTAGTCACCTGGAATGTTTTAGTGTTTGTCTAGTTTTAGTCGACTAAATCTAGTTGATTTAGTCGAACAAAATGTGTTTTGATGCCGTCGTAATGATTGTTTTTTCACTTGCTGAAAATAGCCGTTGTGAGCCTGTAGATCTGCTATTTTCAGCATGCAACCAAGTGTAAAATAATGTATTGGATCTCTTGTCCATCCTAACATTTTTGTCTAGTTTTTATTTGTTGACGAAATCATCAGTATATTTAGTCTTAGTTTTAGTCATCATAGCTTAGTTTTCATGTAGTTTCCATTTATTTTTCGTCAGTGGAAAAAGGTAGTCGACGAACATTTTTCGTATAGTTTTTAGTCGACGAAAACAACACTGGACTTGTTGCTACTTTACCGCGGTGGGAAAAGTCTGAGATGTAGTGGAGTAGAAGTACTGAAAATTGGAAATACTCCAGTAAGACACTTCAAAATTGTACCTACTGTAAGTATACAGTACTTGAGTACAGGTACTTTGTTACTTTCGACTACTGACCACAAAGTTTCATAATGTGAATTCCTTGCGTGTATGTTATTACACACAGTTAACATTGACTTAAAATACACTTACCACTACCGTTTAGTTATGTTTTAATTCTTATGTAAGGAGCACACTGTGGGTCTTGTTGTAATATAATGGTTGTTTACTCTGCGGTGTGTGTACTCAGTACTTCTGGGTGTGACATGGCATGGCTCTCTCTCACTGACCCAGTTTGCTTTCATTCCCACGAGGACAGCAACACTCGCTGAAAGGTCATGCACTCCAAGGTGCTACAAGATGCTGTGTATACAATGGTTTACAACACGGCACTTTTGTTGATAATGTGCTACAAAGAAACAATGCACTGCCTTTATCTGGATAATGGCCCATCCAAATATTTGCTAAGGATCCAAAATGCCAAAAGGAGTAATCTATGTTTTGCGTGTGCGGGTGTATGTGGGTGTGGGTGTGGGTGTGTGCGTGTGTGTGTGTGTGTGTGTGTGTGTGTGCGCGCGCACAAGTGCATGCATATATAAATACATGTTTTGTGCATGCGTGCACCCAGTGTGTATAGATACAGTTCAGTCGGACAACTCTTAGAATGAATTTGAATACATAATTATTGAGCATAGATACAGTATATGAAGCATAGTTTGACGTCAGGGCTCTGTCTCTATTCATTCCCCATAGTAGGAACATTTTAGTTAAGTTATAAGCCAAATATACAATTACAGGGAATGAACTAGAAAAGTGTGGTTGCCGCAGTCGGGTCCGTTGTTTTGTGCCTGGGTCGATGTTTTCCATTTTTTAGCCCTGTCTTGGTCGATGTATCCTTTAGATCTTTAAGTGATTCGGAAATTCTGTAACGCTTGAATAATTGGTCTTTTGACCCTTTGCTACAAGTTAACCTCTGTCCAATTTTCCTTGACTCTCTTGAAAAGTAATTTGAAATGTTCTATAACGCTTGAATAGTTTGGTCTTCTGCCCCTGTCTTTATACACGATTGTAAAACATAGATTGCTTACGTAATTCACTGCGCAAAAAACATGGAATACGGATGTGTATATTACAGGTAACTCCCGTTAAACTTTGCAACAAACTCCCGTAAACTCCCGAATTGTACCATCACACCCGTATATTACCGTATATTACATGTATATGCCCGCTAAACTTGAGGTTTACGGGCAAAATACCGGTCCCGTAATTGCCCGTTAACTCCTCTTTTCACGCAGTAACAGCCAATTAGCTACTACAAACGTTATGCAAAGCTCGGCCAATCACAGCGGAAGTTAGGTAGGTTACTCCAGAAGAAGAATAAATGTGCAGATCATCTAAGTCAGGGGTGCCCAAAAGGTAGATCGCGATCTACCAGTAGATCACAAAGGCTGTGCAGGTAGATCACATCTACCTGCATTCATTTAAATATATATTTCCCATTCCAAGTGCATTTGTTTTATACTGTACAGAATGTAACACGAACTCTACTATTCCGAAGCCCCCTCAGGTACATATTTAAACTATTTTCAGCAATGGTATAATAATTGATTTGGTGGGTAGATCTGCGCTCCCCAGACACGCACGCACGCACGCACGCACGCACGCACGCACGCACGCACGCACGCACGCACGCACGCACGCACGCACGCACGCACGCACGCACACACACACACACACACACACACACTCTCTCCAGACTGTGGTTGCCCACACTAATGTTCTTTTTCTAGATCCCCCTTAGTGTAAGGGGTTGTATGTGTGTGTGTGTGTGTGGGGGGGGGGGGGTATTCAAAAATAGCAGATATACAAGCTCACATCGTGTCACTTTGTGCTGTGTTGCAAGTTTGTACATCATGCTATTGTTCATGAAAAAGAACTACTGAAGGTGACCACCGAAAACTACAACATGACATCACGCCGTGGTGATTAAGCGACTCACCATTCATCCTCTGAACACATCTCTCTGTTGAAGCACCGTTTCAGTGGTCACCATATCACCTAAAACGGGAGTATGAATGCCTTTAACGGGGCCGGAAATTCTTATTAGTCTAGTAGCCAAAAAGTGAACCCGGACATGTTGAGTACACCAACGTTTTATGTTAGAAATGTTTAGTATGGGTCCCCAGCATGTAGAAACTGCCGGATGCTAACTTGCATATGTTGAGCAATTTTCATATTTCGCATAATATGTGACCATACCATTAACAACCTATATAATGCAAAATATTCAAAATTTCATAATGCTTTATCTAGCATGTGACATGTCAAACTAGGGGGTTTTCATGATGCTGAATCCATTCCAAGCATTAGTTTTACAAAAAAACACTCATTGGGCTTAAAACGGCCATGCCCACTTGCCCAAATGTGTTGACATCATCAATTTGTGATGACGGCATTGGCCGTTTTTAGCCCAATGAGTGTTTTATCTTTTTGCAAAACTAATGCTTGGAATGGATTCAGCATCATGAAAACCCCCTAGTTTGACATGTCACATGCTACATAAAGCATGATGAAATTTTGAATATTTTGCCTTCTATAGGTTGTAATTGGTATGGTCACATATTATGCCAATTATGAAAATTGCTCAACATATGCAAGTTAGCATCCGGCAGTTTCTACATGTTGGGGATCCATACTAAACATTTCTAACATAACACCTTGGTGTACTCAACATGTCCGGGTTCACAATGGGGCTCTATGGGCTGGCTACTAGACTATCAGGTGTGCATTGGTGGAATTCTGTGTCAATTAGTAATTGTAGAAGAGCTCGTGGGAGAATTAGTGTAGCGTTTAACACTCTGTGAGGGCAGGTTCCCAGGGGGAAACAAAGGGAGCCTAGTTACACCCACACAGATAAGCCGGGAATTAAGTTGTTTGTGTCACGGGACCAAGCTATACCTAAACCAACGGTTCCCAAACGGTTGTTATGGGTCGCAAGTAAGAATATGCAGTTACACTTCAGGAGATTACAAAAATAAATACAGTAAACACACCCACATACAGTATGTATAAGTATTACGTGTATTGTGTATACAGGATATCTGCACATTTCCAAAGTTGCAATGTAATGAATTTTATGACCTTTTTAATTGGCCAAATTGTCAAATATTACATAAGAAAGAGGCATATACAGTGAAACTAGCCGATCTACAAGCGGTGCGAGGCGCTGTGAGCTTGTTTGGCTGTTTTCACTATTGTAATCTTGCAACACTGTACTGTACTGTACTGTACTGTACTGTACTGTACTGTACTGTACTGTACTGTACTGTACTGTACTGTACTGGACTGTGTATTGTACTGTACTGTACTGTACAGTAGAAGCAGAAGGTGGAAGGAGTGAGAGGAGTGGCGGCATCATCTTTCACGTGTGTGTGTGTGTGTGTGTGTGTGTGTGTGTGTGTGTGTGTGTGTGTGTGTGTGTGTGTGTGTGTGTGTGTGTGTGTGTGTGTGTGTGTGTGTGTGTGTGTGTGTGTGTGTGTGTGTGTGTGTGTGTGTGTGTCGCCAATGTCAGAGCAGTGGTCAGGGTGAACATCAGAGGGTGGGTGTGTGTGTCAGTGGGTGTGTGTGTGTGTGTGTGTGTCAGTGGGTGTGTGTGTGTGTGTGTGTGTCAGTGGGTGTGCGCGTATTAAAGTGAAAACGGAGCGCTCACAGCAGATCATTAAGCACCAGGGTGGGCTTCGTGCCATCACTGCATTAACTCCTCTTCAATCTTAGCTCCGGTCACACGGCATAAGGTCAGAGGTCATCCCCCTGTCATCCCTCAAGCGCGTGAATGATGATGGAGGCACCCCCCCCCCCCCCCCCCCCTGCCGACAGAGGGTGGAGATTAGAGTGCCTACGGGAAGAGTTGTGACTTTGTAAGGAAAAATGTAAGATTTTCCGCCCCATGTTATCTGGCCTGTTCAACCCGGTGTTTCATCAGCTTGTTTTGGGGCAGGTTGCTATAGTTCAACCCCCTCAGATTATAGCATGGGGCAGGTTGCTGGTTCAACCCCCTCAGATTATAGCATGGGGCAGGTTGCTGGTTCAATCCCCCACACGAGCATGCATACAGGGCAGGTCTTCGCCAGGCAGTGAGTGAGCAGCACTCACCCCTCTCACACTGCTTAAAAAGCAATGGAATACGGTTGTGTATATTACAGGAAACTCCAGATAATCTTACCAACAAACTTCACCACATACAGTAGGTGTGTTTGCACTGGGAAGCTCCCAGGGTGTGTGAATCTGTTTTACTGTATGAAGCAGAGTGGCACTGGAAACAAGGGCATCAGTGCTAGGCCAACCTTTGCATATAAATTGAGGTAATAAATCTAATAATGTCCGCTCAGTCCAAACTCGGTTCATCAGGAGAACAATGAATAGCATTATGTTACGACTTACGACTGCCGTTCCACAGTTCATCAACGGTAGATAATATTGAAGTGAGTCCATTCTCTGATGTTATCTTTCCATCTCTTCTTTGGTGTGCCTTGTCTCCGTACAAGACGAGGGAGACAAAAGAACAGATGGGAAGATATACCTCGAAGAAGATATACTTTTACTTAAGTAAAAGTGTAAATACTGCAATGTAGATGTACTCCATTACAAGTATAAGGCCCGTATTCAAAATGTACTCAAGTAAAAGTACAAAAGTATCGGCATCAAAATGTACTTAAAGTACTAAAAGTACACAAATGTGCACAATGCGTTGCATCGCGATTCGCGGCGCATTGTGAGCTTATAGATTTGCTATTTTCAAATGGCTGAAATGTATATAGGGCTGAAGTGGTCAATGTATGTTTTCTAATCAAAATGAAAAACTCCAAAGTAACTAGTAAAGTTTTCAAAAGAAATGTAGTGGCGTAAAAGTAAAAAAAAAATTGGCTCTGAGATAGAGTAGAAGTGATAGTAATACTCAGGTAAAGTACAAATATTTCAAAATTGTATACCTAAGTACAGTACTTGATTAGATGTACTTAGTTACTTTCCACCACTGATCGGTAGCATGGGAGAATGGTGTCACTTGAAACGCAGTGAGACAATGGGAGCTGCCGAGGACCAGTGGCGTGCACAGATAGACACTAGGGGGTGCTAGAGCACCCGTAGCAGTGCTTTTCACTGATGAAAACAAAATCAAAACTATAAAGACAATAAATTGTCTCAACAAATAAAGACTAAAATGTTAGGGGGTGACGAGTGGAGAAGAGATCCATGTAGAACTCATTTTATATTTGGTTGCGCTCAGGTATTTGCAGATCTACAAGATCACAACGTTCTGAACTTGTACATCTGGTATTTTCAGCGTGCAACCGGATGCTAAATCAGTCATTATACGACGCCATCAAGGCCGGCCAAAATACATTTTAGTCGACTAAATCAACTGCAGATTTCGCCGACCAAAATCTTATGGTATCTAGTCAACTAAAACTAGACTAAAACTAAAACATTTCAGTGTTGATTTCGTTGACTAAAACTATGACGAAAAATGTTCGTCGACTACCTTTTTCCACTGACGAAAACTAAATGGAAACCAAATAAAAACTAAGCTATGATGACTAAAACTAAGACTAAATATACTGACAATTTCGTCAACAAATAAAGACTAAAGTGTTAGGAAGGGACTAGTGGACAAGTCATTTTACAATTGGTTGCAAGTGTAAAATCAGTCATTACGACGGCATCAAGGCCCGCCAAAACACATTTTAGTCGACTAAATCAACTGTAGATTTAGTCGACTAAAATCGTATGATATTTAGTCGACTAAAACTAGACTAACACTAAAACATTCCAGGTGACTAAAATGTGACTAAAACAAAATGAAAACCATTCAAGAGACTAATGACTAAAACCAAAATCTAAATTTGCTGCCAAAAACAACCCTGGTGCGGTGTCCGCAGTACGTATACCGTATGCATACGGCGTTACATAACAGCAGTGGCGTGCACAGATATTTAGAGGGGCAGGTGCTCAAGTGAAAAAAGGGCACCTTGTGAACCGGCCGGTTGCCTTAATAGTGCATGTGAGATTTATAGATTGTGGGGCATAAATAATATATTAGAAGCTTTTTTTTGATCAATGTCACCATGGTCCACATACTGTACACTGTACAAAAAAAAAGGTTCTTTTTTTTTTTGCCCTTTGGACATTGCTGTCCAGAGGGCAAGGGCAGGTGGTGCTCTAGCACCCCCTAGTGTCTATCTGTGCACGCCACTGCATAACAGTCTCGTATAGTGGGGGCATATGGCGTTACATAACAGTCTCGTATAGTGGGGGCATATGGCGCGTCACGTACACACACTGGCAGGGAATGACTCAGTCGTTTGGTTCAGCGGGAGGGGGAACTAATGAGAGAAGAGGACACTTTCTCTTATGAAGGTAATCGGGCAGGAGTTCAAGCACCCATTGGCTCCTGTTTGTGCGCGTGCCTGCCAGGCCGTGAGTGGGCATTAGCCTGAGTGGGTAGCGAGGGCAGCGGCGGCGGCGGCCGCTGGGTGATAATTTGTTCATCACAGAGACACTGTGCCGTGTTTATTACGCGGCCATATGGATGGGTGAGAAAACAGCAACTGATCAGTGCTCAGTCCAAGGACCACTTCAGCCATTTTCAACCCATCTTAACCCATTTTGACCTGAGATCAGATTCTAAAAATGTCTGTTTGAAAATGACAGCTTTCTGAAAAAGCTGTGTTTCTATGTCAGTCGTTATTCGATTTAAAAAAAAATAGCAGACCTACAAGCTCGTAGCTACGAGCTTGTAGATCTGCTATTTTTCAATAGCTAAAGCATAACATAATGCTAACACCAAAAGGGGTTCCCGCCCAAATGGGTTAATATTATTGGTCCTCACTAACGCTCATTACAAGATGGCACAGTTTCCTTCCATTTGGTCTGTGTTTCTCAGAATAGGGCTGTGGACGGTTCAGAGACCTGCCTACTACCAGTGACATCGTCGGTAGGCGGGTTCGATTATAGTGTTGTTATTTTTGTTGTTAGAGCATAGAAACAGAAGACATTGCTCTTGCATAAATACACAAAGATTATAAGATAGGTTGAAAATGGTGAAATACCTGGTCCTTTAAGTAAATCAATATTGTTTATAGTGTAACCATGCATTTCCTATAGTGCGTAATGAACAGTAACAATTACCTGTAGTTTGTCAGTCGTCATCATCATTAGTTTAGAACCTGTAGTTTGTCATCCTCATCATTAACCTGTAGTTTGTCATCCTCATCATTAACCTGTAGTTTGTCATCCTTATCATTAGAGCCTGTAGTTTGTCATCCTCATCATTAACCTGTAGTTTGTCATCCTCATCATTAACCTGTAGTTTGTCATTCTCATCATTAACCTGTAGTTTGTCATTCTCATCATTAACCTGTAGTTTGTCATCCTCATCAACAGAACCTGTAGTTTGTCATCCTCATCAACAGAACCTGTAGTTTGTCATCCTCATCAACAGAACCTGTAGTTTGTCATCCTCATCAACAGAACCTGTAGTTTGTCATCCTCATCAACAGAACCTGTAGTTTGTCATCCTCATCATTAACCTGTAGTTTGTCATCCTCATCAACAGAACCTGTAGTTTGTCAGTTCTCATCAACAGAACCTGTAGTTTGTCAGTTCTCATCAACAGAACCTGTAGTTTTCATCCTCATCAACAGAACCTGTAGTTTGTCATCCTCATCAACAGAACCTGTAGTTTGTCATCCTCAACAGAACCTGTAGTTTGTCATCCTCAACAGAACCTGTAGTTTGTCATCCTCATCAACAGAACCTGTAGTTTGTCATCCTCATCATTAACCTGTAGTTTGTCATCCTCATCAACAGAACCTGTAGTTTGTCAGTTCTCATCAACAGAACCTGTAGTTTGTCAGTTCTCATCAACAGAACCTGTAGTTTTCATCCTCATCAACAGAACCTGTAGTTTGTCATCCTCATCAACAGAACCTGTAGTTTGTCATCCTCAACAGAACCTGTAGTTTGTCATCCTCAACAGAACCTGTAGTTTGTCATCCTCATCAACAGAACCTGTAGTTTGTCATCCTCATCATTAACCTGTAGTTTGTCATCCTCATCAACAGAACCTGTAGTTTGTCATCCTCATCATCATTAACCTGTAGTTTGTCATCCTCATCAACAGAACCTGTAGTTTGTCATCCTCATCAACAGAACCTGTAGTTTGTCATCCTCATCATTAACCTGTATAGTTTGTCAGTCCTCATCAACAGAACCTGTAGTTTGTCAGTTCTCATGTACTTCAGTGGTTTCTCCTGGCTGGAGTTGGACCCTGCATGGTTCTCCCAAGTTGGGGAATGTTCTGTCAACACTCTGCTGTGTGTTGTTGTAACTGTTGTTCTGTCAACACTCTGCTGTGTGTTGTTGTAACTGTTGTTCTGTCAACACTCTGCTGTGTGTTGTTGTAACTGTTGTTCTGTCAACACTCTGCTGTGTGTTGTTGTAACTGTTGTTCTGTCAACACTCTGCTGTGTGTTGTTGTAACTGTTGTTCTGTCAACACTCTGCTGTGTGTTGTTGTAACTGTTGTTCTGTCAACACTCTGCTGTGTGTTGTTGTAACTGTTGTTCTGTCAACACTCTGCTGTGTGTTGTTGTAACTGTTGTTCTGTCAACACTCTGCTGTGTGTTGTTGTAACTGTTGTTCTGTCAACACTCTGCTGTGTGTTGTTGTAACTGTTGGCTCAGCCAGTTAGTTCATGCGGACCATATCGTTGATGTTGGGCAGAAACCTCTTATTTTACATATTCTAACTTTTTGAATGCCACTCTTTTCCCAAACTGCCCTGGTAAACAGAAACAAGCAAATATGATTGAACTGTGTTCAACAACTGAAGGTGTTTTAGGGACAGTCCCTTGAGCGATTTGAACAGTTTCAGTCAAAGTGAAAACTTTAAAACTTTCTGCTCACTCTGGATAAGAGCATGAGCTAAAGGCCTAGAAAATTATGATGAAGAATTATGTTACAAATGATAGTTTTAGCATGGCTGGAACCTCTCCTCTTCACCCTTTCTTTTCCAGCCTGCACGGCACAACATTCAATTGTGTACTTTAGTTACATAGCCTACATTTGCTTATCAATTCCTTTACACTATTCATTTGGATAATATGATTTAATCATATTTTCAGATATGGGCAACATCACCGTCATTTCAATACCCAGGCAGGTTTTTGTTCTCAGCCCAGTGCCTGCTTTCCATCGTCTCCTCTCCAGCCCTCTGCTCGCTTCCGTCTCCTCTCCTGTCCTCTCCTGTCCTCTCACTCCCCCTTCTGTTGTGTCCTTTCATCTTCTCCCTCCTCCTCTCCGCCATCACGCCACACAGGAGAGGGAGAAGACCCTCTGGACTTCTCTGATCTCTCTTTTAGTCTGATCATCAAAAACCTGAAGTATTTAGGTCAGCCTTTAGCCTGGCCAACACACAGAGGGAGGGGGGAGAGAGAAAGAGAGAGAGAGAGAATTTCGTCGACTAAAATCGACTACCTTTTTTCATAGACGGAAATTAAAAACTAAGCTATGATGACTAATACCAATTGTTGTGGCTCTTTTGTCGGTTCCAAACCTTTCCACAAAGCCAACAAACCCACTGATGCACCCAGAGATTATGGATGTACGCAATAAACCAAATAAATCAATGTCCACAGTTTGAATGTCGTTTTGGTTTGCGTTTACTTCCATTAAAGTGCAGTGACATTACATTACAAACAGCTCCTTCTGGCATTGTCTCTTCTGTGTTGTCTGTCTGGTAAAAACCATTTGTCCACCAGGTGCATGCCGCTCCCCAATCACCCAGGCCTACTTATGCTCTCCATAAAGCAATTAGGCCTGGGGAGGCGTGCCCCTAGCTGTTGTCCAAACAATAATTCAATTTAATTATAACCCGTCAAACCAATACCCAATAATTCCAATAATAACTACAACAATTGTGATAATAATACAAATAATTATACAAACTAAACCGTGAGGACGGCTTCTACACCAATGATTAAATATATTGACAATTACAAACTAGACTAATAGGGAAGAGAGTGGAGAAGAGAACCAGTAGAACTAGACGAGTCATTTTATGTTTTGTTGCGTTCGGGTGTTGTGCTCTGAAAATAGCAGATCTACAAGCTCACAACACGTCGCACTGAAACGCTTTTTGAGCTTGTAGATCGGCTATTTTCAGCATACAACCAAGTGCAAAATCGGCCATTATACGACGGCATCGAGGCACCACCAAAATGCATTTCTGTCGACTACAATCCCACGATATGTAGTTAAAGGAGCATTCAGTGATTTGGGTGATTTGGAAAAACACCCAGTCCGCCCCGGTAACAAAATGTGCACATGCACACGCTCTACAGTGGGGGGAAGTGCAACAGCATGTGCACCAAGTCCCGCCCCCACACATGATTGGAGGAAGGCCCCTCTCATCCTGATTGGATGAAGGCTTTGCCACCCGCCACCAAAACTGAAACTAGGGTTTTTTGACCCCAGGGGCTCACTGGGGACAGGGAGGAACTCCTTATATGGTCAGCACACTCTATAGTAGGAAGGATTATCCAAATAAAAAGAAAAAATAAGTGATATTTGAATGAAGCAAAATCACTGAATATACCTTTAACAATACTATACACTCAAACTAAAACATGACTAACACTAAATGGATGTTTATTCAAAAGACTGACTAAAACTACATCAAAATGTGCTGTCAACATCAACACTGTCTGGAAGAGAGATCAGGGACAACGTGCAGTGGGAACACGGTGGGTGACAGGACATTTCTATTTGACACCTCTCCCTCCGCATCGCTATCTTGTGTTCGCTGAGCGTGCCAGAGAACAGCCTGTGCCATCATGTGCGCTGGCCTATTAGCATTCAGCGCCGATCAGGTCTGCCTGGCATCTGCTGCGTGGTGATGGGCTTTGCACACAGGACAAAAAACATTTTCATCGTTACGCAGATGATTCTCAATTATATTTCTCGACGAGCAGACAACGCGGCGCTTCGTCAGGTCGCCCATAGCGTCGCCGGGGTTGTTGTACTGACAACAGTTCAGGTTTTCGGTTCCCAGCATGATTGGCTGGGTTATTATTGTGTGGGTGAAATAGGCTCCCTCTCTCCCTCCCTCTCTCTCCCTCTCTCTCTCTCTCTCTCTTAACCCATTCAGGCCTGACGTCGAAATTAAAAAAAAAAGTTTTCTAAATCATGACAATTTTCGGAAAGATTTGAGGCACATTTGAACGATTTTTCAAAAATAGCAGATCTACAAGTTCATAGCGCGCCACTCGGTGGCGCGCTATGAGCTTGTAGATCTGCTATTTTTCAATAGCTAAATTATAACATAATGTTTAAAACGCTAACGCTAACGTGACATGGATGCGTTCCAGGTCTCAATGGATTAAGTCATATCGTATAGCTCGAATGTATTTTACACATGGTAAAACATAAATTCATAAAAACATCAATTCTGTGCAACGGATTCGCAGAATCTATGAAAGCCCCCATGCATGTTCAAAACAACGTGGGGTCTACAGTATCTTTACATAAAAATTGGCTAAAGGCATAACCATAAACAAACCACTATCATAACATACAGTGAACTCGGTGAACTAACAACAGTTGGTATATGCTCCTAACAAACTCTGCAGCCTAATTAGGCTACAGCTGCAAAACAATCCCACGGGCTAATTGGGGTAAAATATCTTTCCAGAGTTTCAGGAATGTGCAGAGCCTGCCATCGATCGGCTTACTGGAGCACTTTGGGAAAGAGACCAAGACAGAGGGACTGACTGTGCCCACCTTTCATGTGTACTTGCTCTCAGAGATGCGATGCCATGTGTTGACTGGCACTGCATCCTGTGGGTACGATGGTTTCAAGACCTGGAACTGGGTCATACAGTTGGGTGCCACCGATATTGTCCCTTATCATTTGACCCATTTAGGCCTGACCTCAAAATTTAAAAAAATCCTTCTAAATCCTCCAGTTTTCTGAAATAAATATTTTCACGATTTTTCAAAAATAGCAGACCTACAAGCTCGTAGCGCGCCACTCGGTGGCGCGCTATGAGCTTGTAGATCTGCTATTTTTCAATAGCTAAATTATAACATAATGTTTAAAACACCAAAAGGGGTTCCCGCCCAAAATGGGTTAACTGTCCTTTTGCGCAGATCACGCAAACCTCAGCAAAAAGAAAAGGACAATATCGATGGCCTCCAACTGTATGTACCCCGACTGGGCATAACTAACGTCACTGACAGGAACGCCCCAAAAATGTCACATCCGGTTTTAGCCTGGGGTAAGAATTTTCTATGGCTGCCAATGCAACTTGGCCCAATCCCATACGGACAACCATCTATGCCGATGCTATCTAACTTGCGGAGGTAGCGTGCCTTGTCCACGGGCAACAGATCTTTCAACGTATGGCATTGCAAATACGTTTGATAATCGCTATTCTGCTCAATATTGTTTTTAAAATGCCGCAAATTGCATTGCAGTAAACGAGAGCAAATCACAACTTCCCCCGGGGGTGGGCGGAGTCACAGTTTGAGGCGCTGATTACGCGCCGTGGTGTCAGTGTATAGCAGTGGTGCTCAAACTTTGTCATGTCAAGGACCACCACAATTACAATATATGTCTATGTTTATATTTGTCTGCCGACGCTCCATCTTAAAATATTTTGTTCCAGGGACACCCAGAAGAGTTCAAAATGTTTTAAAAAATATTTATAAATATAATTTATGATTTTTCAAAAGTAGCAGATCTACAAGCTTGCAGCCAATATAAAATAATGTGTTTATTTTTTATTTTTAGCTCAAATATAAAATGACACTGATGCCTTTCCGGTTTTAAGGAGTTAAATGAAGCATTCGGCCAGTAAATTTGAATCTTTATCGGCCATGCATGGTAAGCTGGGGGGAAAAAAACCAAAAGAACAAAAGGCTATAGCAGAAACACAGCAGATCAACATGAGGCATGATTGCCAACAGCAGAACAAGCTGCTGAGGAGGACTCTGTATAGGATTTACTGTACAGTCTGGAGGTGTATTAGGAGGAAGCTGGACGCTATCCTTTAGAACGCCTCACATCCCCTTTAAGACGAGCTTGCAAAGACGAGGAACGAGCTCAGATTCAATCCTCCTCAACACACACACACGCACGCACAAGCACACGCGCGCCGCACACGTACGCGCACACGCACATGCACACACCACAAATCCACTTGGCCAGTCCTTTGTGTCTGCAGCCGATCAGGCTCCACAACCAGGCCTGATGGTCTGTTACTGACACTGAATTTGTGACTACTGACTCTAGTATAGGACTCTAGGTATACTTTTATCTAAAAGATGCTCTATGTGTACTTTTATGTACAAGGCACTCTGTGTATTTTTATCTAAAAGACACTCCTGTGTACTTTTATCTTTAAAAGAAAAATAAGAAATAAAAGAAGAAAAGACACACTCTAGGTGTACTTTTATCTAAAAGACACATTAGGGGCAGCCTACTCTAAAGTCAAACCCCTGTATTCTAGATATACGGTTGCAGTTTAGCTCAGTTGTCTGTTTGATTTATCTTTATGCTGTGAAATTAGGTCTCTTAGTTTTATAGACTATATTGGTTAATAGTTGTTAGTTTCTTATGTATCGATGTCTGTTCTTTGTGGGGTGGCAGTATAACATCGTTTAATACAATCAGATGTTTGGATCTATGGGCTGTCAAGGCCAGAAAGTCGTTTTTTCTGCCACTAGGCGTGGCCGAGAATGGCTCGTATCTCCTAATCTAGGGAACTCTCCGTGGTTTTGACCAGATGGGCAATATTCCGACTTCATTTCTGACTTCATTTCTAGAGAGACTTTAGCGTGACCACCGTGAGGTAAAAATGGAACATTATGCCTCCCGGTTTTAGTTGGGGAACGGAAGGGCTTTTCAGAGTAAAATCTCCCATATCTGCTGGCACTCGTTTAGTGTGAGAGATGCTGGCAGCAACCGATGTGTTAAGAAGATGTAAACTTGGTGTTAATCTGCTTGTAGGCCCGTATCAGTCTGCTGCATGCTGTGACATTGATTGGACCTGCTTCTTAATTGATACCAACACAGGACCACCCGTTAGGGGGGATTTGGGTGATTGTGCACGAGGAGTGTGTGTGTGTGGGCGTGCGTGTAAGAGGAGTGTGTGTGTGGGTGCGTGTGTAAGAGGAGTGTGTGTGTGGGCGTGCGTGTAAGAGATGTGAATTCCCCACAGCACCAGATGAAACGGAGCGCTCACTATTATCCGTATCGAATCCCGATGATGGTTGTCAAGCTGTGTCCCGTTGGGAGACGCACGCACGCACGCACGCACACACGCACACACTCGTGCATGTACATCACACGCACACGTGCACTTATGCGAGGGATGAAGAGATCTCATTCAAGATCGTTACGGCTCCAGATGTAATTCCAGACTGTGCCAGTTGGCCAGTCGGTCATTCAGTTTGCCAGTCAGTCAGTCAGTTTGCCAGTCAGTCAGTCAGTTTGCCAGTCAGTCAGTCAGTCAGTCAGTCAGTTTGCCAGTCAGTCAGTCTGCCAGTCAGTCAGTCAGTCAGTCAGTCAGTCAGTCATTTAGTGATCATTCAGTCATTTAGTGATCATTCAGTCATTTAATGATTCAGTCAGTGAGCCAGTCAGTCAGTGAGTCAGTCAGTCATTTAATGATTCAGTCAGTCAGTGAGTCAGTCAGTCATTTAATGATTCAGTCAGTGAGCCAGCCAGACAGCCAATTCCCTACTTATTGAAATAAATAAACTGTCTCCTTTTCTCCCTCTCCATCTCTTTGTCTCTCGTCCCTGTGCTGAAATATGCATAGCAGCAGCGGGCAGTGGCTACTCAACTATTTCCCTATAGCTTATTAATCATATCCGAATCTTTCCTGACCATGAAAACGATTTCCCATGTTTGCTGCCTCCCAGCACGGCAGAAGTGACTGGAGCCACGCTGCATTCCATGATGCAATATACGGATAATCTGGTCCGGAATCATTATTAATTTCATTGAACCTCCATGATGAGTCTCTCGGCGATGTCATCTACCATGCTGTAATGCAATGTCAATACGGCCATGTATTGAATTTGGATGGATTTTGATTGCGAGCAGCGTGTGCACGTTGCGAAACCCAACTAGGTCAATCTATCTAATGCATTCTTTAAGTGGGAAAACACAGCTCTGGGGGGAAGTGAGCTGGACTTTAGATGAGAGGTCTGGAAGCGCAATCACTCCCTGACCTTTCTCACTCCGCGCAGTTTCCCGGACCACATGAACCCTGCTCTAGGGTGAGTTGTGTAGGGATAGTTAGTTGATGGAGAAGTGGTTCCCAAAGTGGGGTCCGGGGACCCCCAGGGGTCCTTGAGGGGAGTTCCGGGGCTAAATGATAGTTTGAGTTTCAAATGATAGCTTGAAACCAAATGGACCCTTATGGGTCTGTAACTGATGGTGTACAAATGGAACCAAATCCGTTATAGGGTCCATTTGGACACTCTCAGAGTTAAATTAACATTGATTTTACGATGAAAATTGGGGACCCAGAGATAGAAATGCCATTAACTGGGGGTCCGTAGACCAATATGCATGTCAAACTAGGGGTCTTTGAAATTAAACGGGTTGAGAATCACTGCTAGAGACGTGAAGATCTTCTCTTATGGGGGTCCCTGGCATATATTTTCAAATGGGGGTCCGCGGGGCTAATTAATGTCAATTTGGTCCTTGACATGAAAAGGTTTGGGAACCACGGTTATCGAGCAATGGCTGCTAACCATCTCTGGATCAGCGTTCCCTTGAAAACCTCGCCACCACATACAGTAAGTGGACAGCAGGGCGGGCCGTGTGCATTTTCAGAGCACGTTTATTCTAATGATCAATCAATCGATTGTTTTTCCGGCTGTACTGGTATCAATGTGGTTTAGGACTATACTCTTAATTCCTATATTTACCATGCAGTATCACAATGAAAACAAATCTTTATAAGGTTTTGAAGAAAATAAATTTTAGTTTTTATGATGTTATAGTATCATTGATATCTTACAGTGTTTTACCAATGATTTGGGGCCCACTTGCAATAGCCTTGTGCCAAAGGGGGAAAATGAGGGGACCCCTGGGGCACTCCGGTCGACCACTCGTATAGGGTTCAAGTGGTTAACCCATTTAGACCTGAGCTTGATTCTACAAAAGGTCTTCTAAATCCTCACAGTTTTCTGAACCTTCTATGTCAGTCGTTCTCAAACTTGTTCATGTCAATTATATGTATTTGCCCTGCCGACCCCCATCTCAAAATATGTTGTTTCAGGGACAACGAGTTGAGTTAAAAACGTTCGCTCTGAAAGAATATATTCAAACAGCAGACCTACAAGCTCGTAGCGCGGCACTCGGTGCCGCGCTACGAGCTTGTAGATCTGCTGTTTTTCAACAGCTAAAGTACAACATAATGCTTTAAAACACCTAAAGGGGTTCCCGCCCAGAATGGGTTAAGATCAGCGTTCCCACGAGTGCTCATCATATTACTATATACTGTAGGGGACTTGCACAACGTGGGTATAGAACTGACAACTGTGTCACTTTTAACCTAGCAATTAACGCTTGCACTGCGGTTTGTGGTGTTTCGCCCCGGGTGTAACATAGAGCCCGACAGTTAGTCAATTAGCACCCCACACACACGTATATGGCATGCACGATGCACGTGTGCACACACATACGTGCACACGCACGCACACACTCAAACTGAGATGCACGTATATGTAAATACTGTATGTATGCATGTTCAGCTACCCACATGCACTATACTATGCATGCGCACATGTACGCACGTGCGCACGCTTGTATTTCTATACTCGTGAGGACATCAATGTTTTTAGGCGTGGCGCACACGCACGTGCGCGCATCTTTTCTCTCATGTCCTCTCTCTCCTCCCATCATAAAAAAGAATAATTCATTTCCAGAGTGTCCATAATATTCATGAGCTCAGCGATACGGAGTGTTCTCACTACATTGTTGTACTGGTGTTGCCACATGAATAATAGATGCTATTTTAAATTGTTCAATGTTCTTAAATGTCATCATTAATCTGAACAGGATTCCACGGGAACAGGAATCCACATCACACACAAGCAAATATAGGGCAGTATTATGCGTGTCTTAAGTACCAGGTCTTATTACTTAACTTAAGACCTGGAGGCGTAATCAATGCCATTTGGATATTCTGAGTGGCCAAACAGCATTGACCACGCCTCCAGGTCTTAAGTTAAGTAATAAGACCTGGTACTTAAGACACGCATAATACTGCCCATAGGGCCCTATTATGCATGTCTTAAGTACCAGGTCTTATTACTTAACTTAAGACCTGGAGGCGTGATCAATGCCATTTGGCTATTCTGAGTGGCCAAACAGCATTGACCACGCCTCCAGGTCTTAAGTTAAGTCATAAGACCTGGTACTTAAGACACGCATAATAGGGCCCATAGTGTCAGAGGGAGAGAGAGAGAGGGGGGAGGCGTACTTGAAAAGTTTGCATGTTCTCCCCGTGTCCCCTAGGTTAGGTACCCTCACAAAAAGTAATCCTGGTCTCTACACTGCCTCCCCCTGGTCAGCCGGGGCGCCTGATGGAGGGGAAAGGAACTGGTTGGAATAAAGTGTTACGTCCTATACCGGGGAAATCCCCCCCTTGTCAGGTGATACGAATCGGCCTGCTCACTCCTCATGCATTGAAGGAAGCATGCGCTGCAGTTCGGGGCTCTCCCCAGGTTGGCAGAGAGGGAGTAGGTATAGCACCCAGGATTACAGTTTAGACAATAATTGGCACTGGGTAAAGAAATGGGTAAAAAACAAATGTGTGGGATCAAAAATGTATACAATAAAAAAGGGAGTGCATGAAAATAAATAACAAACAAGAAAGAGAAGGACAGAAATAACTACCGTGAGGACAAAATGAGACAGCAATGTGTGAGGAGAGAGAGAGAGAGAGAGAGAGCGAGAGAGAGAATGTGTAAGTGAAGGAGAGAATGGGAATGTATGTGTATGTCGTGTGTGTGTGCACGTGCACGCGCGCAGAGTTAAGCAGCAGCAGGGAGTGATCACGGGGTCGGACTGGGACGCATTCATCAGGACTCTCCACTGGGACCAATAACAAACACTCCACCACACACCCAAAACGCACAGAATACGATAATTTATGCAGAGAGCAGTGTGGTGGGGATTTGTGGGGCAGAGGGATGGATTAAAGAGGGAGTAACATGTTATTTATTTGCAAAACTGTTGACACACGTCTCTCAGAAAACCTTTAAGCTTTCCAATGATATATAACAAATGTCTGGGGGTAAAATACACATTTGACATTTTAGGTTTATAAAATAAAATCATTACATCCGGGAACTTTGGAAAAATCTTCGGAATCTGTTGATGACGCGGTTGCGTGACGTCAACAGGAGATGTCTTTTTGTCTTGTTGCAATGCTAACTCGGATAGACACGCCCATTTCCTTATCAGCGCCAGCAGCTGAGCAGCAGCGCGGGGAAAAGGGACGCACAAACCCGGTCCGATGAGTGCAGAGACTAGAGAGAGCTTGCCGCGAAATATTTTCTTTCAGTGAGTTGTTTTAGCAGTTAGCACGGCCGTTTTTCCATCACTTGTATTTTAAACTTTCACAAAAGAAGCAGTACCCGCAGTACTGGGAACACTCCTGGGCCCCTGCGGGAGAAAAGGCTAAAAAAATACCGCTGAATTTACGACTGAGACACTAGTCTCTACGAGGCTTTGTTTCCACCGTGCATGAAAGTAGCCGAGGCTACTCCTAGGAGGACGTCGCCAGAGCCGGGAAACCTCCACTACCGACTAGCCCCGGAACACTCTGCCAGCTCAGCCTGCCCGATACGACAAGAGTACGACCCAGAAGCTAGCCTCGTCTCGCCACACGCCAGAGCCGGGAAGCCTCCACTACCCAGCCCCGGAACACTCTGCAATAGCTCGGCCTGCCCGGTGCCGATACGACTCCGCCACTCGCCAGAGCTGGAAAGCCTCCACTATACCGAGCCCCGGAACACTCTAAAATATCTCGGCTCAGCAGAGTGCTGCGGTCAGTTGGTGGTTGTGGTCGTGTGGAGTACTTTTATTGTGTTTTAGTTCGTTTTTATTTAAAAATAATGCCAAAGCGGTGCGTGATCGGTGGGTGCAGCAATGTCGCTGTGGAAGGCCTTCCAATCCATGTTTGGCCCAAGAACGAAAAGATTGCAAAGAAGTGGGATACTTTTGCACGCATCAAACGCTCGGATTGGAACAAGGGAGTCCCAGGCGTGTCCAATATATGTGGAGAACACTTCATCCCGACAGATTATGAAGCATACGGGCAGTGGAAGGCTGGTTTTGTGTCGAGGCCACGGTTGAAAAAAGATGCAGTCCCTTCTGTACATCCCACTGTTGGTGGCCAGTCCGCTGCTACAGTAGTTCGGCCGAAGTCGAGGGCCTTACACGTCATGGAAGTAAACAGGGTAAGTGTTTATATAAGAACCTTGTTTTGTGTTGTTGTAGAATACTGTTACCGAAGTATGTAGGCCTAAATGTACAATACGTCTATTTGATTACTCTCCTCCCAACGTGGTTTAGAAGATTTAGAATATCTCGCCATTGTATTGTAATTATTTATTATAATGTCGCGGTTTATTATAATTTCACGCTTTCAGAACGACTCAGGTAGTTTTACTAATGTAATATCGAATAATTGCTGACATCCCAAGTAGACTGAATTGCAAATAGACCTGAAGTCGGTAGCTAACACATAATGACACAGCAGTGGTTATGGTTTCTCGCTTTCCCAAGGACCCCCAAATTGACATGAATACTAGACCACCATTTGAAAATATATGTCAGGGACCCCCATCCCCATAAGGGAAGGATATTTGGTAACATTTTGATCTTTGGGACCCCACATCTATCATCAGTAATAATTTAAATCTGATCTTGTACACATGGAACCAAATTGACCCTTGTTCCATTTGTACACTCAGAGCAACTCACATTATATTTGGAAAAAATGACTCACATGGTCTTTAACTAGGGGACCCCCTGACCCTATTTGAGAAACACTTACAGGACCACAGTGGAAACAAGCCACTGTGCCTTTTTTGTTTTCCTTTTAGCATCATTGTAAAATCATACCACTGTACTATTTGCAAACTGTTACTGTATTCAGTTTCAGTCAATCAAAATCATAGGCCTAAATGTCTAAATGTATATGAATGAACATTTGACAGCGGGCGACTGTGGCTCAGGAGGTAGAGCAGGTCGTCCAATGATCCATGGGTTGGCGGTTCGAATCCCGGCTCCTCCTGTCTACATGTCGAAGTGTCCTTGGGCAAGACACTGAACCCCAAATTGCTCCCGATGTGCTGGTTGGTACCTTGCATGGCTTCCGCCGCAATCGGTGTATGAATGTGTGTGTGAATGGGTGAATGTAATGCACAATCTATGTAAAGCGCCTTGGATAAAGGCGCTATATAAATGCACCATTTACCATTTTATGTAAACTTGTTACCAACACCAGCAAGTGTATGTTACATATCCAGTTATTACATTGGCACTGCATATTGTAATGGTTGTATGTTCTGTGCTTTTTTTATAAAGTGCCTGGCAGCCGCGGTCACACAAAAGGTAGAGGCTCCTTCTACGTCTTCCTCTGTGACCCCAAGTCAGCCCGAGCCAATATCCATGGCTGTACTTCCTGAAGTTCCTGTAACTCGAGGAACGCAGTGCTCCTGGATAGCCACTCCACATAAGACCGTTGGTGAGTAATGTAAACAGTGTCAGTGGCCCTGTGTGTCGAAGTGTCCTTGAACAAGACACTGAACCTCTAATTTATCCCATTTGCCTTGCATGGCTTCCTGTGGCATCGGTGTGAGAATGGGTGAATGTAATGTTCAATCTATGTAAAGCACTTTAGTAAATGCACCATTTACCATATAACTACAAGTACTCAATTGACTATAATTGCAGGTTTTCAATGCTCGCCCAAAATGGTCAGCATTGGGGTACAGTGTGAACTCCTGTGTGAGCCAGAGCTCATGGAGGTGGAGGAGGAGGAGGAGGAGGAAGAGAAAGAGAAGGAAGGGATGGATGATGATGATGAAGATTATGTCCCATCAGAGGATGAAGAGGATGAGGAGATGACATCTGTGACTCGGTCAGTGGCCATTTTGTTTGGTGCCACATTTATTCTTTGCCAAAACACATCATGTCGTGTGTTGATGTTCAAGCCATCGTTTAACAGCTCTAACTGTATTTTCCAATACAATGAAATCACAACTATTCAACCCATAGCTGATAGCTCTAAATCTGTACTATCTGAGAGTTCTATCACTTACCCTTTATACTTTATGAAGTTTACCATCATTTATTGTATTTCCTTATGATAGTCTATTTGACATCCTCCAGTGTCCCTTGTACAGGATATCTCTACGCAGATCTACAAGCTCACAATGTGTCGTAAATGTTACAAGTTGTGAACATGTAGATTTGTTATTTTTGGAGAATGTTTGTCCCAGAATAAGTGGTTCATATTTAATTTATTCTTTCTTTTTCAGAGAGCCAGCAACTGCATACCGAGGTCCTGTGGAGGACCAGAAATACATAGTTTTTGAGTCGCAGCTAATGACCCTTTTCCAAACCTGTGAGTTGTGTTTTGAGAAGACACCTGGCAAAGTCAGAGTAAATGGAACTGCAGTCTACATCACTCAGTCTTGCACATCGTGTGGCCATGTGAAGCAGTGGAACAGCCAGCCAAAGATTGGGAAGATTGCTGCGGGGAATTTGCTGCTTTCCGCTGCCATTCTTGTTTCGGGAAGCATGCCGACCAAAGCTCTTCGAATGCTGAACATTATGGGACTGGCAACAATCCATCGCAACACATTCTTTAGGCACCAGAAAGCACACCTTCAACCTGCCATTGTCAAACTGTGGAAGGATGAGCAAAGTGACATCATCAGGTCCCTTGAAGAGATGACTGGACCACTGGTGTTGTCAGGGGATGGAAGGAGTGACAGCCCTGGACACTCGGCAAAGTTTGGAACAGTCAGCGTCATTGAGCAGAGAATCAACAAAATTTTGCATGTTGAGATTGTCCAGGCATGTTCTGTTGTGTTCATTTCAAGTTGTAAAATGCTCAATGATCTGTAGTGTCTGATCCATCTGGTTTCTCCTTTACATGTGTTTTGTTCTGTTTTGTTTGTTCTCCATCTTAGAGTAACGAGGTCAAGAGCTCATCATGGTGTGAACTGGTTGGACTGCAGAGAACCAAGGTGTTCCTGGACACTGCTGGATTACAAGTGGGAACACTCATCACTGACAGAAATCGTCAGGTAGCAAAGTGGGTCCGGGAGTTCTGGATTGGAGTCAACCATCGGTTTGACATATGGCACATTGCCAAAGGTATGATCGAATGTGTATCTACAGTGCTTGTGCTATTTTGTATTTATTTTGAATTAGTGAAGCAACAAACTCACCATTTCTAATCAATAACTAATATTTTGTCATTGTAACATAACAATTAAACAATCGTGTTTATATTGTAGACTAATTACATATACTTATGTATATACTATGTGTAGGCATCGCCAAGCAGATCGACTTGCTGGCCTCCAGGAAGGAAAGTGTTGATGCTGGGCTTTGGCGGAAGTCCATCATCAACCACCTGTACTGGTCTGCTGCATCAAGCACAGAAGAAGAAAGAGACATGATTTTGGCCAAGTGGCAGATTGTTCTCTTTCACCTTCAGAACCAACACACAGACCTCCCAATTCCACTGATGCCATCGTGTCCCCATGATCCACTGGAAGAGGATGAAAGGACAAAAGTGTGGCTGGAACAAAGTAAGTTATAATTTCATTCATTCCAGAATGTCATTGTAAACTTAAATTGGCATTACCGAGTGGAATCGATGTTAACTGTGTGTGTGTGTGTGTGTGTGCGTGTGCGCCAGACTCTGCCAGCTCAGTTGGGCTAGAGAAGATTCTCCATGGCACTATGATCTCGAAGGACATTTCACTGCTGTCCACAGACCACCAGACATCCAGTCTAGAGGCCTACCATTCACTAATCCTCCAATTCCTCCCAAAGCACACGGCCTTCTCCTACACAGGAATGCATGCCAGGTAGGCAATACATTTTGAAAAAAATGTTATGGTATAAACCAGGGGTCTGCAACCTATTTAAATTAAGTGCCATGTTTTTATTTTCTAGATAATCAGCGTGCCGTGTCAACATTAATTTTAATGACATCATATTTTAAACCAGAAATCGTCTCTCTCAGAATTATGCCAGTTAGCCAGTGATAACCCTCATTTGTGCCAATGTTGGAACCGGTGCCAAAGGTTGCTTACCCCTGGTATAACGATTGTATGTATGGCTTTACTATTCAGAGACATGCTCTATTTTTGTTCTCTACTCGTTCATTAGAACATACCTTGCTGCCATGCACTACAATGAGAACAGTGGCCGCATGCAGGCAGTTCGAAAAGATGGTATGCTCAGATGGTCAGTTGTGTTCCCGAAGGCCAAGAAGGGAGAGTATTCACTTCGCCCAGTGAAAACTGAAGCCACTTATGGTGAGTGTCTACATTCTACAATATAATTTAGCAGCCTTGTAGCAACTATTGCTGCTGTAGCAGTTATGCTGCCCCAAGGCCGAGTTGAGATACTAACGACTAAGAATTGTACAACAGTTAATACAAAATCTTGAACATATTGCCATTTGGTTACAGAATACACAGCTAAAATGATGGAGATGGTTGTCTGCAAAGTGTCGGGAGACATGGATGTCACCCAGATCGTAATGCCTCAGTCCCCACCACCCTTGTGCCACGATGCTACTCGCCCTGAGATGAGCCAAGCAGTAGCGTCCTATGTGAGTCGCTTCAAGAACAAGTAGCAATCTACGGTGAGTTTCTACAATATCATTATGTTGTCTCACTCAGTTATTACATTGCAGTATATATATCCCTATACTATGCATACTTCGTCATTGTTATACTGCGTGTGTGTGTGTGTGTGTGTGTGTGTGAGACAGAATTTACGGTGGTGGTGAGGTTGATAGGACAGCCCAGAATCATCCAGCATCGAACCAGGGGCGCCCACACTTGAGATCTAGCTCTGGCCAGCTCTACCCAAGATCTACCCATCACAAAAAAACAAAAATAAAATACCAAAAAAATACACGGGTTTCAGGTCTTCCAACATCATACCCCTCACTCGGGTGACCCAGCCGGGGTGATCAAGTCCCGACTTATGTCCCAGTAGCTACCCTCGATCAGTCCCATTAGGGAAAAACCAGGGACACACAATCCGCTGCTCCAGAACTACTCTGCCGGTACTGGGCGTTCCATCCGGCGCGTGGAGGGACTAGGCACTGTGGGTTGACTCCTGGCCGGGCACCTCCTACGCCTCACCAGATCCTCTCCTGCTCTCACCAGGTGTGCCCAGGACCTGAGCGTCGCACCAGACACTTCATTCGGGAGTGGTGAATTCCGCAGGCTCCACCGGCACGGTAACAGTGGTGCCACAGGCTCCACTTGTGGCTTGAATGGCCCTCCTAAAGGCCTCACGTGGATTTTTGGGCATCCTCACGGCAAACACAGGCTGGGGCGCTAACCCAAACTGCTTACATTCCGGCTGCCAACCATCTCTCGGGTGGTCACCATGTAAAATCAAGTAATAAACTTAATTTTTTCTACATTTAATTTGTGTACTAATCTCATTTGTTAGTCCTTCAGTAGTGAAAATAGCCACTGGGATAGAGTATTGATTGATTGTATACTTTATAAACAGGCTTTGGTCCAAGCCCCTAGGGCCTAGGCTTGTTTCCATTGTGGTCATCTGTATAATATCTGAATCGGTATCGGCAGATATGATCCTGCAAATAATCGGATATCGGTCAGAATTTCATAATCATGCACCCGGCATGTCATATGGTCTACCTGCCCCTGCAGCTCCAAGCAGACAAGTCTACTAGAAGACAACACATTGTTTTCTTTTAATGATGTTCTTGCATAGTATTGTATACAGTATTTGTCTATCATTAAATGTTTTGATGAATTGAGTACAAAAGGACCCCAACGGAAACAAGCCATAGCCTTTCTTGGATTCATCCTTTTAGCAGATTGTACTTCCCTGTGCTTATCCATCAAAGCTGTTAGTTAATAAAGTATAATAAGTACATCTGAGATCCAGGAAATCGTGTCTATGTTTACAATCTACTATGCCTGCTATGTGATCCTGCTGAAATGCCTACAACCCGGCAACTCCCAACTAATCTGTGAAGAACTTTTCACAAACTATAGAGTACATGTTTATGTCTGGATATTTATGTTCAAGAATCAAAATATGAAGGGGCACAAAGACATTTGCTACAAGCACAAATGAACACCTGAAGCCATTATTGGTAATATGTAGAGGAGCCATTTATTGTCATTAAAAGGTTACATTGGGATTTTATGGCAGCCTGAAGCCAGTGTAGGGAATTCCGGGGTCATTAGGAAAAGTCTGTCTAATGACATTAACAGCACATGAGGGAATGGGGATTCTGTTGCGTCTCCCAAGTCTTTGCCAGTTCCACCAAATAAACTGCCTGTAGGCGACGTAGCGGAACTTCCTGAGAAAGAAGAAATAAGAGTTCAAGCTTTTCTGGTTTTGGTGAAATATTGTTTTTGTGGCAACTAAATGAGTAATGTGTTGGTATCAATTACTGCACTGTAAGGTAAATTACATGGTGCAAATGTCAATTTGGTAAAAAACTTGTATAAGGAGATATGAGTAGGATAATGTAACAGCCATTTGGTCAGTGGGGTCCTCTAGAGATGTATCATCACTTTTACAAGGTTTAAATGACGATTTAAAAACCACTAGAATTATTGGCAAGCAAAGCAATGTATGAGGCGTGAGCTCCATGTTGGAATCAAGGAAAGGTAAAGTGTTTGGTTGATGTATATTATTATGACTATGTATGTATATGACACTCACTCATGCTGAGTGTGAAGTTCCTCAGCATCAGCTTGGTGGTAGTGGAACCAATTATGGTATGCTGTTCTCAGGACGTTGACATCCAGACAGACAGTTGGGAAACCAGGGTGGTCTGTGATGCATCTAATCGGCTCTTGAGTCTCAGCCATGGTCCTGAGCGTCTGTGCATAGCTATGGCAGCACTTACACTCTACATGGGTTGGCCTTAGAACACATTTCCCACAGTTACACCTGCAACAGCAATATAGATTTACGGTTACCACTATTACTTGATATGAAAATGAATTTAAAAAGCGATTTTAAACTATGCAGACTATATTATTTACCAATTGGTGTTGCCCACTCTTGGAGGAGATCCTCTAGCTGGGCCTGGCTGAGGCTGAGCTCGAGCTGCAGGTGCAGCTGCTACAGGTTCGAACCTAAAAGGTTGGACGTGAGCTGCTGCACCACCAATCGCCACATCATCATCATCATCATCATCACTTGAACTTGCTGAAGAGGCCGGCACGCTGTTGTCACTCTCACTGTCAGACATGTTCAATTCGTTCTAGTCCGGGTCACGGGGTCGTTTAGTTACAGGTAGTTGGGTAATGGTTATTTTCGCGCAGTTGACGAAAATAGCAAATATCTAAGCTTACAACTCAGCTTGTAGATCAGTGTGCGTAAAACTCGGGAACTAAACCACTAAAACCTGCACTGAATTGACATGGTGACAAGACGTCTATCTAAATATGACGAGTAGACTAGCCTACTATACATAAATAATATATCAATATATATATATTTACCCAATTAATATGGTTTAGGATAATGACATCAATCATCGACCTGCTTAGCCTATAGATATTAGCTGCTCAAACGTGTGTTAATGTTGGCATTCATTTTCTAAATAATAGCCCATGGAGACAGAAAAAGTTTGCCATTGCAATGAGAGCAGCCAATATAACAAAATCTTTGTTCGATTTGACATTAAATTGGTCCATACAAATTGTATCAGGAGCGATACCGTTACATTTATTGTGGATATGTATTCCACTTGTCGGGTGAGTTTTTATTCACATGCCAATAAGTGGTGCAGGTGCTTATATTGTGAATGTGTCCACCGTGGCATATATGAAAATAATAATTTCATGTTATCTCACTTATACTTGAGAAAGACCATACGGGTCGTAGTTTAACAGTTTGGCTCGGCACCAAGACCGGAGGATGTGCGTTATATTATCGTATTCTCCACCGTGGCACCAACCATGCCTTTGTACCGAATATGATGAATAATGAATTAATAAATCATTCATTGTGTCCGGCTGCCTCAACACAGCTCATCCCTTACAGACACATTTGAAAGAACACAGTATTTACAGTAGCAACATGTTGACACCAGATTTCAAATTATCCCATATCGGAAAACAACAGTTGTAATGAAAGAATAGACACACGTAGCTGCCAGCCAATTCAAGTTTTATTGAAATGTTATTGTAATGTGTACAGCTGGACACAGAGACAGAAAAATGACCAGCGGACTGAGCTGTGTGTGTGTGTGTGTGTGTGTGTGGGGCGGCGGGACGCCGGGACCTCCATAATCCATCCACCGAGTCTCCTCGCTTGTCTACCCGCAGATAGCAACTGATCGTCGGCTTGGTGCCTCAGTCAGAGGCCCGCTCTAAGCCTGGAGCGGAGTGAAGACACGCCCCTCGCGACTGCAGCTGCAGACCTATAGCCGCCTATGCTAGCTCTGTTTCACTATGGATATTGCAAAAACGGTCTGATCAATTATTAAGAAAACATAACGTGTGATGGCCGAAATATCGCCGGTCATGGTCATTAACAAAGTTATGTATTTACTCCCTTCGTAGAGTGTTTAATATGGTAATTCCGACAGCCACTTTTCAATGTAATCCTATGGGGGGCCGACAGGATCCCCCCGTGATGACGCGCCATATTGACTCGTCACTTTCCGAGGTGAATGGGCGGTGCTTCGGGAGTTGTAACCTCCTTCTTCTGACAGCTCCCAAATTACATACAATGACACTATAGTTGTATTGACCATTGTGTTCACAATTATTACACAATTAAATTGGGGAAAGTAGGGCCAAAAATGTTACCTACCCTTTAAGAGGCAGCGCTGTGTGTGTGTGTGTGTGGGGTGTTGTGGTTGTGCATGTGTGTCACAGATAGAGAGACAGTGTAGGAGTGTGTTTGTGTGTGCTCGAAAGAAAGCTAGATAGACAGAGAGAGAGCTTGTGAAAGTGTGTGTGCCAAATAATAACACAATGGAAAAAACCTCAAACAGTACATTATGGGAAAGTAAAGGAAAAAGAAAAGTCATATAGCTAGGAGCTACCAAATCCAAACCGGAAGATTCGTTACAGATTAGTTATATTGTGCTTGCTGCTCGGCTCGTTAAGTAGTTTATTCCAAAGAGAAAAGCTCCCTCCCCCCAAATTCATTGCATTTGTTCTATAGGTTGAGGAAGTCAACACAATTTATTGTGGACATGGAGCCTGAAAAATCACCAACGTTTCGGACAGACTGAGCTGCCTCCTTCAGGGTAACCACTTACCTTACCCTTACCCTATAGTTAAGGGTTCCTGGACCCCACTTTGAGAACCACTGTGTTCTCAAAGTGTGTTTTATGTGATTCCAGCGGGACAATTATTATATGAGTACTATGATTATTGCGACCGAAGGTCGCAGTTAACTATGGAATTATGCAATCGAGCAAGTGACATCACGTGACATCATCAGGGATGGAGCACGTGACAACACGCGACATCATCAGGGATAGAGATCCCTGACCTGTATGTTCATGACATTCCATATGTTGATCCTTCCCGATCCATCCTTCCTCTTCGATGTCTCCCTTTTGACTGATACCTGTCCATTTAAACTCTAGACGGGCCTGCCCCAAAGTTATTAGTGCAGCCCGCGAAAACTAGAGTTCTTACCAGGCCCAAAAATGAAGATCTTACCTCCCATCGTAAAGCGCCAGTGCTCGCCCAGCAGTCTGCTGTCACCCAGCCTGGGTGACCCAGGCAGATATGCTGATCTGACATTCCAGAGCGCCAGCGTTCGCCCAGCAGTCTTACTGGTGCTAGGAGGAATATTATGATTTATTTATTTAAAAAAAAGTGTACAGAAAGTGTTAAAATTGTTTTTATGTGGCCACACCCACCAGTTCATTAATATGTTGGTTTTTCACCTTAGCGAAAAACACCTCACCTGAATTTAAGCCTTGCCCACAATTTTCAATTTAGGCATTTAGCAGACGCTTTTAATCCAGAGCGATTTACAGTAAGCAAGAACAACATGTCCACAGCTGTTGTTGTATTATAATGGGGGAGGGGTTGGGGGAGGGGATGATGTTATGATGTCACTAAAGTGGTGGTATTTCGACTGGGCCTTTTCACTCAAAGGCTTTCAAAGCTTTCATGGAGGAAACCAAAAATACACAGGGAAGACATCATTTGAATATTATAACTACACCTGGGGGTCTATTAGAGTAACGTTAACTCCATAGACTCATACCAAACAGAGAAAAGGACACAGATCACAGCACTCCATCTTTAACCTAATTTGGGCGGGAACCCATTTTGGTGTTAGCATTATGTTATGCTTTAGCTATTGAAAAATAGCAGATCTACAAGCTCATAGCGCGCCACCGAGTGGCGCGCTACGAGCTTGTAGGTCTGCTATTTTTGAAAAATGGAAAAACGACTGACACATAAACATAGCTTTTTCAGAAAACTGTCAGGATGTAGAAGACATTTTTAGAATCTGATCTCAGGTCAAAATGGTTTAAGTGATGAGAATGTAGCTGGTTTATTTTCCTGCTGGTTTGGCTTGTGAAAGACGGAAATCATGTGTAATAGCCATTTGGACTGTGCTGCACGGCGCTGTCCATGGTGCTGATCTACAGAAGACGGAACCGCATGACTTCATTTCAGCCGTGCTTTTCCATGGCTGTACATAACATGCCCATGGGCCCTAATTCTGTTTTTCCCATTGAAGCTATTCCACAGAATGGAAAACGGCAGGGTCGTTTTGATGAGAGAGAGAGAGAGAGAGAGAGAGAGAGAGAGAGAGAGAGAGAGAGAGAGAGAGAGAGAGAGAGAGAGAGAGAGAGAGAGAGAGAGAGAGAGAGAGAGAGAGAGAGAGAGAGAGAGAGAGAGAGAGAGAGAGAGAGAGAGAGAGAGAGAGAGAGAGAGAGAGAGAGAGAGAGAGAGAGAGATCTGATTATTATTTTTGTTAATTATCCTGACGCTGTTCTAACCACCGAATCATTATTGGAATCATTATTTTAACTATATTATTTTGCACATTTTAGCAGTCATCGCTCAGCGGTGGGAATAATTCACGTGAATTCTATTATTTTGTTGATTATACAGCCGCCGTCTCTCAGGGCTTGGAGGAGCCGCTCGTAAATTGCAGAGCAATGATAGACCCTGCGCTTGCGTTCCCTAAATTGTGTGCCGAGGACGACACCGAGGCATAATATTGGCTCCGCATGCACCGACCACCGCTGTGAACCAAATGTATTATCACATTTAGGCCTGACGTCGAAATAAATAAAAAGTCTTCTGAAAGAATATATATTCACAGATTTGTGCCACATTTTCATGATTTTTCAAACTCGGTGGCGCGCTATGAGCTTGTAGATCTGCTATTTTTCAATAGCTAAAGTATAACATAATGCTTAGTTAAAACACCAAACGGGTTCCCGTCCAGAATGGGTTATTTGATTTTGAAACAATAGTCTTGTGTTGTCGTTTAGTCTTTCAGGGGGCTATTGCATGGCTAAATCAATGAATTTCATTAAAGCTACACCACCCAGATCAATTTCAGGTATTGTGACCTGGCAATCTGCCCCCACATATTGCTATTTCATATTGTGGACATGAAAACTAAACAAAGGTTTGCATCTAGTCAAAACTGCCACTATATTATTAACACAGGATGGATTTGTAATAAAAGTAAATGCATACAATATGTATTTTAAATTTGGTAGGCATAACCGAATGATAACCTAAACTTGTGTTGGTTACCATGATGACATACACGAGTTTAGAGTGACTTGCTCTCTACAGTGGATCAGTGGTTAGAGTGGCCGGTATAGTGGCGGGAGGTTCGATTCTGGCCTCCCCACAGAGTTGGTGTCAAAGTGACCTTGATCAAGATGCTGCTATTGTTTACACTAAGTGTAAACACTCTGCTACACCAGCGGTGTTGTTTTTGGCAGCATATTTAGATTTTAGTTTTAGTCATAGTCTCTTGAATGGTTTTCATTTATTTTAGTCAAATTTTAGTCACCTGGAATGGTTTAGTGTTAGTCTGGTTTTAGTCGACTAAATATCACAAGATTTTAGTCGACTAAATCTACAGTTGATTTAGTCGAACAAAATGTATTTTGGCGGGCCTTGATGCCGTCGTAACGACTGCTTTTTTCACTTGCTGAAAATAGCCGATCTACAAGCCCACAACGTTGTGGGCTTGTAGATCGTCTATTTTCAGCATGCAACTAATTGTAAAATGACTTATCCTGGATCTCTTCTCCACCAGTCCCTTCCTAACATTTTAGTCTAGTTTTTATTTGTTGACGAAATTGTCAGTATATTTAGTCTCAGTTTTAGTCATCGTATAGCTTAGTTTTCATTTCGTTTTCCATTTAGTTTTTGTCAGTGAAAAAAGGTAGTCAACGAACATTTTTCGTCTTTAGTTTTAGTCGACAAAAACAACACTGTGCACCAGTGGGTCTCCAAGTGTCCTTGAGTGGGTTCCAAATGGCCCTGCACGGGTGTGTCACTCTTGAGAGTGTACAAGTGTAATTGTCTGTGGCCTCCTCACTACCTGATAGTCTCTACACGCCTCTCCTCCTCTCGTCGCATTCCTTCCCTCTATACCGTAAGGCTCCGTGTCTTTATCGCTAATACCAGGATAGGCCTGTTAGTCCCCGGGTATCAAACCGAGGACTCGATTCTGGGCTCCCCACAGAGTTGGTGTCAAAGTGACCTTGATCAAGATGCTGCTATTGTGCACGCTAGTTGGCTCACTGTAAGTGTAAACACTCTGCTACACCAGCGGTGTTGTTTTTGGCAGCACATTTAGATTTTAGTTTTAGTCATAGTCTCTTGAATGGTTTTCATTTAGTTTTAGTCACATTTTAGTCACCTGGAATGGTTTAGTGTTAGTCTGGTTTTAGTCGACTAAATCTACAGTTGATTTAGTCAAACAAAATGTATTTTGGCGGGCCTTGATGCCGTCGTAACGACTGTTTTTTTTTCACTTGCTGAAAATAGCCGATCTACAAGCCCACAACGTTGTGGGCTTGTAGATCGTCTATTTTCAGCATGCAACTAATTGTAAAATGACTTATACTGGATCTCTTCTCCACTAGTCCCTTCCTAACATTTTAGTCTAGTTTTTATTTGTTGACAAAATTGTCAGTATATTTAGTCTCAGTTTTAGTCATCGTATAGTTTTAGTTTTCATTTCGTTTCCATTTAGTTTTTGTCAGTGAAAAAAGGTACTGTACACCAGTGGGTCTCAAAGTGTCCTTGAGTGGGTTCCAAATGGCCCTGCACGGGTGTGTCACTCTTGAGAGTGTACAAGTGTAATTGTCTGTGGCCTCCTCACTACCTGATAGTCTCTACACGCCTCTCGTCGCATTCCTTCCCTCTATACCATAAGGCTCCGTGTCTTTATCGCTAATACCAGGATAGGCCTGTTAGTCCCCGGGTATCAAACCGAGGACTTAAATGTCTTAAATGCTGCGCTGTTAGAAGACCACATACCCCCGCCAACCTCACTTAGCTCCATCTCAGTCTCTCGCACTGCACAATCCAAGCCAATCCACTTCATTCATATAGCACATTTTTCTTTCACTTTGGTAATGCAAAGTGCTGCACAGAAAATCGAAACACGCTAAATACACTACCTAAGCAAAAACACACCGAAAACAAAACCAACAGCGACGAAACACACAGGGATGTGTCTCTTTTTGGTTCTTATTTCACTAATACAAGGCGCACCAGTGTCAGCAGCCAGACAGTGGAAACAAAGACCACAGAACTCTCAAAATGGGATCAAAAGCCAAGGTATAAAAGTGGGACTTAAGGAGAGATATAAAAGTCTCGACAGTGGGTTCAAAACAATCTGGGTTTCAGCTCCGAAACTGTCAAGAGTGTGTATGTACGTGTCAGAGTTAAGCTCACATTTGACTTGGGCTGTCTGGTTGTTTTACTCAATGTCTGTTGATGTTGATTGATGAATTCAAACCGGTTGATAATGGCAGGAGTTGTGTGTGAGCTAACGACGTATACATGTCAAAGTTAAATGACAATGGGCGAGTTGTGGGCTTGTGGCACAAAGCATTGCAACAAATAGTCACAAATAGTGGTCTAATGTGTCATGATCAGGGGTGCACACAAGCGGTATGCCAGTGCGCATGCGTCGTCAAAATTCATTCTGCGCTGTCAATCAAGCGCCGGGAAGCGCTTCTGCGTACCTGGGGGCTGGGGCCGCCCAGAATGATTATTATGGCCAGAATACTAGTACATTCTGTGGCGAGAGCATTTCCCACCGACTGCCACTCTACTGGCTACTGGCCAATCACAGCACGTCTTGCACTAGTGCACTGGCCATTGTGGCCAATCACAGCAGGTCCTGGAGAAGGACAACAGGAGTTTACTACGGAGAAAACCTGACACAAATGGTTCGGCTTAGTCCCCGGTGTAAAATGGCATGCTGGTGGATGCTTTGCACTCTTCCCATTCGCCGCTGTGCTTGTGTTTGTTTTCCGGGTGCTGGAGCAGCATGGTTGCTCGTGTGCGATGCCGTCTCACAGCCTAGGCACCGGCCACCTACTTTTTACGGGTACAGGTTTTAGTTCCGACGTAGTGGAATGGGAAGAGTTTAAAGCATTGTCACTGCTCCTGCACAACATGAAGCTTATCAACACCGTGTCCCGACATACTGTCCCTTATTATCGTAAAGTCGGGTAGTGTACACTGTTTATTTTTGCACTGAGGTGTGTCTGACTGTCTGACTGTACGTCACCTCGGCTAAAAACGAAAGGGAAGCCTGACGTATGCTTCGCCGTACGATGTGTTGCATGTTAAAAAAAATAGCTGATCTGCAAGCTCACAACGTGTCGCCTCCGCAACACGCTGTGAGCTAGTAGATCGGTTATTTAAATAAAAAATAAAAAATGTATCTAAATATTAGTATTAAAGGGGCATTCCACTCATTTTCAACATTTTACTATGTCATTAATGTACCTTAGAGCTGTTGTGTGGAAATAATAAAAAAGTTCCCCCATTCTGTGTTTCCTAGAACTAGAGGTCTGAAAAAAATCATTAACATGGTGAAACACATCTTGATGATGTCATCAAGATGCGTTTCACCATGTTAATGGTTTTTTTCATAATTACAGTTCTAGGAAACACAGAATGGGGGGACTTTTTTATTATTTCCACCCCAACAGCTCTAAGGTACATTAATGACATAGTAAAATGTTGAAAATGGGTGGTTTTCCCCTAAGTATTAAGTTGTTTTTATTAGAATATGCATTCCATAGGGCTGGACCACACATGGACCTAGAGGCAATTTGCAACCCTAGATTTTTTTTATAATGGGATGAATCTAGAGTTGCTGATGGATTTATAATTAAGATAAAACCCATTAGTTGCATATAAAATGCAGAAGGGACAATTAATGATTCACCAAGGATATAAAAGGACTGTATCATACTGAATTACTGAGCTAAGTACGGATGAATACTCAGCACCACAACTAGGCAGAGAGCCTATGACCAAGTTAACAATTAGCTTTAACAGGATTACTTTAAGCAGAGAAGTCAACATCTAGATGTTGATCTGAGCAGGGAATACTCTTTTAGAAAAATACCTTTAGTAGTCAATTAAAAAGATGAGTCCACCAGAAGAATGATTGTCGAGTCAGAACAATTATGGTTTAGTTAATTCATTTTCAGATCAGAGAGACAGAACAGATCCACAGACAGCCAAATTACAAAAAACTCTCACCCTGTGCGACAAACGGCACAGGGTTCTCTCTCACGAACAATTCATTTCAAAGGCATTAATACTGTAGAATAATTATTGTTGATACACATTTCATTGGCTGAATAGACAGTTAATTTCCACTATGCCACGCTGGCACTAGGTGTCGAACGCTCATTGGACCAGCACATAGGTGATGAGACTGATATTGTGACAGCGTTGAATGTTCCGTCATTGAAAGCCATAAACCGGGAAAGCACTGAGGCTGGCGTTGCTATGGCAACCTGAAGATAACATTTCTTCCCGGCTAGCTGTGAACTCTTTACAGAGAGAAATGCTCCCTGAGCAGCTATCTCTTTTCTCACTAGGCATCAAGGTCAAATACATGCAGTGTTTATCCAAATAGACCTCTCAATATGCCAGCTAACTTTTGTGGCTACAGGCAGACAGTAAATCTTAACTTGGCGTCAGGCAACCCATAATATAATATGATATAATAATATAACGGATAATATAGGTCTGAGATGATTAGGCCTGTGGATGGTGACATGACATAAATAGGATAAGGAGAACAACCCAGAGTAAACAGGCAGTAGGCTGATGATAAAACCGATGGTCAAAGGGCAAGATGAACACGGTCTGGGCCAAAAGGAAACATATTGACACCAGTCCACAAAAATACCAAAGTAGCAGATCTACCAGATCCATCAACTCCATCACGTTTTGTGGATGAAGTGTCAAATGTGATCAATAATCAATAATCAATCTTCAGGGAATTAAATTAAAATAATATAAGGGTCAATTGGGAGATGAGAAATAAAAATTAACTATATTAAGGATCAGGAGGGGAATAGAACCAGAATGGAAACAGTGGAACCAGGAACAATGAAAAATAAAAAATAGTTTTGACTTAAGACTAGGCAAACAATCACTCCTTATTTAGATGGTACTGTGGGAGAGAGACAGAATGACTTTTCTCTCCCTCGATCTTCGGTCTTCGGGGTTCTCAAAGAACTCAGCAATGTTGCAGCGTTCCTACGCCGACGTTTAGTGTCAGAGTTTGACAATGTTCATTGTAGCTCATCAGAGCAGACACTGGATGGTCTTCTTTTGGCTCGTTGTCGGAGCCGAATCTTCGCCCCGCCCCCAGGATGGGTGACATAACAGGTGACCCATAGGTGACAATCTCAGCCTATACTTTCTCAGTGACAGATACTTGATCTCTGTGATTCAAACGGGAGAAAACGGCCGGAGATGCCCCTAACAGTTCTTATACCAGGCAGAGCTTGGAGAGGGGGGGACAGGGTAATTGATGATGTCGTGTCGCTTCCTGGCGAGTCCATTAGTACCATGAAGGCCAAATATAGAATCAAGTCTATCCAGGGGAGGATATATATGCCTAGTCAAGCCAAACTCAAGGTGATGAAAACAAAATAATAAAATGAAATGGAAGGGGAAGATGTCCCTATTCTAAATATCTCAATGTAAGGCCAAGGGGTGGTTCGGGGATAATAAAGGTTAAATGTTTACAATGGAGGGATATTCCAAATTCAGAGGTAAAACATGAATCAAATCTAAAATAATAAAAATATGATGAGGTAGGATAATGAATCCTAATGGAAGGAAATTTAGATTGTCCAAAGATGGGATAATTCAGTTTACATAATCTATATAATGAAGCAGATCTGGGATCTGGAAAATGAATAGTCAAAATACCATATTAATAAATTGAGGGGAGAAGGAATGATCAAATGAATCCTAATACTAGGTAGGGAGGGGTAACAGCGTTTTAGCAAAATACAGTGTCTTAGTAAAGAAAAACATGGAAGAAAAACAGAAAACAATTATGTGTATGGTGAAACATGAGTGGAATTCTAATTTGTTCCCGATGGGAAATCTATGGGCAGATGGCATAAGGCCTACTGTTCTAGGGGGTCGGGCCTAATACTGTCCCTGAGTGGTTCGGGGTCTAGGGGCCAAACCCTAATAAACAAAGGGAAAGGAATCTCGAGGTCGACAACACCATTCCTTCACTCTATTCTCCATCACTTTTGTTGACCTATAGATTCCTCTATCCTGGGTTTGTTCCCACCCACGAAACCACCAGAAATCCGTATCTGTGAGATAAAAACAGAAAGAGAAAAACAAACTGGTGAATGAAATGAAACAACAATACTTATAAACAATTCATCAACAGGGTAAACATCCACAGGGTGTAGTTTAAAAAAAATGAAAATGACTGTTCTACCAACCGCGCATGTTACACAGCTATGGTGAAAGTAGGGCGTGTAGGTAGACAGGGTATGGTTTAAAAAATGAAAATAAAAATAATAATAAAATATTAATATTTGTACTTCTCCTGACCGTTCTTACAGTACGTATTTACACATTTATATGGAGGGAGGGTACTTAGAGAGACAGACGTTCTCACAGCACGCATTTACACATTTATATGGAGGGAGAGTACTTAGAGATAAGTCAAGGAGAGAGAGAGAGAGACCCAGCGTTCTACGTACGCATTTACACAGTTGTAAAATGGAGGGAGGATACGCACAGAGACAGAGTTCTCTAGCGCATGCATTTCACATTTATATGGAGGGAGGTTACGTAGAGACAGGTAGAGAGAGAAAGATATCTCAAAAAGAAAACAAAGTATTCTATTTTTTTTCTATTTAATTCTTCTATTTAATTGTTTTCTATAATAATGTTGCAGTGATTAATCCGTTAACACAGGAAACACAGCTTGATGATGACAGAATAAACGCACAAGTCTATTTTGCCCTGTATTTGCACTGGACTTTAAGACTATCATGCATAATATGGCATGGCATTGCAAACACGGACAGAAATAAACAAAATGTAGGTCATCACTCCTAAAAAAACACATGTATGCTAATGTACTTATCAAATACGCTATTAATGACGTAGCTAATGTCACGTATAAGACGCCAAAAAAGAAATTGTGAGTACAAATAAAAATAAAATAATAAGTATTATAATAATAGGGAATAAAATGTCTTGGGAAAGAATGGTTGACACCACTCAAAATAAATAAATGAAATGAAATAATAACAAAATAATAAATGAATGAAATCAATAAGGGGATTGGTTGAAATCAATAATAAATTGTCATGATAATGGGCATTTAAATGTTGAAGGGGACCTATCTAAAATTGACAAACCATGGCACAGCCACTAGGCAATTATAAAGTGTATGAAATGATGATAAATGGCGGAACACGGAGCCTGACAGATAAATAAATCAATAATAAATAGTCGTCACGCATCCCTAATATCATACTCTTCAAAAATAAGTGTTTCACTCACACACATACGCACGAACACGGACAAACACATATGCACGCACATAGACAAGGGCAACATATCCGCCCACAGGACAAACGTACTCACTCAGTCACTCTAAATACAAATAAAATGATATACAATATATGAAGGTGACATTGAACAAATGGTACGTTACACACACATCACACACATCATTCAACTATTAAAAGAAGAATAACTGTTCTACGGGACAACACACCCATCCATATAAACACAAGACAGTGATATACACAGCTACGCACGAACACGCACGCAGACAGACAGAGAGGAGAGAAGGAGAGAGAACAGATGGAGCCATGCGTTCTAACACGCACGCACACGCACGCACTCAGTCCCAGAGAGGGAGTGAGAGACATGGAGAGTACTCCTTCATAAATTCCTTAGATAAGGAGCCTACACACTCTAAAATCATTAGTGTCATAAAAACCGAACACTACTATAAGGTACAATGTAAAAGGGGTGATAAAAAAATAATGTGTAATCAAATGGTGAAAGGAATCACAGACCTTTTTACGGTATAAAAGAACCTTTCTACTCTCGCACCCTGGCCGAGGTTTGAGAGAAAGAAGACTATAAAAGTAATATCTATGGGTTCCTACAGCGATATATCAATAAGGGGATCAAGCAAACGATAACCACATGTAGGAAGGCAAACATATTATAACAGATAAGAAATCGAAGTGGAAAGTAAAATAAAGAGTGAGGATGTTGTGCCCATCGATGGTTGCGCTACATCCTGAAAATCTAAAGTGGAGGAAGAGTAATGTGACTGAGACATGTTCAGGGATTAAGTCCCAGACATGAATTTACGGCAATAAATTATAATAACAGTATAATCTAAGAAAGATTACAGAAAGATAAATTACTTAACTTCAGAAAAGCAAGCTGGGAGAATCAGGCAGGCAGGAGGTGGTCCCGGACAGGGTCCACCGAAGCGGAGAGGAACCGTCGTACGGACAGACGATCCAGATGGGGGGGGGAAATCTGTGGAGGACCGTTCAAGCTTCATGCTTCGTCCGTTCGTCCACAGATCCGCGGCTTGTATGTTCCCAAAAATGGGGAGGATCGGTTCCAGAACTGAACATGCATCGACAAAACCACTGCTCCAAAAATATGACTATGGACTTTGTTCTTCCGGCAGAAAAAAAATAAAAATGGGGATGGGGGCGGTTCCTTTTGTCGGAGAGGCTAATTAAATAAATTAGAGTTATACTCGAAAAAGACGGTTCGAAATGGACCAATTTGATGGATTTATAATTAAGATAAAACCCATTAGTTGCATATAAAATGCAGAAGGGACAATTAATGATTCACCAAGGATATAAAAGGACTGTATCATACTGAATTACTGAGCTAAGTACGGATGAATACTCAGCACCACAACTAGGCAGAGAGCCTATGACCAAGTTAACAATTAGCTTTAACAGGATTACTTTAAGCAGAGAAGTCAACATCTAGATGTTGATCTGAGCAGGGAATACTCTTTTAGAAAAATACCTTTAGTAGTCAATTAAAAAGATGAGTCCACCAGAAGAATGATTGTCGAGTCAGAACAATTATGGTTTAGTTAATTCATTTTCAGATCAGAGAGACAGAACAGATCCACAGACAGCCAAATTACAAAAAACTCTCACCCTGTGCGACAAACGGCACAGGGTTCTCTCTCACGAACAATTCATTTCAAAGGCATTAATACTGTAGAATAATTATTGTTGATACACATTTCATTGGCTGAATAGACAGTTAATTTCCACTATGCCACGCTGGCACTAGGTGTCGAACGCTCATTGGACCAGCACATAGGTGATGAGACTGATATTGTGACAGCGTTGAATGTTCCGTCATTGAAAGCCATAAACCGGGAAAGCACTGAGGCTGGCGTTGCTATGGCAACCTGAAGATAACATTTCTTCCCGGCTAGCTGTGAACTCTTTACAGAGAGAAATGCTCCCTGAGCAGCTATCTCTTTTCTCACTAGGCATCAAGGTCAAATACATGCAGTGTTTATCCAAATAGACCTCTCAATATGCCAGCTAACTTTTGTGGCTACAGGCAGACAGTAAATCTTAACTTGGCGTCAGGCAACCCATAATATAATATGATATAATAATATAACGGATAATATAGGTCTGAGATGATTAGGCCTGTGGATGGTGACATGACATAAATAGGATAAGGAGAACAACCCAGAGTAAACAGGCAGTAGGCTGATGATAAAACCGATGGTCAAAGGGCAAGATGAACACGGTCTGGGCCAAAAGGAAACATATTGACACCAGTCCACAAAAATACCAAAGTAGCAGATCTACCAGATCCATCAGTTGCAATACGGAGGGTATTGCAACTCTAGATCCATCCCATTATAAAAAAAATCCATTGACTCCCCACTCATCCAATAAATATCATTTTGCTATAAGTTATTCATGCATCCCTCTTTTATCCATCCGGTGAGACGGGTCGCCGCATTTTAGGAGGACCAAGTAACTCCTCCAGGTACTCCAGACCAAAAAAGTTGTGTGCACCCCTGGTCATGATGACCTGGCCTGGAGCGGGCCTCCTGGCCTACTATAGAACCATCTCTAGCTCCACCACCATAGCTCCCAACAACATCCAGAAACTGTTTTTTCTTTTCCACTTTTTCTTTTCCTAGGCCTACTGTACAGTACTGTAGCTTCAGGGTCATCTAAAAGCCAAAACAACAATCAAAAGGATACTAAACATGAACAACCTAAACTTTCCAAACACCTAATAATAAACATGAGGGAACGAAAGGTTAGGCATAAAGGTTAAACCCGGGGCTTTTCATCAGCGAACCGCTAGATTCTAATGGTTAATGTCGTACAGTGACATGTCAGCTGGCAGCCTGGCTGGGTCTGGAATGAGGAAAGCCTGTTGGAAGCTTGCATGGGGAAAACCAGCCTTTTAAGCCCCCCTGCTGCAAGGCTGGCACCAATCAGCTCCCTGGATCAACCTCTATACACTCCATCATCCACTCATCCAATCAGCCGAGCACACCTGCAGCCCAGCACGCACGCACGCAAACATGCACGCATGCACGCCACGCACGCGCACGCACACGAGAGAGATGTCCACAAGCCTACACGGAGGCACAGAGAAAAGTGGAACACATGCATACAGTCTAACATGAACCCTAGCATATAAATATTTGGCAAAAATAGACAATCTACACTTATACAGGGTCACAACATTATTAGCGTTATTAGAGCAATATTTAGTGTCAGGAATTCAGTTATCTATGTATTTAAGTGCTTAAAAAGGGAGCTAAACATAAAAAAAAACTATCATCACCAAAAAGCCATAAGTGTTCACAGCTGTCCACTGGGCCAAACAGCTCTCAGTGGCAGCCTCACCAAATGGACCTTTTAATATGTGTAGCAGGCTAATGAGACTGAGGATGTTCTCTGTGGTGGCCAGCATTCTGTGGCCAGCATGCTGTGCTGGTGGCACCCAGGCCTGGGAGTCATTCTGTTTTTTTCTTTTTCGCTTAATTTGTATTGATGAAAAGACAAGACAATACAAAAAAGAAAAGGAAAAAACAAAAGCAAGGCTGCATTTCTCATATCACAGGATACATTCATTGAAATCCTCATACATTATCGCTAGGCTGAGAGAAGAGATCCCACTTCCCACTTTTTATAGAACTTATCCTCTTGTAGTCTAAGTATGAATGTTAGTTTTTCCATAACATACAGTTCCTCAGTAATGTCCATCCAATGTTCTTTCGTTGGTGGATCCTGTTGGTACCAGCGGGCCTGGGAGTCATTCTGTTCCATGCGACCCTGGTGGCACCAAGGCCTGGGAGATGCTTGAGCTCCGTAAGATCAGCAGGGTGGACATGGCTCCATTGTTCGCCTGTAGCTGCAGCTACATGCAGGCCCGGATTAACAATGGAACTTACTGGCGCTTAAGCCCCAGGGCCCGCAGCTTTCAGGGCCCTGTGCGAGACTATTTCAAATAGCTACAGCTGTTGCTTCCGTCGAAACCGTATTCATAGGTCACCAATTTCAATGTAATGCAACACAAGAACCCCAACAGTTTCTTAACCACTCGGTGGGAGACGCAAAAATAGCAGATCCAGCATCGGGATAGCCTGGCGGGGCCAGACTCACATGATGGATTCACTGACGCTTCCTCCCCGCATATGGAGTCTGGAGTCAGGCCCATAGGCAGCATGAACAGTGGGCGTTAGTAGTTGCCTTGACAGACAGATCCATATAGCCAATCAGCGTAACAAAAAGCTGACGTCACCACACAATGCGCTATAGTCTGCTCCTCATACCACGCTAAAAACACCAAGGTCTGTTATAGTTTCTACTTTATACTATTATAGATATGTCGGATATATGTCAGAGTGTATATATCTGAAATAACTGCTGTTCTTATCGTTTCTGTGTAAACTTTTAAACTTGTTGTTTTGAAAGTACTGCAGCATGAATGCTATACGTCACCATGAACCAATCAGAGGCTGCTTTTCACTGTTGTACGGTTCAGCCGTTGAAACGCAGTCACTGATTGGCCCCGGTCATTTTCTGATTTCTCCAGCTTCTGCATACTCTCTGCCAATGAGCCTGACCCCAGACTCATATGCAGGGAGGAATGTTCAGTGAATCCCCGCTATGAGGCTGGCCAAGCCAGGCTAGCGTCAGGTAGCTTAACTCTATTGACGATATGCACACGGCTGCCATCTTGCCAGCAAGGTGCTAACTACAGTAGGTGCAACTTCCCATAGACAGCTCATTCATCCAAACAGAAAAGTCCTATCTAATGTATTAAATAACGTCACCAACATTGCAGCTGTACGAAAAGCTTGACTTATCGTCTTACTATCTGCAAAGTGTTTGTTTCATAAAAATCCACCGTAGACATGTTATGAGCTACTTCCTGTGAATCCTGTCAATAAATTCCTTGCAGATGATTATTTTTGTCAGAGTTTGGAAGCACTCGTTATCAGTAAACCTGCCTCCTGCATTATGTGCACATTCAAAACAGTTGGTACGCATGGGCTGTTGAGTGATAGTCAACGAGCACTTCCAAACTCCAGCATTTGGAATAAATAATCTGCAAGGAATTTCTTGACAGGGAGTAGCTCATAGCATGTCCACAGTGGATTTTTTTATTAAACAAACACATTGCAGATAGAAAGAGCATAATTCAAGCTTTCCGTACAGCTGCAATGTTGGTGAGTTTGACGTTATTTAATGCAATTAGATTCTGTTTGGACAAATGGGCTGCATTGTGTCTGCTGAATCATTTACTGTTTTCTTTTTTGCTGTGTTTTTATTGTCGTACAACTGTGTGTTTAGCGGTCTGTTCCACCGGGGCATCAACGACCACTTTCTATTACATGTTAACATAATGAGCAATGAAGTGGTTTTACAGTATCTGATCTTGAACAGAATAGACCAATTTAAATTGCACAAATGTTAATATTGCTGCGGCATTGTGTTGAACCCGGAACAGACTAATTAACTGAATGTGAAGAGCAGCAGAAAACATCACATGTATATTGTTCCTGCACAATTGCACTTTCTCACATGGACCCTCCTCTTCATAAATACAGATACAGTATACAGGATATGTACTTTTGCTCAGCATAATGTTTGTCTCATACGGTATATGTACAGTATGAGCCCAGGTGAGCACTGATGCGTGCCTCAGCTTTACTCCTATTCTGTGTTATCTTTTGAATAAACTAAATCTACAGTATAATAATACAAAATAATGGCAGGCCTTATTGGCGTCGTAATGCCCGATTTAACACTTGCATGCAGATTGCATGCTGATTGCGAAGCATTGTACATTGTGAGCTTGCATTGTAGATCGGCTATTTTCAAGCCCCGAGCACAACCAAACATAAAATTACTTGTCTTTTTGTTCTCTTCTCCTTCAGTCCCTCCACAACATTTTAGTCTATAGTTTTTATTTGATTTGTCAATATAGCAGATCTACAAGTTCATTGCTATGAAAAATCGTGAAAATGTGCCTCAAATCTTTGAATATATATATAGTTTTAAAATTTGTCAGGCCTAAATGGGTTCAAAAATAATTAATCGTGATTAATCACCATTCAAACTATAATATAGTTTGGACATATTTTGGACATATGTCCAACATATGGCATGTTTTTCTGTATATTGTTGTGGGACAGAAGACAGATATATATGTATTTCTTTCCCCATCCAAAAATTAAAAAAAAGTTTTTCTCCTCTGGTGAAAAGCTGTAATTTGCGCGATGGCAGTCTCTCAGTCAAATCTGGTCACATATATAGGGCTTCTCTTTCCATGTGGTT